>NC_068414.1:24864831-25181497 GCF_023724105.1 Carassius gibelio | reverse complement strand
AGAGAGTAATCTTTCAAGAGGTTGTTATTTCACAGGAATGAAGATAAGACTCTACTGGTAGGATAATTTTAAACAAGAAATTTCTACCAATGATGCTTTTCTACACAAGTAGCATCTCACATCAATTTGTGGTGCATTTGTGGTCACATCAAGTTAAAATGAGATGTGTGGAAGTTTACAGGAGTAATTATAATTAGGGATGAATCGATCTGATACTCCGGACCGGTATCGGCTCCGATACTGGCATTTTCTGCAGAACAGTTTAGACGAGACAGACCCAAATCAGATATTGTACATATACTATTGTGCTATTGTTGAGCCCCACGAAAGGTACAAAAAATATTATAAAGCACCAAAACTTTTTTGTGCACTATATTTCAAGAGTTCTGAAGCGGTTCACCGAAACTATTCTTTCTGCTGTGGCTGTCTGTCATCCTCCATTCAGCAATCAAACCGCGTGTCATGTTAGGTTACTACAGTCAAAACGATGAACTTCTCTTCAAGAGCGCACAGTAACTGAGGTTTAAAACGGTTCAAATAAAAGGCTCAATAAACTAACGCACACATTTAATACACTACATATAAATATCTCTTCCCTTTGTACTAATTATATCCGGTTCGCAAACGAAACATTCAATTTTAACCGGTTCTTCTTAGTGAACCGGTTGAAACATTTCCCATCACCAGTAAGCATTAATCCACAGATTACTCAAGTAATTCATTTACTCAAACAGTACACTGACTGAACTGCTGTGAAGAGAGAACTGAAGATGAACACGTGCAGAGCAGCATGTGTGTTGTACCAACTTTTACAAGCTCGTCATTCTGCGGATGGGATGCACATCAGCGCTCTGTGCTGCTCTATATTGGCGCCTTTAGTATTATAATACTTTTCTGTGCAAAGACTATGAATAGCCTTTCTTATTCTGTCCTATCACATGTTGCTGCCTTTATTACTCTGCTATACATTTAAAAGAAATGTCTCAGATTTATATATAAATATACTTGTTTATCATTAATGTATTTTACAACAATACAAAGAGCAATGTGTAACATTTTACCAGATTTTAGACATTCACTTATATTTGTAAATAAAATATTTCACTATATGTTATACAATTATTGTGCACCCTTGATTTTTCTAGAGTATATTTTGCTGCTGAACTTTCCACTAACCTAGTTTATATTAGTATCTTTGTCATAGATTGTGATTATAGACAACTTAATTTGAATGAAAAATAATAAATGAAAAAATATATGTGACAGATTGTGTTTAATGCACAAAAGAGTGAAGATCAGGTCAACACAGAAGTACAGAAATTCAACATTGAATAATAAAAAAAAAAACGGCACTGGTATTGGATTGATTCGGTATCAGCAGATACTCAGAATTTTCATTATCGGCTCGGTTCTGAATTTTTAACAATAATTTCATCCCTAATTATAATTGCATTAGAATTGAGCTCCTCAAGTTCCTGAGATGTTAAAATATATTTTTGATGATGCTGAACAGCATTGGCCAAGCGGAGTCTGATCATCATTCCTTTGCTTAGTCCACTCATCACATGACAACACATACACACACACCCCCAGATACACACATGCCATTGCTCCCAGCCCACCCGTACTCACCCTGCACCCGAGCCCCAGTACTCACCCTGCTACAGTCCCTCCCAGTGTCTGTACTCACCCGGCCCCCATACTGAAGCATGGGCGCTGGGAGGACCCGCCCAGTCACCTCTGTCATGTCATTGTGTACCACAATGCCAAACTCTTTCAGGTAAGGGTCAGGCCCGCCCACCATGCTGTTGCTTTTGACCTAAAAGGAATAGCAGGAGTTTTAGTGGTGAATTATTTTAAAACAAAGTGATTGCCTCTTTTAACTATAAGGCTGGACTTCTCTTTGTACTGCTGCCATTCATTTTTCAACAGGTGCCACTCACCAGTCTGCTGATCTCTTCCTGTCTGTCTGGGGCTGAGCGGGCCGTAGCTTTAATCATGGTCGAGGTCTGGTTATCTGTTAGTTTCTTTATACAGCGCTGTCCTGCCACTATGTTACAAACCTTTATGGAGGATACAAAGAAAGTATTCAACGAGTGCCAAGTCAAATCAAATTCATTTCTGTACATGTGAAAGCCTGGAAAACACTTTATTTGATGTGCGTGTCTCGCTTACCTCAAGGGGTAGATAGGTGTGCTTCTGTTCTTGTCCCACTTGGAGGCAGGGCAGGTGGGGGTATTTGAGCTGCAGGCTGTACTTTTGTTTGAAATATTGGGCAACAGTGCACTCCATAGCTTGTCCATTCTCAAGCTGCAAAGGAAATCTGTAGAAATGTGCAGAAAATGAGAGAAAAATTTAAAAACATGTGGGTATAATTCAAATATAGTAAAAAAAATAGTTTACAGCAAATTTTGCAAACACTGGCAAAAATGTTAAAAGCACTAACGTCTGATGGCTGGCTGGGCGGCGCGTGACATTGCACACACGGTACTTCCTCTTCATCTGGCCGCAGTGTGTGACCTCCACTTTCAGTCCTAAACACAATGATATTAACTCAGCAATTCACTTCATAACCACAACTGAAGCAGTCTTGGCCCTTGATGTGGTGCAACATATACCACCGTTCAAAAGATTGGGGTCGGTAAGATTTTTTTTAAAGAAATTAATACTTTTATCATGTAATTTATTATTATTATTATTAAATTAATCAAAAGTGACAGTAAAGAGATTTATAAATGTTACAAAAGACTTCCATTTTTTTTTTTTATTATTCTTTTGAAAACATTACAGTTTCCACAAAAATATAAACCAGCACAACTGTTTTCAACACTGATAATAAAGCTGCATTCACGCCCTGTCTAAATTAACACAGGCTCAAGATTGACAACATGTAATGTTCTACACGGAGATGCTCACGTCCTTAGACTAATGCTTTCCCACGGCAACACTATCAATTCCTAAACGTATCACTTAAATTAATCTGCTGAAGTCACTGCGGTCACGTCATAGCTCTCAGAAAACTCCCAGCCTATAAGAACGTGAACGATTTTTTTATTTAGTTGAAATCTAAGTAATCGCAGAATAAGAAGCATTTTTTGAGCACCAAATAGGGCTGTCGCTTTGAAAAATTTACCTTGCTGTGATTTTGAGTGGCTCAATAGCATGGTATCCAATATTATCGAATTTATGCATGCATGTACTGCTTGCTTAATTTACAAAAAAAGTTTGTTGGGATATTATTAATTATGGGTACCGAAGACATCACTTATGCTATGCTCGCCATCAAGATAAGGTTAGCTAGATTACTACACAATCTGAATTCAATTATAATTTAGCTAACATTGGCACAATTGATAATTAATCATTCTCTACAGACAAATCATTGTTTTATGAAAATAGCCATCCGATGGAGGCTTTAAGATCTTGAATCCTCTGCTGTCTGGTCGCTCTCTCTTCACAATGAGCAGGACTTGCGCTAATGGCAATTCCCTTTACAGTCCATTTTTTGATTTCAGCAAATCATTCTGGGCGAAAGCAAACAGCGTGATTATCAATCATGAGCCCAACATCCAGCAAGCCAAGAAAACATGCAATCTACCTGAGGGAAGACGTCTTTCACTATTGTAAGTAAATGCTGTTAAAAAGAGAGAAAACAAAAAAAGACATTTTTAAAATTTTTGCTTCCATTGTATTCTTAAACTTGGATCTCATTATTAAAGCACAAATGAATTCAAGTACAAAAAGCAGCCCACATATTTTCATAAATTCATAGGCTAAATGGCTGCATTAACATTAATTATGCAATTGTGTAAAAAAAAAAAAAAAGGGGTACTGACTGACAGACATTTCAGACTTTCAGTTCTTTAACTTTCAAATTGTATGCCATACAATACACACATATGTGTGTGTGTGTATGTAGGCTCTGTAATTTTACTACACCACTTGGGCAGTCAAAATTCACCTGGTCTAATTTACTAAGGCAGATGGTTTGTTTGTAAGTTGTCGCATCATATGTTTCCTGTCGTATAGTGATGGATATTTAAATAAATAGACAGATCGCAAACAGATGCAATCACCCATGCAATCTTGTTCATAGATGACAGGATTCAAGGTTTTAATAGACATATAGCTGAATCACACCGTAACATTAAAATCTGCCGCTGATCCAGACAGAGCAGTTTACATATATGAAACATCTTTAACAAAGTCTATTTCTGTGTTACAAACATTCAAATAATAAGTACTGGAATAAAAGTTTATAGTTCGGATGTAAACACTGCTGTCTAGAGATGCAATCAAAATAAAATAAAAATCACTTTTGAAAGTGACAATGCTTGAAATAAAAATTTTATCAAATACAACGTAATGCCAGTAGGCAGAGACCAGTGATTTAAAGTGAGATGTTATAGGTAATAGTAATCAAATTTTCAGTTGAGCTCATTAACAAATTACAGTTGAGATTGAATCATTCAGGAATGAAACAAGTGAATTCTTTGAGCAAGTCACTGAATCATTTGTTTAACTTATTTTTTATCAATTGGTTGGTTGAATATTGTATTTTATCAATAGACTGCAGCTAATTTTACAAGAAAATCTAGTAAATTACAGGTTATTTAATTTAGGTGTCTTTTTTTCAGAATCATTGTGGGAGAAGAGTGCTCGCTCTCTCTCTCTCTCTCACACACATACATACATACATATATATATATATATATATATATATATATATAAAATAAATCAATAAGTAAAAGTACTTCTAAAGATATTTGCTCAAGAATATTTAGAGTTTTAGCATTTTGAGTTCAATATTCTGAGTATGAATGCACCCCCCCCATCAATACAGCAAAACCATCTTTTGATCCAATTTTATGTTCCAGATTTTCACTTTTAAAAAAAATTTTTTATGTTCAGTGTTATTTGACAAGGAAGACTTAGATAAGTAATAAACTATTTCTAAATCTGCAAATATTGTTAAAGCCTGATGATGCAAAATGTATTTTGTGGCCCTTCTCATTTTATGTAGTTTACATGTGGCCCGCTGGGCCTCTGAACTTGAGTACCTCTGGATTACGCTAACATTAGGCTACTTGGCCCATCACCCTAATAGATCAACTAACATCATCTATAATGGTGTAAAATGCATTCAAAATATGTCATGATATAGTTTGGGAATAAACACGTTTGGGAGTATTTAGAATAACAAATAACACTATTTCAATCAAGGGGGGCCTTTAAAGGGTTACTCCACCCCTAAATGAAAATGTTGTCATAAATCACTTACCCCCGTTTCGTTCCAAACCAGTAAAAGCTCGTCTTTGGAACACAATTTAAGATATTTTTGATGAAAACCGGGAGCCTTGTGACTGTCCCATTTACTGCCAAGTAAAATATACTGTCCAAAGTCCAGAAACGTGTGAAAGAGGTTGTCAGAATAGTCCAGATGCCATCAGTGGTTCAACCATAACATTATGAAGCAGCGAGAATACTTTTTGTACATAAAGAAAACAAATCAAGCAGATATTCTCCAAAATGGTGCTACAGAGATGCAGAGAGACACAGAGGAGACAAATTGTTGAATAAAGTCGTTATTTTTGTTTTCTTTGCATAGAAAACGTATTCTCGTCCCTTCAAAATGGAACCACTGATGGCAGGTGGACAATTCTGACGATGTCTTTCATACGTTTCTGGACCTTGATGGTGTATTTTACTTGGCAGTCAATGGGACAGTTACGAGTCTCCATGTTTTTATCCAAAATATATTAAATGGTGTTCTTTTACAGGTTTGGAAAGAAATGGTACCCCATTGATTGTCAATTTTTATTATGGGGTGAAGTATCCCTTTAATCATTCTGTGCCCAGGGCACCGCTGTGAATACAGACCTTCTCATCTCTCAATAGTAAGAAAATCTCTATTATGTATAACAGTTATTTCTGATTCTTGAATCTGACTGAACAAGAGGCTTTAAGTGCGCTGATAATTCACCAGTATAAGCTCTCTGCATGTTCCCGACAGGATGTCAGTCAATGCAGTTACATAGTTATGGAATACTGTCTTTATGAGCGAGTCAACTAATATCTTCAAAAAAAAAAATTAATTCATGAATGAAATAAGGCGTTTAAAATATTAAGAGTGCCACTTTACAAAGCTCAATCAATCAGTGCATCACCTGGGTAACACTGAAGCGGTTTCACTTTACAGATCAATTAAAAAGGATACATCGACAAATATAATCGCTGTCATCTTAGAACAATTGATGGCAAACACTTCTTTTTTTTTTTTTTTCAAACAGTTAATTGTCATACACTGGGGTTGGTTCGTTAATATAGCGGTATTACTAGATTGCGGTCATCGCAACAGCCCTAGCACTAAATCATATTAGAAAACTTTTATGAAGGATCATGTAACTCTGGAGTAATGGCTGCTAAAAATTTAGCTTTACCATCACAGGAGTAAATGCTGAAATATACTAAAACAGAAACTTTTTTACTGTAATTTAGAGAGATGTAGACTTGGTGGGCAAAAATACTCCTCAAAAACAAAATTAGAAGCATCTTACCAGCTCCAAACTTTTGATAGGTAGTGTAAACTAAATTTGAGCTACGATGAATGACATTATGAACCATTTTACAGCAACATGCTTCACTCCTCACCTCGAATCTCCTTGGTGAACTTGACACGTTGTGAATCTGTAAGGGGCTTGGTTTGCTCGTTGATGTTCTGTATGTCCAGAACCTCACACATGAACTCAATGACAGGCTGGGCTCGGTAGAAAGCTGTAGCTGAAACTGCAGCGTGTGGAAAATAAAATAAAAATAGGCAGAGTTGGAAACATTATTAGTTGCACAAAAACACATTTAGGGAAGGGATTTAGGGAAGACAAAATATACCATCTATGTTGAGCATCATGTTCCACATTGCTGGACGGACAGACTGATGGAAACCAAACCAAACCTCCCTTCCTCCTCCCAGTGGGTGGTAATACCCCTCTGGTGGTGAGAAGAAGGAACGACCTACTGGAGTGTACCTGTATCAAAAAGCGTGAAAGATGTCAGCCCCGACACACACACACACACAAAAAAAAGCACAACTAACTTGGACATACAGGATTTCAGAGACTGTGCCTTACCGCATTGAGGGCAGGTGACGAGTGATGACATCCAGAGCCTGTACAGAATCCTCCGGGACCTCATTCAAGTGACCAGACAGAGCTTCCAGGAGCATCTGCAGACTCACCACTGACACCCACTGCAGAGACACCTTGAAGGTCTGATCCTTCCCCTCACCTGGCAATGTCACCTCCAGATCCACCTGCATCACATTTCAAGAATGCCTAGATTTAAAAAGGAGCTTTTCTTCTTGCAATAAGAAAAATATATTGTAATGTTTATTAAACATTTGGGAAAAACCCAATACTACTTGAGCATGCTTTGGTTACCCTGTCTCTCCCGATGGGTAGCGGATGAGCCGTATACATGTTTCTTTTGCCATCATAACCAGGTTGCCTGTCCCCAAAGATCTGCATCTTAAAATGTCTCACCATCGTATCCACCACCTCTCTATAGAATAAAATAGGCCAAATTTACAATCATTTGATTACATTTCCACTGCTAGCTACATTTTCATGAATACATCCTCAACATACACACACACTACTGTTCAACCTTTTTTTTTAGGAAAATAAAGACTTTAATCAGCAAGGATGCATGAAATTAATCATGAAATGTTCGCAAAGACATTCATAATGTTTCAAAAGATATATTTAAAATTTCTACTTAGAATCTCGAAAAAAAGTTTTATTCGTTTCCACTAAAACATTAGGAAGACGTTTTAAAGATTGATAAGAAATGTTTCTTGTGCTCCAAATCAGCATAACAGAATGATTTCTGAGGGATCACGTGACACTGAAAACTGGAGTAATTAAATAAGTATATGCAGCCTTGGTGAGCATAAGACTTCTATTCACAAAAGAAACATATTCCCATTGGTGCTTGGGTCTTACTGACCCCAAATTATTGAATGGCAGTGTAAATAAAATATGACCATCTGTACAATTAAGAATGTACAAATGGATATTATCTAATAATAAATCTCTATTTCTTATCTGCTTGCACTCACCTGTTGACACGACGGGGTCGCTTTTCAGGCTTGATGTCAATGTCATAATGGTAGACATCGATCTTGGGGATCTGCACCTGGAAGTGATTGGCCAGCAGGCGAATCGGCTTCCCCACCGTACCCATGCCGGGCCGGCGTGGAGGTTGGAAGGGGGAGGGAGGGGCAGGCGGGCCTGGAAGAAACAGACAATCATTTTGTTTAGATGAAGCCAAAAGACTGAACCGTCATTTAACTTAGTAGTGGCTACTGACTGAGATCTCATCTGACATATACCATCCACTGACGTGCCCTTTTCTTTCATGGAACACCACAATACTGAGATTCAGATTGATTAACAGGGAAGAACAGAATGACAGAGATACAAACAACTTAAGGCGACATTACTTGACCCTTAACCCACAAACTGTAAAAAACAAAAAACACAACAATAATAGCCAATCGTTAATGTCCCGCCTTCAGGCAGCCCCATGCAAGCTAACAGACAAAAGATTGTGTGTCCACTGCAGACAGACGACAGCAGGGTCATAGGGGAAGTGGGGGTGGGTGCTGTGATCTGCGATGACGCTATCACAAATCAAAAACGGTTATAATAGTAAAACATGACCAATTTAAAGTTAGCCATATTTAATCTAAATAGATCATGATAAGCGGGAACAGCTTCAAACTATGCAAAAGACATTCACTCATTTCAAAAAATGTTATGTTTTTTGGGGGGGATGGATGGCCATTAGGGCCCATCAGAGTGATATGATGTACCCTTTTGTCAAACCGCTGTGGTTTGCAGGGGTCTAAGCCCCTCACAGACCTACACGCTCCAGTTAACAAGCAAAACACCAGAAAGAACAATTGGGAAACTCTATAACCGCTCTCTCATCCCTTCCACATACTGTCTGCCTATGGCTCCCCCTCCTCAATGCCAACAACGCTCTCTAAACTACAACATAAACACGGCTAGAAAACCTGCATTAATCAAAAACAAAGAGGACTCTTTATATAGGCCACTCAGCTGTTACACTTCACACTAAATGTCAGACACAATCGCTAAAAGTGGGCAGCTACTAACTCCAGTATGTAATCAGGGTCTCATCTCACGGCACTCATTATCAAGCCTGTGCTTTTTGTGGTATCCTGATGCCTTCAATCGCATTAGGAGTAAAGTAATCCATGAACAAAAAGGCACTGGATTGCTTATTTGATCCAGAACATCCAACAACTGCCTGACAGTCTAGCAGTCATCTGAAGTATAAGGGTATGTTCAAAATGGAATAAAATTTCAGCTTCTACTAAATACTGTTAACCATAGACATATTATATATAAATATATATAATATAATGCATGTATGTGCGTGTGTTTATGATGTACAGGGTTTCAGTAGGTTTTATGAGATTCATAAAACAAGATGCATTTACAAAATTACATTAGAGAAGTCTTGTTTTGTGAACTGATGTGAAAATCAAAATAGAGAGTTTATGATTAAAAAAGTATATTTTATATATATATATATATATATATATATATCAGCCAGCTGGCTCAGAAAAACAAAACATTTCCATACCCCATTAACAGAGGTTTATTCTGCCTTGAGCATGAACTCAATTTTAATTGATAAGAAAACAATACTTCATGATCAATTCGCATCAAGTAAATGTACCATGATTTCAGGATAGAGAGTGTAGATATTTGTATTGGGGGAAAAATACTTAAGGAAGATATTAATTTTTAACATTTAATGCCATGATGACTTCATACATTTAAGACTTTCTACTCTGATTTAAGACCTTTTAAAGCCTTAATTTGTAGAAGGATCAATTAAGAAACACAGAAAAAAAAAGCACTGGTTTTTAATTCCATGTTGTTTAAAGGGGGGGTGAAATGCTCATTTTCACTCAATATCCTGTTAATCTTGAGCACCTATAGAGTAGTACTGCATCCTTCATATCTCCAAAAAGTCTTTAGTTTTATTATATTTATAAGAGAAAAATAGTCTGTGCCGATTTTTTTCGGAAAAACACGTGTGGGCAGAGCTAAAGAATCACGAGCGCGAGTAGGCTTTTGCGTTGAGAGCGTTTGGAAGTTGTGACATTACCGTGAGGAAAAAAAAACATCATCCAAAACAAACCATGGCTAACAGTCAGATTCAGCCGTTTATTTATGATCCAGAATCAGATCCCGAGGCTGAAACTGAACGAGAGCAGCAGCAGCAACGACTCGCTCCGAGCGGGGCTCGAACCCGGGTCTCCGATGGGAGGCGGACGCACTAACAAGGAGGCAGAGATATTTGAAGCAGTTTTACTCACCACCTGCGGTTCCAACACATGATCGTGACCCTTTTTCGTTGGGATTGCATCATCCTTAAGAAATAAACGATACGCAAATCCGTCATCAAACTGGGCCTTGTTTGTAAAACAAGCATCTTCGAAATGCAGGGAACAAACAAAAACACTTGCACAACTCCGTCGATGCTCTTTAAAAATAAACTCCATCCACTGGTCCCTTAATGTTTTTTTTTTTTTTTTTTGTAATCTGTGCAGGGTTGTGTTGCCCTCGCAACCAAAAACACACTCCTTTTGTGACATTTTGCTCTCGCTCTGATCAGTGAATGTCTGTGTTCAGCCTCTCAGTGCTCTGCTATACGGGAGCGCGCGCTCTTCCGGAAGAAGTGCCCTTAGGAACCATATAAGGAAATTCCGCTCCATCTAACGTCACACAGACCCAAACTCTAAAAAAAACTTTCCGAAACTTGTGACAAATCGAAAGGAGTATTTTGGGAACAAAAATACTCCTTCAAACGTACATCTTAATTTTTTAACTTTGTCCATGTTTAGCATGGGAATCCAACTATTTAACAGTATAAAAAACTCAGTATGCATGAAATAGCATTTCACCCCCCCTTTAAAATGTCATAACACTTGGCAGTCCGAAACAATAATTACAATAACACTAAAAAATTTGAGCTGTAATTTCTTCTGGTTCATTCTTCAAATAAAGCAGAAATTAAAGATTTAGACAACCATAATGGGTTATTTATGCATACAGAAAATCTGAATATTGTGCAAAAGAATAGTAATATTATGCTACCCTAAACATGACAATTGTGACAAAAATCGAGAGGGCTTTAAAATTAACATGTCACATTTTTTACTCTGCTGCATCGGGAATGTCAACAAGATGATCATGTAATTGATCCTTTAATTTGGCTAAGAAAAAGGAAAATTCCAAACTGTATCCTGAATTCACCAGCTCTCTACTGGGTGGAAACAAGCTAAAACTGTCATGCTGTGAGCTAAATGGCATGATAGGCTTAAACTGAGGGGCAGCTGGACTAAGTGATGACTCAGTAATGACATTGAGTTTCATGACAGAGGCAGATCACCTGGATTACACAGCGGATGCTAGACACGACAAAGATATGCAGGATCCATGTTAACTACTTACTGAATCACATAACTCGGCCACAATCAATATACATCAAGATCTGTAAGATGATGCATTTCCCCTAACACTAGAGCTGCTTATACGGCTGTTGAGCTTTCATATACTTCCCCTTAAATTGTAGATTACCAAATAATACGTATTAATTATAAACAATGTAAGATTGCAACGACATCAAAAAGAATTGTGGTTTTCAACCCATTTTCCATTCCTTCAATGCGTCACATTGCGCTAAACCTTGAAAAACAATGCAATGTTTGGCAGTTGTTTAACAGCATGCATTGCTTTGTGCAGAGCTAAGAATTACACAAGAGTTTAATACTGCAAAAAACATACATTGTCATTCTTGCAAACACACTGATGGCAGATCTTTGGTATTGGCTGAGCTCACAGCTAAAGAAAAGTTACATTTACAGAACAAACATTCCCAAAACACACAGTAGTTTTTGCTTTTTTTTTTTGAAGAATCTGTTACAACATGCACCATATTAATTTCCTTATTAAATCATGCTTTCAAACAAAGTGCTAATTAAGAGTAATTTATAAGGCTTTCACATTTGTCCATTAAACACACGTAATTATAGACAATACAGATTGAATTAAATGAAGTTAATGAACCAGAAGAGCTACAAGGTTAATGAAAAGGATCACTTGAGAGAAGCAGGATACATCAGATGTTTTCAAAAGCACTGATGCATTAACAAACAATATGAAAACAAACGCACGGCAAATTGAAGTCAAAGCGAACTAGCAATCAAAAAAACGGACACTGTACCAACATCGCTTATTTCTAATGCACTTCATGGTCTAATTTTATAATTACGCCGATTTGTCAGAGGTCAGCGAGTTCATTCTTATAGTTGGCCAACAGTTGGTCGTTGGCTGTTCATGGATTTAAATACGTGACATTGGCGCTTAAAGTCCAATCAACAGTTATCCTCTGTCATGGTCAGCACTTAGGCATAAACAAACGCACATGGGGATCACACAAAGCGCCAACAATAAAAAAATAAAGAGACGGGGGTGGGGGGAAACATCCGCGCCCGTATCAACTACACGGCTTGCTCTCTCTCGTTCTATTTGCTTTTCTAGCTCGCGCAAGACATTAATAACGATATGTGCACACGTCGCTAACAACCCGTCTGTGATAAAAACATTAAAAATGTTTTACTCTTAAAACAGAGGACGTGATATTTAATATGCAGGCTTGTTCATGGCAGACGCGGAAGAAAGATGCGTGTGGTTAAATCCCCACCACCATACGGCACACAATGCCGTCCTGTCTTCCGCACTGGGCTAGAACCATTTAATGTTCATTCAGTAATAAACAAACACTTGTTGGCTTCCCAAAATCTCCTTCGCCGAGGTGGAGTACGATTATCAACACCTTTGTGTCGTTAGTACAGTTTTAACGAGCGGGTGTAGCGTGATAGGGGACTGTTTTCGTTTTTTCCGTCGAGGCCTAAACAGCGCGCTACCGCGGGCCCTGGTGAGGCAGCGCAACGGCCCGCACTACGCTGTCAAACGGCTCGTTTTTTAGCACTTACCGGGTCCGAGCGCTTCCATGGCCGAGGGATCTCTCTCCGTCTCTGTCCCGGCCTGGCGGCTCCGTACCGACACTGAAATTGGGGGCGGTATCTCGAAGCTTAACGTGGCTAATTTAAGAAATGGAAGGATGCGTAGATGTGCAGCGCTTGCCTGCGTTGTCTTCTGAGTGATTTAAAGCAGATCCATGGGATTTGTAAGTGCGCATGCGCGGAGACGCGGAATTCGGTTGGTGGACGCGCACATTGACACACACATGAAAAATGATAAAGGTTTGGGCGAAGTACACGGATACACACACAGTTTTGCCAGTTGCGGGTAGCATTACATAATTTCATTTGAGCAACGGCTCATGGCACTAAAATTAATGCAGTTCAGTTCAGGGAAAATCCGCGCGCACACTCATTTCAGTTGTAAGTGCTATTTTACACGTGGGTTGATTAATGGCAAATCAGCTGTGGATGGTCAAAGGTTTAATCATTGACAAGAACTCAAAAGGTTGTGAATGTTTTTATTTTTATTTCTCTTTACGCGTTATCTTAACAGTTTACATGAAGCATACTGAAAGTTACTGCGTATTTTATTATAGAAATATCCTGCCCCCATGTGGCAACTTGCATTATTTGCTGGAACTCTGTCGTTGTCCATTTACAGTCAGCATTGACCAATCCGACGCGTTATTGGTGTTCCAGCTCTGACCGTTCTGTCCAATCAGCACAGCCCAAAAGCGCCTAACAACCGTTCATCCAATAGCGATGCTCGAAAAGAATGACGGAGAAAGTTAAAGAAAAGCGCTCGAGCCTAGGGCGCGAAGGGTGAAGTTTTAATCGTTTACCAACATCGGGCGGGAGATGGATGTATACATTTTGGCATTGTAAAAATTACCTTTACATTTAGATTTGATGACATTTTGGATAAAAGAGTGCGTTTTTAACATTAATACAGCTTTGGAGTGCCTGCATCGTGCGATTGATTAAGTTTCGTACCGAATAACACTCGAGACACAACCTTAAGATGAGCTCTCTTCTGTCTGAGCGGGTAACGTATCAGAGCAAAATAACAATATATTGCTTCCAAGATACATGTAAATGACTACATATGTTGAACACATACCAGTTGACAACTAATTCGCCCAACAGGTGATAAAGATTTTGAATTAATTCATCAGGTTATTTGTGTTTAGCTAACCAGCTTAGCTGTTCATTTTGTCTTTTGTCATGTAAGTTAACGTTAAGGCCAGATGAACTGTGCACACTGTATTTGCTCTTTTATTTTAATTGTTGCCAATGTCGAATTACTTTTTATCATATTCTATTCTAAGTTAGTGTTTACAACAAAAAAAGAATAATAATTACGGTTTAGGTTACTTTCTAGTTATAATGTAACGTTAGTTCTCGTAAAAGGTGTGTAACGTTAGTCACAATGCGACTAAAAATAATATTTGTATTCTCTTGTGTTTACAAAAGCACGTGATTAATTAACTTAAACTAGTTTTATTTTTTTGCAATGGAAGTCTGTCAAATAAGTATTAACATGCATACCGAATGTAACGTAATTATTTTATAGCCTGTAGATCTGGCTGAGGCGGAAACAGCTGCAAGTGATTCAGATAGTGGAATGGGCTCACCAAGGCAGGAGCCTGTGATTGACACCAACATGGTCACTGAAGACCAACAAGGTTAGTTGAATAAGATCTTCTTCTTTTTAATGGTGGAAAAGCAACTATTTGAGAATTTGATTCATTTATATATGTTGGTGAATGAGCAAAAGGAATGCTTTTGACACTTCTGAACAGTGGCACCTAAAATATATTGCGGGATGACCGATCCTTTTTCAACCATTATGTTTCAGAGTCAGATGAAGATATCATGGTTAGTCGGAAGGGCCGCTCTCGGAAGGCACTGCAGGACAGTGACAGCGATGGGGAGCAGGAAGAGACTGGGATGGCAAATGCTCTGGTCCTGTCAGAGTCCTGCGATGAGGAAACAAATACTAATGAGACCGAAAGCATTAAAAAAAAGCGAGGAAAACGAGTACCCCGTATCTTAATGGACAGTGATGAGAGTGAGCCAGAGAAAGTGGAAGTCCAAGTCAACCCAAAAGAAGCAAAGAAAAAGAGGGAGAAGTCACAGAGACGCAAAGAAAAAGAGAAACGCAACATTGCCCTTGTAAAACGACTGAAAGAAAAAACAGAGGTGGGTGCTTGGAACATTTAAAAACTAGCCGTTTCAGAATTATTTGACTTAATCACTTTTGTTTGATTTTTTTTTTTTGTCTCTCTCTCATTTTAAGGAGGCCCTTCCAATCAAAGCATTTAATGACAGTGGCTGTTTGCTCGGAGACTCTGATCTATTTGACGCCCAGTTAGAGGAAGACTCTGAACCACAATTGGAAGGTGAAGAGGAAGAGTCTCTAGATGCTATCCGATCAGCTGTGAAAAAGAAGGCCAAACACAAAGTAAACACAGACTTTTGCTTTGACTGTCTGAAGTCACCACATGATTTGAATCTGTTATGGTTACTTTTTATTATTATTTATCTCTAGCCTCAACCGTCTGAGTTCAGTGGAGATGAGGAACATGAGAACAGGTCACCACGCAAGGTGAGATTCTTTTTTATTATAGTGATATGGTCTCATTGATTGTGTTAATTGTGTATAATAAAATCACTGACTTGTTTTTAGGAGAGGAAAGCAGCAAAAGCTAGCAAGGAGGCACTCAAGCAGCTTCACAGTGAGAGTCAGAGACTTGTGCGAGGTCAGTCATCTGCTAGGCTCACTAAAGGCGCTTTTCTACTACATGCTACAGCACGGTACTGTTCACTTTTGGTTGGGTTTCCACAGGGTACAGTACCTAGTTTTTTATTTAATACCACCTCCAAGTGAAACGTACCGTTCCCAAAACATGACGTGTAAAAACGGTGCTGATCACAGATTGGTCGGAAAGGAATGTCACTACCTGCTTCACTGAACTTGAAGTTTTAGATTTTGCAAGCACATGATAACTTTATAAATATATGCATCTCCAAACGTGTGGTGTAGATGGGGTAAATATCACTTCAGGATAATATAAAAAAACGTTCTCTAACACTTGTCTTTTTTATACATTTGCAGAGTCTATGCTCAATCTTCCATATTATATGCCAGAGCCCAAAAGTATTGACCAGTTCTTCAAGAGAAAACCTCGTCCTGAGGGTGGTGCAATGGCTTTGCTCAAGTATGAGTTCAAGTCTATCACTAATGAACTAACTGATCTCCTGTATATTTTCATACAGTAGAATTTACCAGTGTAATCTTTTCCACTTGTCCTTAAGGTCTGCCAAGTACCAGGCTTGTATTTTAGAGCGCACTACACAGCCACTTTCAGATCAAACCACAAGATCTCTGCACATGCCAGAGCAGCACTCAAGCCCTCCAAAAGAATCATCTCTGGGTAACCAGTCCTCCACCACATCCCTACCTCTAGAAGACACCGCTACCAGCACTCATCAGGACAATCTGACAAATGATAGCAACCCACAGACCTCAAGTGAAGCAGAAGTAGAACATGATATAAGCAATGACAAACCCAACCCTATGGGTCAAGAGAAAGAAACTCCCACTGAGCAAGAAACTGAAGAAGCCAAACACTCAGACAAGGACCAAGAAGAGCAACGGGTCTCAGTTGATCAGGCTCAGCCTGCTGCTCAGATGCTCAAACCTCGCAAGGATAAACTAGCCAGATTAAGAGAGCTTGGTCTAGATCCTCCTCCTGTAGCAAAGTTGTGTGCAGATGATGGGGCTTTTGTCCAGTTGGAGCCACCTCAGGAAAACCCTGGTGAGAGTTTTGGGTCATCACTTTTTAAATGTTCTTCACCCTTTTCCACAAATAGTAATTGATTTTGTGTGTGTATTATAGCTCTGAAAGCACTACAGGAACGCTTCATGAAGCACATCCAACCTGCTCCTCGCCCTAAAAGGGAGCGCACATTGCAGCTTAATGTGGTGAGGAAAGACACCGCCCCCTCAGGACAGGAAGAACTACGCTCTGAATCAATCACAGTAACTGTTAATGAGGGAGAAGATGAGCCTGCAAATGTCAAACCAGGTACAATCACTATTTTTACCACAGTGCTTTGATTTCCAGGTATGGGTGCTCTTATAATGCGTTTCATTTTTATTATTGTTCATTGCTTATATCTTTGTAGGTGAGAAACTGGTACTGTTGAAGTCTCGCTTGCAACAAGCCATGGCCATCCGCAGGAAGGAGGAGAGAGAGCGCAGAGCTGCTCTGCATCGACTTGACAATGAGGATTGTGAGGAAGAAGAGGAAGCAGAGATGACAGAGTCAGAGGATGAAGAGGTACTAAAAATTGGCGTTCCTTTAGGATTGGTCAATGTTTTAGAATCTTTTTTCTTCCAGATTCCAATACTCTTTCACATGACTTTCCTCATTTTATAGTCATCAATTTTATTTTATTTTTCCATTCCTTTTTTTTTTTAGGGTGTTGATGAATTGTTGGGTGGTGGTGATGATGAAGTGGAGGAGGGAGAAGACACTGTGGACAAAGAGGAAGGTGAAGATGAAGTTTCAGTAAAGACATGCCCTTCCCCTGGCTTCAAAAGTCCCTCTCCAACTCCAGCATACACTGATGGAACATTGATGCTGTTTGCTGGCAACTCCTGTTCCCGCACAGGGTATGTGCATGTTTCCTAATTGGGCTGCAACACACTTTCTGTGTCCATACTAACTGAATGTCATCTTCTGTTCAGGGATGGTGTAAGGAGATTAGGAGCAGCTGGCCATGAAGCCGACAATAAAATGGGTGAGTGCATATGGATTTTACATACTTTTACCATTTCCTATTTAAAACAATAAGTTGTTATACCTGTTGCTTTAACAACTGGTCACTTTTTTTAGTATTGGTAGTATAAAATAAATGTGAAATCAGACTGAATTTTCCTTCTTTTCACAGAGGAGGATGACACCCTTTCATTGGCTAAGGACAGCAGTCATAATAGTAGCTTTGAGCTAATGGGCTCAATGATCCCATCATACCAGCCAGTAAATAGAGCTGTAGGAAGAGGACTGTCCAACACTGCATTCCGCTCTCCATCTCCCTGCCTCTTCAGATCCAGCTTCCTCGGCTCTGCTTCAAAGGTGAGGGTCTCTTGGAACTCCTGAAATGAAGTTTGTTTGCAACATTTTTTCAAAATCTCACAGCATTTTACCACTGTTCCAGTCGTTTCAACAGCCTTGCAAGGGGAAAAAAAATCTCCCCATACAAATCTTCACTGAATGTAACAAACGCGTCTTCCTGATCTTAAAAACACATTACAAGGTTTGCCAGTTTAGTAAGTAAATGATCTGTTAAATCAGTAAATAAAGAGACCCTAAATATTTTTTCAGAGCTCTGGTAAGATGTCCGAACCCTCCCTCTGCCTCCCTGTGGAGGATTCTCAAGACCTTTATGCTCCCTCTTCCCCGAGTGAGTCCGCCCTCCCTGCGGCTGGGGACTCCCAGGGTCGCTTCTCACTGGAGGAGGACACCCACTCCCAGCTCCTGGATGCCGATGGCTTCTTAAACGTCGGTCCCCGTGGTTTGCCTAGCCGTTCCCACAAACGGCAGCTTATACTAGACAGTCTGGATGAAAACGCCATGGATGCTAACATGGGTGAGCTCCTAGGGCTCTGCTCTGGGGGCTTCAGAACAGGGCAGACCCAGCCAGGGGCTACTCAGCCTGCAGCAGAAGATGAGCTTCTGGGTCTGTGCTCTGGAGCTTTTTCCACACAGCCTGAAGAGCCAGTCGTCAAGCCTATGGAGAAGAACAAGACCTTGGAGCCAGAAGCGCAACGAGGTGAGAGTCAGGGCAGCTCGGAGGCAGACATGGACCAGCTGCTGGCACTCTGCTCTGGAAAGTTCACAGGAAGCCCGTGTAAGTCTTGTTATTTATACTGAGGGTTAAAAGGACACTTGTTAAGTGTTGTAGGTAACAAATGCTATCTAACCTGTTTCTAGCTGCTTCGTCGCTGCGCTCAGTCTCGAGTCCTGCCTTTGAAAAGCCATCTGAAATGAACAGGTACTAAGCTATAATCAATGTGCATGGATTCATTGCATATCCTTAAATTATAGTTTGTATTTTATTGTTCCAAAGACTAAATTCTTTATACCCTCATACTGTCCCCATAGGAACAAGAACATAATAGAGGAAGAGGATGAAGGTGACTGTGAGTTCCGGCTCCTGTCAGATGTAGACAGCCTCAGTGAAAAGGTACTCGGCAGATAAAAGAACTTTGAAAACATTTGGGGTTTCTATCGACTGGAAAAAATGAGGGGAAAAGAAACCTGTAGCGTATTGTTCTGCCTGCACAACAAAAATCATACCAGCCACGGCTGCAGCTTCTCACTGACAACATAACGGCACAAAAAAAAATTCCACATTAATTTATTAATTTAATTTCACTCATACCAACCTCTGAGCCTCATTAAATGTCTGAAACTTTAGGGGTGTTCTGTGCACCCTCTGTCGTACAAATTATTTTTGTATTAAAACTAATTTCATATGATTGGTTACTTATTTGTCTTATTCTACTTCTTATTACATTGTTTAAATGGAAATATAAAAGTTTATAAACATAATTTTTTTAACTTGATAGATGGAATGATCCCATTGCAAAGGTAAAAAGAAAATGCCTGTCACATGTCGCCTCGTATTAGGTGGCTAGAACTTTTGATTATTGATCAGAAGGTGCTCCTAAATTTAAGTTAGGACAAGCACTCCTAAAGAGAAAAGTAAGAATGGAGTCATGTGTATCAGCATATTAGATGAGAGTGAGAGTTATTAATTATATAATTTTGATTATTGGGTGCACTAACCCTTTAACTCCTGTTCATTGCTTAGTGCTGTAAACATTTTTTTAATTTAAGGATGAAAATGAGGACAAATCAGATGCTGAAGAAGAAGAAACTGAGAATGAAGAAGAGGAGGAGGACGAGCAGGAAGAGGAAAGGGAAGCGGTCTTTGGACGACGCACTGGCAAAAAGAAAATGTATGCCTATTTTTGTTTTTCAGCACAATCTAAGTTGTGTAAGTTTTTGTTATGAACAATCAAGTTGTTTAAAACCATTTTAGTGTGGAAGAGATTGGGAATTGCTGCTTAATGAATAGATTTCATCTTATGTGAAAGTGATTTTATGTGTGTGTATTGATATCTGTAAATGTTATTTGTGTCCCAACAGCCGTTTAGCAGAGTTTGTGGAGTCCGAGGCAGAGTTGTCTGGCAGTGATGTGGGCAGTGAGGATGAGGATGATTGTGGTGGTGATGAATACGAGGAGGAGGAGATACAGGAAGATTTACCATCAGATGAGGAATTAATGGATCAAGTTAACAAGATTCACATGTAAGAAATGTTACCTTAATCCTCCTGACTTGCTCTTTTACTAGGTGGTGGAACAGGTGAGAACTTGCAAAAGCAGCTGAAATGCTTGCTGGTAGCTTTGCATTTTACAGTTGTCTGCTGCTAAAAATTGTTGTAATATTAGTGTGCCACATGGGGGAGCCAACCTTTTTATCAAAGCTGCTTAGCTGTGTACTTCTGTCATGCCATGTGATCAATTAACTCCGTATGTGTTATAAATGACTTAAATCTGGCTGCTTTTGTAAACAGTCTTAGTCTTTCACTTGAAACATGAGGCTCATTATATTCTTCCTACAGGAAGCAGGTCTTGGATGATGATAAGCGAAGACTGCGGCTGTATCAGGAGCGTTACCTCGCTGATGGGGATCTGCATTCTGATGGACCTGGACGAGCTCGCCGTTTCCGCTGGAAAAACATTGGTGAGTTCAGATTGTGATCTGGATCCCACCCCTCAGTAAACTGATGTTGAAGAGTGTTTCTTGACAGTGCTTGTAGCAGCTAAATGGAGTAGATGTAGTAGAGTCTGACCTCTATTCATGTAGTTTTTTTTCTGTTTATTTTGTCCAGATGATAACTTTGAGTTTGGTGGAATGGGTCCTGATGGAGACGAGGAAGAGGAAGATGAAGAAATCGATCAACTGGAGTTGCGAAGACGTAAAGAACGGCTAGAAAGGGAACAGTGGATAAGAGAACAGGTGTGTGTGTGTGTGTGTAAGAAAATAAATGCTGTGTTTATGCTTGTGTGCTTGTGTCTGACTTGAATCCTGTTCTTTAGACTGAAGCTCAGGCCAAAAAGGGAGAGGATGCAGATGATGAGGAAAAGATTGAAGAGGAGGACAGTCAATTTATGAAGCTAGCTAAGAAGCTTACTGCTAAGACCCTTCAAAAGAAAGGTACCGACATGCACTGAGATTGTAAAGATTGCAGAATAACTATGCACTAATTCAGGTGTTCTGACAGTATTAAGGACTAGTGTTGTCACGGTACTAAAAGTTCAGTATTCGCTAGGGATGCACGATCATGATTTTTCTTGGCCGATTCCGATTTTTTTACGAGCAAACTGTCCGTTTCCGATTTTTGTTTATCTTTTAAGCAACAAACAAAAAAGAAGGAAAGTGTGCATAAACAAGATGTTTATTTGTTATTCAATAGGCCAAACTGGCTTTTGGCTATTGAAAACAATAACCGTAACCATCTGAAATTAATAGCAGTAACTGCACAGTAAGTAGACTACATTCAATACATACACAGATGGTACAGACTTCAGCATTTAGCTTTTGTTTTTTAATTGGGTTGAAACTACATAGAACTGGCCTTAAATTAAAAGATTAACTGTTACCATATGAAATTAAAGGCAACAGCTGCATAGTTCTACACTCCAAACAACACATACATTCAATAACATGTTTCTTAATCAGCATTCAGTATTTGTTTTAGTTTTTACATTTGGTTTAAAAAAAAAAAAAAAAAAAAAAAAAAAGCTTTACCAGTGAGAATGAAAAAAGTATGCTATATAAGTAAATTATTCCAAAATGTTAAAATCAAATAATGTTGGTGCGAATAAAACAGATGCAAAGTGTTTCATTCGTCCAAAAAAAAAGAATAAAAAGAATTAGGGTAATGATTCACATATATTTTTTTTTTTAACTTGAGCCAATGAAAAATAAATAACTGTTGTCTCCAGTTAAAAAAATTATATAGATGTGAATCATTACCCATAAATGTTTTAATTGGATGAATGAAAGACTTTTTCACTAAGTCGATGTATTTTTAAGGTAAAATAAAAAATAATCCTCCTATACAGAACTGACATTCACTTCTGTCTTTTCAAAAGTGTATGCAGGTTTTACTTGTTGAATATATATAGATAGATAGATAGATATATAGAAATATATATATATATATATATATATATATATATATATATATATATATATATATATATAGAAATATATATAGAAATATATATATATATATATATATATATAGAAATATATATATATATATATATATATATATAGAAATATATATATATATATATATATATATATATAGAAATATATATATATATATATATAGAAATATATATATATAGAAATATATATCTATATCTATATATATATATATATATATATATATATATATATATATATATATATATCTATCTATCTATCTATCTATCTATCTATCTATCTATCTATCTATCTATATAAAAGCATTTCAGTTTTGTCAGTTTAGTCCGTTTCGTCTCTCATCCCACACGTGAGAAGTTGATCTGACCATCTTTTCACTGTCTACTACTCGTGTGCAGGGCGCGGACCGGTACAGTATACGCTCGCGCAGCTTTAGTGCGTGCAGAAAAGGTGCTCTTATTTGAGCGCCAGTACAACAACGCTTCCTGCTATCTGTGCCTCAGACATGTAGCTCGGCACTTCCAGCGCTGATCGGCTGCCCGTGTCCTGTGCAGAGATTTCGAAATACTTCCACACAAATTACATGATAGCGAATGATTTCAATGTAGTCTGTGCACTCGGCCGCACTTGCGGAAAAATCGGCCAGAAAAATGAAAAAAACCAGTTCTGATTTATGGCCGGTCAACCGGTGCATCCCTAGTATTCGGTACCGATACCAGTGAAAATCCATGGTTCTCTGTACCAATTTCAGTACCAAAGCAAAAAATATGCTAATTAAAAAAAAAAACCTTTTTATCACTAAAAATAAAACCAATGGCATTCTTTATACTTATTTACAATTGTGTTTAAGGTTTTTATACAACTAATATAATTATGAAAAACGGTACATACATTCTGCTAAATAATAGTAATATTTCTAGCACAACGTCTTTATGTAAAAATTTACTTTATTTTGATGGGTTTCATGGAAGTGACATGATTTATGTATTTATGTCCTCATTGAGACGGCAGATGCTGAAATTACTGCAAGCTTCATGCACTTCAGTCTATGTAGTAAACAAACCATTCATTCATTCATTCACCCAGAGATGCACAGAACATGGTGGCTTAACATTTACAAATACCTGTCCATATGGAGATTTGATTTGATTGATTTGATTAATTAATGCTGACTTTGACAAATTCCATGACTGTCCATATTAAAATGTACGTTTCATTTTCATGACTGGATTTTGATTTCCGTCCGCGTTTTCTGCTTCGGAAATCATAGCGCTGTATGCGTCAACAACCAGGTTGACCTGTACTCTGTACCACCGGTACTTACAGAAACCTTGTACCTTTACGTTTTCATTTTTCTAGTACCGACTTGGTACCGCAGTACCGGGTCTTTTGACAACACTATTTAGGACTGAAGTGCTGATGAAGTATTTGTTTGCCCAATGATGGACTTTTTTCTCCTGGATACACTTCTAAAACTATCACCTGTTTACAGACTCTTCAGCTGCTCCTTTGCAAGAGAGGGCGGCTCCCAATACCAACCAATTCCAAAAGCCATTTCAGCCCACTGTGGTCAGTATCCACAGCACATTCCCTCATGCTGTTCTCTACTTCCTGTGCAAATTTTTGTTTATTAGTGTTGATTTTTTCTAGCATTTGTAATAGCAATTCCTCTGTCAACTCGTTTAAATGGCTTTTAAGAGGAAGTGCTGTCACATATTTGTAATCTTTTGACTTGTACTTTTATTTCCAGGTCAAGAGAGGCTCATTACTCAGTCAGCCTCGAGCAGTGTTGCAAAAGTTAGCCAGCATCTCTGACAGCAATCCCTTGGCCCCTCGTAACTCACGAGGTTTCCTCTTCCAAACCCTGTCACCAGAAAAAGAGCCACCTGCATCAGGGGGACCCAGAAAACAGGTACTTTGTTTGATCATTAAGTTTTTCCATATTTACATTTTTGCAAGGATATTTTACTATGGATTTAGAATAACATTAAGTAGAACCAAAAGAAATTCTGATTGGTCCCTTGGTGCATTTTTTTTTTTTTATGTAGTTATTAGTTCTACCACCGGATGGAGCTGTAGTCCTAGAATATTTGTTAATAAGACACCACAATTTGAGGTGTCTAATTACTTCACCACTCAAGATAAACGTTTTATTGTAAAATTATAGCTTTTAAAAACATCTATTAGACATTTGTTGTTAAGTATGAGTAAAAATGAGTAAATTAACTTTGCAGATTAAGAAAAGAGGACAGATGGACTCTATTAGCCCTGCTGCTAAGCGGCCATGTCTTGGGAACTCCATCAAACCTACAGGACCACCACGAAGTATTTTCAGCTATCTGGAAAACTGAAGTTGCTTCCACACTTCCCAGTGTTACTAACAATACATAATTATATTTTTGTCCCATTTTCCATACTAAATGCTATGATGTTGAAAGTTTGGCATGTTTTAGACTATTTGTATGTTGTATCATGTAAATATGTGATTTCACTTAAGTGGTGTAATTTTATTTGTTTTTATAAAATAGTGTATTAAAGTGTATTTTAAAATCATTACTTGCTATTTGCATTTTTAATGCCAAGATTTTTTTCTTTTTAACTTGCTCAAACAGATACCAAGAAATTTGTCTGGGTATGCTTCGGTTTACTGTGTTTTTGTAAGGGATTAATCCAGCTCCTTTCTGGAGTTGGAATTTCTTTTATGTAATTAAGATCAACCTTGCTCCAGGCTGAGAATACCGAGATCATTCTCTGAAGCCGCTGGATAATTTTGAGTTCATTTGTAACATGCGATTTTTAAGCGAGTTTGGTTGCAGCAACATGTTGAGCCTCCGCATCACTCATTTCGTTTTAACCAATGGTCCCAAAAAGACATGCTCTTTTGAAGATAATTGACCTTGTCAAAAAGAAAACTAATTCCATGTTGCCTGCAAAGGCATGTAGTATGTGTGTGTGTATTAATATATGGAGAGCTTCTGGGCAACTGGTTGAATGTGCAGTAGCTGCCATACTGGATCTGAGTGGTGGCTTTTGACAGCAGTGCCAGGGGTGAGTTCCTCTGGGCTCTGTCACTGCTCAAACCGCCGGGATGGGAGACGTGCAACTGAACTGAGGGAAATGGGTCATAACTGCAGGCTGCTCGCATCCAAACAAGTGCTTCGGTTTTCTGGCAACAGCACGTTTTTACTGCAAGTTATCATGTATGTGTGGGACACAATCCAGCTTTTTCATTATTATTTAGTGGCATAAACTTGTCTAACCCATAGTGTTTTACAGGTTATATGTTTTTGAACTCATGCAGCAAGTGTTAAAGCTCATTTTACGAGGCAACTTCAAGCATCTCTTGTCTCTTGCTCTCATCTTCATTCCCGTTCCTTCCCCAGATTGTTTGCTTGATGTAGATGATTTTCCATGTGACGAAGCCGCAGGCAAACTTTTTATTTGATGTATTTTTCATGTGTTAAGGCTCTTATTGAGAGATTGAAGGGGGAGAGAGTAGAGACAGCCTGAAGGTGCACACTTGAATGGGGATGTTGTTGGACAGAGTGAGGGGGGCGGGAGGGGGGAGAGAAGAGTTCTTTTCTGTCGCCAGCAATTGCTTGTCATGGGGTAAGGAGGGAATGTACTTACTGAGTCTGTCTGATGTGAAAGCACCAAAACACAGTCACACAGTGCCTTATGATAAGCCATCACAGACCTTCAACAACAAAACTGCAGGCCCATTAAAAGGTATAAACCTGGTTGTAAAATAGTAGTCCTTAATTATTTTTATTTTTTATTACATTGAGTGTATTTTACACTTTGTATGACTTGAGTTTTAAGGTTTTTGTTGCAAAAAAAAAAATAATTTCTGCAATCTAGTGTAAATCAAATTATAGTCTAGAGCCTTTCGTACAGCTAGCTAATGGTAAAACGGGTTTCTGTAATGCATTTAATAATCTAATAATTAAATGGTACGTATATTTTATGTATGGCCAGAATTTATAACAATGAGAAGTAAATATATTTTAAAACCTATGACTTTTATGTGTGTTGACCTCTTTTTAGAGGGTTCAATCCTTAATTTAGAGCCCCCTCATATGTTCAAGACTTGAATTAGTTTTCCCACACTATTTTCCACTAATTTCACCGGTTTCCGTCTTATGTGGTCCCTTCCCAGTTTAGGAAGTGAGTCATAGCCCAGTGGTCCGTTGCAGTACACGGGAAAAGAGAGCGGATGGGAGGGAGGTAAACCTCGCTAGAGAGGCTCTGTCGGAGGAGGAGGAGGGAAAACAGGGAGGACACTGGATCTTATTCGCGGACGAAAAAACAGACAACAAACCGTAAGACAATGCCCTCTAATAATTGATTCTCAGATGTTATTGTCAATCAGCCATTTATGTAACGGCTAAATAAAATTGGAGGAGGTTTAGGCGTTCCGCGTTCCCGGACGAGCGAGCGAAGCGGAGAGATGGGGTGAGACTAGCGTAACGCCGCTCGCTCTTACGTAATCCAACCTGTTTATCTGGATTCTATATAGATATATTTTTTTTTCTTGGTTCTTGCGATTGACTCTTGCTAATTATCTAAATCCGCGCTAACATTTATTTTGATAACGTCTGTGCTCGTTAGGCGGCCAGTCGAGCATCGAGCTCCAAAAAATGCGTTCGATTGGTGGTTTAATTTTTATTGATTTCCTTCGTGCATCGTATAAATTTATTTAACGCGGCCCTGGACTACTTGAATTTAACTTGATTTTATGTCCTCAATCATTGTATTATTTGGGCCTCAGGCGTGCACCCCTGAATCGCTGGTTCTTCAGCACCACAGCGCTGTCACGCTGAATGATTGACAGGGCCCCGAAGTTATTACGTGGACTATATCTGTGAGAGGAGGACATCTGAATATTTCATGTCACCGAAATGGAGAACATGCCGTGGAATTGCACCAATGAATATTTGATGTATTATTTTATCCATTATTAGCGAGGGATTTTAGCCACAGAGATTATTTACAGTGTGTTAGTGGCCTTTCAGCACTTTTCTGTTTTGTCTGAAAGTATATTCACAGGCAAAATATAATGTATTACTTGGCTTTTGCATCCTATAAAGACTCTTCTGTCAAACCACTAACTTTTTTTCTTATCTCCCCTTTTCAAAGAGCGAGTGTATCTCAAACAAAACTGAAAATGCTTCAGCAAGATCGGGTTATGAACCCTGTCCTTGGAAGTCAAGCTGTAGTTGGACCACAGTCAACTCTGCGCAACCATACCAACAGTCAGAAGAGATGCGAGAAAGATGGTAACTTTAACTTATTGGGGCAGGATGATGACCCCATGACAGGAGATGAAAATCGCAACCGGGTGCGTCCAAGGGCTTTGGGCCGTGATCTGCCCCTTTCTGCCAGCCACTATGGACCTGGACCTGGACCCCTCTCCCCCTTGTCTCGTCTGCCATGCTGGAGCCCTTTGGAGCCTCTTCCAGAGATTGAAAGCGGTGACGATATGGGAGGTAGAGTGCCTCCAGATGGTGCAGAAGAAGGCAAGGTTGATGAAGAGATGAGGAGAGTGACAGATGATGAAAAGGAGAAGGCATTGGGAGAGAGTGAGAAAGTGGAGGACCTTCTGGATGATGACGAAGAAGAGGAGGATGATGTGATAGACTGGGCTGACAGTGATGAAGAGTTTGAATTCAGTTACAGGTCCGAAAGCTCTTCCCTACTCAGCACAGAGAGTGTAGACATCGGGAGTGCAGGGGCCCACAATTCCATCTGGGATCAAATCTGCAGAGAACGTCCAATGGCAGACAATGGGAATGCAACTGTGGACACCCTGAAAAACCAAAACCACGTGGATAAAACGGCAGAGCGACGTCGAGAGAGCCTGGAGGGTGCGGATACAGTTGAAGTCAGCTCTTCGGACTCCGACACCGACCCCTGTTCTGAGCTGCCGGAACTTATGGAGGCTGTTTGGACGCTACAGGACCGAGAGAGGTTTAAGGCACAGGAGATGGAGAAGCATCAAGTCCAACTGACTATGTATCGTCGCCTGGCCCTTATTCGGTGGGTTCGCACCTTACAAAACCGTGTCCAGGAGCAGCAGAACCGGCTCCAGTCCAGTTTCGACATCATTCTTACGCATAGGAAAGAACTTCTGCGCATGGGCGCTGCCACCACTGCCCGATAACAGACAATCTAAGAAATGTCATGAGACCAGCTGATGACTATTAACATGTGAAAAGTAATCTTTGTTCATCTTGTTCTTTTGAATCAAATTACCTTCTGGGTCTCTGAACCATTTCGCCCTATAATGTTCCATAATGCTAAACTTTTTATCACTATTATAAATGGGGTTTAAAGTTCTCCACAACATCACCTTGCACTGTGCCCATGTGGTTACTGATGTCTCTGAACTCCTCCAACCTGATATGTTTTTAAAAATGTCATATAAATGTTTTTGTTTGGTATAAAATACATTATATTTCACAATAAATGCACAATGTGTCCTTTTTTTGAAGAGTAGTACATTGCAAAAAATATTCTGTTGACCTAAAAATGCAGTTCTTACAGTAACATCTACATTATTTTACATTTAAATTAAATATATTATTGTGTTGAGTAGATCAGTTTTTTTTTACACCAGTTATAAATATTTTTTGAAGTCAGATCAGGTTGAATTATTCTTTAGGGTAAAAACAGCACATGCTCACTTGATCACATTTCCAGCCAGTGTGTAAAAACAATTCAGACAAATTTAGTACTGACACATTATATAACAATATTTGGCAGTTCTTATGTTCTAAGGCTTGATATTGCTTCAACATTATATATTCAAGACCCTCTCTTGACCTTTAATGACAGTGCTTTCTTTTAAGAACCACATAGTGTTCAATTGTTTCTCCTTATCACACAGAAAAGGTGCTGGGTGAGAGTTATAAATCAAAGTGGCCTACATTAATCTAAATAGTACGGGCTCTATGTATCTTGTTGCCCCGGGCTGAGAGCGTCTGGCCTTTCTCTGTGTATGCATGTGTCTCGAGTGTTTACGGAGATACCAGTGTTTTCCCTATAATCCAGAGTCAAAGCAGAGCTGCAGGGTAAGAGTTGCACTGGTTCTTTGTCCCTGAGGGAGATTGGACCGAGTGCGCCTCGGGGCACCTGGTCCAATCCGGCCGGTGAGCAGCCCGCAGGTCCAGGCAGACTCGGCAGCCAAAAGCCCGGGGCGAAATGAGGGATAATCCCAGAGAATTTTTACTACTAACCGTGTGCGCTTATCACACTCTTTTGCGACTGTATTGAAGAATTAACATGTTTAATGATTTGGTTTGTCGTCTTTGGCTCAATGTCACACTACCAAAAGTGCGAGCTAAGAGAATTACTAACACGTCTTTGAAAGCGTTTTTGTCTCGGAGCACAAGTGTTGCGAGAATTAACCAGATACAAAATGCTAAAGAAAGCGCGCGTTTTACAAGGGATAACATTTCTCATTTAACGAACAACGACAGCTCATTTACGTATAGGCAGCACATTTGCGAAAAAAGGGAAATAATTTATAATTTTAGAATAGTGTTTTCTTTCTGAAATCTTTCGAGGGTTACGTGCGCAACTCAGTTTTTTTGGCGCTTCTCTCAAAGTTTGCTAACAGTCAACTTTTCTGAAAACGTTTTAAACACTTACACAGCACTTAAAGTTTTTGTGCTTTCTGTAAGGTTAATAATGATATATATCGATGAACTCTCAGGGAAAGGCTAACATAAAACTCTTGCTTGAATTACTGTAGCCATAGTAACTTTTTCAGGTAAAAGTTCATCTGTGAGTTACAGTCCATACTTTTAGGCCCTATCTAAATTAGAGTGATTTCTTGAACACTATGTTAAAACTTAATAAGTTTCTGTAATAAGTAGCTAATTTAAGATCCATTCATTCTTATTTTGACTTTCGTTGTTTCCTTATAAGGAATACATAGCCTAAGCAATATTCTCCCAAAAATGAAAATTCTGTCATTTTCTTAGCCTAGCCTTAAACTATTCCAGTAATTTTCTTTCTTCTGCAGAACACAAAAGAAGATATTTTGAATAATGTGGGTAATGCTTATTGACTTCCATTTCCCCCGATATATTTTAAGTCTCAAATTCTCAAAATATAGATTCTATTTTCCACAGCAGGGAAAATATACAGCATACATCTTGGGTTGAGTAAATCATGACAGAATTTTCATTTTTGAGTGATGCTTTCCCTTTTTTGGGGATCGACTTTGACTAATCATCCGTTTTAGGAAAACCCTTAACTAATATATTAGAAACTGTCCCTTGTTATTCAGTGTTAGGCCTATTCCTTTTATCCTGCTTTTAAGGCCCCTGGGATGACTCTGGGAGGAAAAGAAGTGGTGGGATGTGATCATGATAGTTCAGGCTTTTTTTCTTTTTCTTTTTTTTTATGTGACTAGGTGTGTCTTCACACAGAAAGCATTAAAAAATAAAATAAAAAATAAGTTAAAAGCCACACTGTATAATGTAGGCAGTGGGACAGACTGCTGAGTGAGAAGGTCCCTGCTGGGCGCGAATAACGGCGACGGTGCACGTCTCTGCACCCGAGGATACGGGTGTGATGCGGGTGTGCTGCAGGATGAAACGCCGTGTTTCTCATGATGCGGAGCCGCTGATTTTAGCGCCCAAAATAAAGACAGGCTATATGTTGAACTTAAAAAAGTATCACCGCTGTGACAGCAAACGCGAAACTGTAGGCTACTTAAATATGAATCACCGGATCTCTCAAGTTCTAGCTACCATTAGCTAAATTCAAATATTTTCAACATATAAAGCCTAAATAGGATACAATTTTAATATGTTTATAGACAGCTAGCCATGATAATAATAATAATAATAATAATAACAATAATAATAATAATAATAATAATAATAAAATGTAGAACTAACCAAATTTATTTATTTATTTATTATCCATCCGTTAATAGGCTATATAAGCTATCTCTGGACTATAGCTATTGGCACGGTTTATATTCCGAATCCTTGGCTTTATAATAGGCCTAATATAATTATATTTTTCTATTTGTGTAATTATGTCTCAGAAAATACTTTTATAGGCTTAATAGCCCATTTTGTCGAAACGTGAACTATTTTAAATCCTGTATTGTATTTTTGCAAAGGTGTATGTGGCATTATTCCAGAATAAAATTATTTCCAAAGTAAAATTCGCAACTATTCAAGGTGTTAGTGCTTAAAATGCCTATGTAAAGCGAAAGGAACTGGCTTGCGTTAAACATTCCTCAACACGAGGGGGCAATATCAGTCACTTTCAAGTGAATAGGCATCACTTTTGGGAACTGGGTCCCTTCTCATGTGTGCCCTCAAAAGATTTTAAAGTCTCTTTCTCTGTCTTTCTTACCTCTCCCCTCATCTTTCCCTCTTCATGATGCTGTATGACAATGAAGTAGCCCCTAGAACTCCACTGGCGTGGAAACAATCAGCTTGGACAGAGAAGGGGTGGCTGAGAGTCAGGGGGATGTGGACAGCCTTGGGGTCCATGCATCATAGATAGATAGATAGATAGATAGATAGATAGATAGATAGATAGATAGATAGATAGATAGATAGATAGATAGATAGATAGATAGATAGATAGATAGATAGATTGACTGATTGATTGATTGATTTGGTGAATATAACTTGTCCTGATTAAATTTTGGTTTTGTTTAATCTTCTGCAAGAGCCTAGACATATTGAAGCCTGTTGGTTTAAGTGGGATCAGCTGCCTCGTCTGCTTTAACCAGCTAATAAATATGAAAACAGCGGGTTTAAACTTTTATTCGTTTGCTGCTTGAAAGGATTATACCCCTCTATGGAGTCCCATGTAAATCTCGAAACCTCATAATGGCCAATGTTGTCCCATAAAAATGTGTTGAACAAAGGCTCTTGAATAGAGGCTCTTTCACGCATAAGGGGGTTTTCACAGGATTTTATTGACGACGGGTCGACCACACCACGCCCCGCTATAATCTCTCTGCCGGTGAAAGCGCGCCTCAGAGCGGCAGGTGCGTGTGCCAGGCACGGGGGTCACAGGGCCGACGGTGGTGGGGGAGCTCGCCATGTCAAATCCTCCCAGCTGCCGGTAGGAATTTTTTCAGAGGCTGTCACTTCCATTTAGCTTGCTCTTTTTCACCCCTTCAGATGAAGTGGTCCCTCTCGTGCCTAGGTCCTGTGGACGCCCTCTACCACTTAACAAAAGCAAAGCATTGCTAAATGACGACAGGCCGGGACAATGAATTCAACCCGGTCCGCTCTCAGCACCGTGAAATTGCTGATTAAACCGAAAAAGCGGTGCCGGTGACACCGGCGTTGCGTTTGTTCAAGAATGCAAATGTGGAAATTGCAATGTTGAACACACTGACATCACGGCTGACCATATTTCCCTGATGCAACCTTTATTCACAGTCAAAGTTTTGGCTTGTTAAAGTGAAAAGGCATGATTATATTACAGCAACACACTGGATGTGGCAAGTACCTATACATTTTCCTTTAAAGTGTTATCAGTTGCACTTCATTATGCTATAGCCTAATGATGCCTTTGCAGTCACTATTCCAATATTGAGTAGTAACTAACTATTATTGTAAATGTTTGCCAAGTCAAGTAGATAACAGGCATTATACAATTGAGTTTGTGTCAAAGCAGCTTCACAATAAACGGTGTTATTGCTACAGAATTCATCAATAATGAAACAAATTCAATTTCAGCTGTGAAACACCTTCAGCTTAATTTAAATTTTGTTTTCATCTGATAGTTTCAGTGCAGTTTCATGGAAAATAATGCTTCAAATTGAATTTTAATCCATTGAATTTTATGGAATTATGCGCTGTTCACTTTCAACAATGTATTGTAATTGTTAGAGGTGCCTATTCCAGTTTCATTGTAGCTCATCCCAGTTACTTGTAACTATAGGGTAGTGTGTTTTTCAGTTTGGTAGCCTATACCTTACTCTTGTTTTTTACTTGCTTTGTCAAAATTAAAAATAAAATAATAAAATAAAAATCTTGTAGTACGATGGTTACTTGTAAGGAGTGGAATACACACCAGTGTCTAACAAAAAGATGCTACTGTCTTGAATAGATAGTAATATTTATTTAGTAATTTTGAAAAATATAAAGAATTCTAGTCAAGAGGTGAATAATGCATATCAAAATTACAGATTTAATTAATAACTAATAATAAGTTCTAGTAAAATAAAAGTAGATACTTGTCTGGTCTACAGAATAAACATCTTGCAATCCATTGTGTGATCGCACAATGGATCGCAAGTCCACCAAACACACACACACTCTCAGCGTTTTTAACTATTTATTACATTGAAAACTGCAACATCCATATTTCTCATCCGCTGCAGGGCCCTCATACTATTAATTTACTCTGCCCTCTCCATGCACCACCTATATTCTTAATCTGAGTTCAAAACATACCCTACTCTTAACAAACTACCCTAGGGCTATGAGTCCATAATCTCCAAACTCAGACGAATCCCTCCGGAGCCAACGTGTCTCTTAATGCTCAGCACTGTTCTTTCTCTGCAGAGTCTCTGGCTGAAGAATTTATCTCAAAATAGGACAATACCACCCATCATTTTATCAGGACGGAGCAGAAACTGTGCTTTTTTCCCCTCCCGAATACCACTCTGAACTCATATATTACAGAGCTCAAGTACTGTTTTATGTTCGGATGACAGAAAACAAAAATTTCAGTTAATGAGTTCGAACTGAATGAAACTGAAACACCACCATCCAGACTTCAGATATTCCAAAGTTGGAATAATCCTTAAACAGCCAGGGGCCTCAATTATAGCTTATATATTTGCACCAGTGTGCAGCGCGTGTCTCACAATTGCTGAGAGGGCACAACAGCGAGAGGAGCGATGCCAGGAATTGAGCCAACAACTACCAGACACAAACCACATGCACTCGAGAACCAGACTGTCTGGTGGTGCCTAAATAAAGAGAAGCTGCGGAGAGAGAGGTGTATAGATTTACCAGATAATATGCAGGGAACGTGGCGCATGATGTATGTCACAGTGTGTGTGAGTGTATTAGTAGTCAGAGCACTGGGCCCCGGAGGCGATTCCTGTGTGTGCTTGCGATAAAGGGGGAACTGGAGGAAGTGAGGGAGGGTGGGGAGAAAGAGAGAAAGAGCGAGAGAGGGAGGAATAGTTCGAATTGGAGAAGGATGTGGGTTGGCGGAGGGTTGGGGGAGTCAGAGACAGAGAAACGGAGAGAGAGAAGTTGAAGGGGGAGAAAACAGAGTGAACAACCAGCAGAGCTCAGAGCTTTTATGATTCTGTCAAGATTCCTGGATTTTGTCCCCATCAGGCTCGCTCTCTCTCTCTGCCCCTTTTCCTCACATGAAAAGAGGGGAACAGTGTCTTGGCAGGGTAATTAAGAATGGCCTCTAAACACAGAAGTATGGCAGGAACACTCCAGATGAAAGTAAATGATTAAAATAATTACAGGCGCAGAGCTGACGAGCCGGAGTGCGGGGTGGCCGCCGGACATTTGTCGGTAATTAGATAATTAATCTGAATGCAAATGATGAGTCCTAACGAAGCAGTCAAGCTGAACCAGTGACAACTACCAAAAGAGAGAGATGGGGAGAGAGGAATACTTTCATCACATGGATACACAATTTTCCATCTAAAAAACAATCTAAAACTGCAGTAAAGCTATCTTTACAGTATATAAACAAAACTATTAAAGTTTAAAAGCTCTCAACACAAAATAAGATATTATTTTTCTCACTATATTTCTAAATACTAGTGTATTAATTGCACCACAGTATAGGAAAGGGACACAAAGAGGCAAAACTAATGAACATGAATGAGAGTCTTTGTAGTGGTTGGAGGCTATAGAGGTTCCTACTGCAGCTGAGGGTATACAAGATCTGAAACCCCTTCTGTCTAGACAACATGATCAATCATTCATATTCACAGAAGCCATTCTATGGGAATGGAATAGGCATAACACTATACATTTTTTACTTTTGCACTGCAAAACATATTGGGTTATCGATCTATCTCTATCTAGAGATATAGAGTATATAATTCTAGAGAACTGTACATTCTGTAAATCGCAGCTTCACTTACTCTGCGCTTATATGTATATAAAATACTATGCTAACTGCATTTCATTAGCTCTGTATTTTTACTCTGCATAATGACTATAAAGTTGAATCTAATCAAATTTTATCTAATCTAATCTAATATAGTCTATAACTAGCCTGTTTAAGATTTTATTAATTACCTTCACTTTTCACTGAAAAATACCAAAAACTCCTTTGTATTTCTTTATATTTTAATGACCATAACATTGTGCACTCTTGTAATATTCACCAAGAGTTTTTCTGTCTGCCCACCAGATTGTCCCTTTTTAGGGGTTTACACCAGTTTAGCATGTCCATAAACAGATCGTCACGTGACAGCGAGCACTCGCGCTCTCTGATGACGTCTGAAGTGTGCGCCGCCGTTGAGCTCCACTTAGGTTTTGCTGTGTAATATCTGATTGAGCTGCACTATAAGTCTACTCACTGATCAGAGCGTGTTTTTTTGCCTCTAGACTCGGTCTGCAACATGGAATACTTGATCGGGATTCAGGGGCCAGACTTTGTGCTGGTTGCGGCAGATAATGTAGCAGCCAGCAGTATAATCCAGATGAAACACGGTGAGTTTGACGTGTAGTAGCATGCTAGCTGCATGCTAACCGGTCAGATAACAATTACATTAATTTCAATAAATTTTAATCTATAAAAGTATTGTAGACCACAAAAATTAGCCATATTTTAGTGTTTGTACATATCTGTCTTAATTTCTTAATTTACTTGTTGTCAAGATTTCAGAACAGATGGCAATTGCTAATAATTTTTAACCGAAGTATGTTAGCTAACGTTACCTAGTGCTAACACAGTTTGTGCTTTGAACTGATTTACATATTAAGTTAATATATTCAAATCAGACTATTTAACACAATTTAGAATACACCTTTAACCTTCAACGGGAGCAACACGTGAGTTATTATCCTCAAGTGTCAGTTGAGCGTCCTCGGATGAGTTTGCGATTTATTTCTGAAAGTGAAAGTAAGATCGCCTGCATAGTTACAAAGAAGGAATATTACAATTCACAGTAAACTCCATAAAGTAAAGTTAGTGTTGCTGTTTGTGGTCTAGGTTCAAATTTAACCTTACTTCATCCAAGTCTCATCATATTAGAATTAAGAATTTGATGTTTTTAGCAGATACATGTAGTCACATTTTTCTATCTTTACTTTTGAGAAAACGGAGTAAAAATGGTGAAATATTCCATACACGACAAAATGTTGTCCAGTGCTTTCAAGAAGAGTGTCCCTCTCCCTAATATGGCTGTGGCTACAAAGGATGCACCAAAAAAAAAAAAATATATTCCTCTTGTTTTTTTTTTTGTTTTTTTTATAAACGTATAAATCTAGCCCATACAAGTAATTATTGTTATGCAATGTGAGGAAAAATTATACTATATTGATGTGCCCATTCCCAGTCAATTTAGCGGTATCCCTTCTCCCATTTACCCCCAGACTAACAAAATGTGTTAGGGTTCTGTTGGACATAATGCTAAGATGACTTGTTGTATATATTTACCAGATTATGACAAGATGTTCAAGCTCAGCGAAAAGATCCTGCTCCTGTGTGTGGGTGAAGCTGGTGACACAGTACAATTTGCAGAATACATTCAGAAAAATGTTCAGCTTTACAAAATGAGAAATGGTAAGCGCTCATTTTTCTCTTCTTTTTTTTTCCCTTAAGGTAATTGATTGTAATGGAAAGTGTAAAATCACATTCCTGTTCAGAGCGTCAAGGTTTTGTTTTTTTGTCATTTGTAACTCTAAACATCATTAATTTGATTAGTAGGAATAAATTTAATTTCAATCTTTAGTTCAGAAGATGTCTAATAATTTTTCACTTTACTTGAGAAATTATCATAAGAATTGTATTTTGTTTAAAATTGATCATAGATTGCACATGCCCTCTACATGTCAACTGTGTCTGTTGCTTTATGAATTTTTTCTGGTATATCTATCTGTCTGTTTCTGCAGGATATGAGCTCAGCCCAGCAGCTGCTGCAAACTTCACAAGGAAAAACCTTGCAGACTATCTGCGGAGTCGGGTTGGTAGAGAATCAGAATGTGCTATGATCTCTGAATGCACTTTTACATGTAAGGAATAATTGCCAACAGGCCGTTGAATTATTAGAAAAAAAATGCACACCCGAGGTGGTGATGTGACCACAACGTGAAGGATTCGTCCGGTTTTTGTACTTAAATCACAATTGTGAGTAGGATAATTTCCTCCCCATCTCATCCAGTTCCTCTTTTGCTAGTTCCAAAATGTAATTTTAAAACTGGTAATGGAGGCTTGAGCCGTTGATAGCATTCCAATGCAGTTATTAATGAAGTTATTAGAAAGCGAGTGACAGACACAGAGAGAGAGAAAGCTTGTGTAAACGTTCGTCAGCCAATCAGATTCAAGCATTCAACGGCCCCGTAGTATAAAAATAAATATTGCATAGTTTGTTTCCAAACCTTAATTTTTCAAAGATTAATTACACATTGTGTAGACCTGAAATGCAATCTAGAATAGATCAAACATAGTGTTACTTGTAAAAAAAAAAAAGAAAGAAAAAAAAACAGCAAATAATTTCCCCCCTTTTTACTGTAGCTAGACTTGCATAGAAATGCCATAAAAATAAAACACTTTATTATATGAAATAGGTAGTGTATAGTGACTGCTGTTCATAACTTCGGGGTTGGCAAATTCATAACAAATATAATTACAATTTTAAATAGCTTTTTTCTGTTGTAAGATATTTGAAAATGTAATTTTAGTACTTTGAGTGCTTTCCGTAGCCATTGCTTAAGTCTTCAGTGTCACATGATCCTTCAGAAATTTTTCTTTTTTATTATCAATACTGAAAACGGTGATTTTTAATAATTTTGTGGAAACTGATGTGATGCCTTTACATTTTCTTATTCAGTTTAATGCATCCTTACTGTATTCCGTTTAAAAAAACATCTTACTAACCCCAATCTTTTGAATGGTAGTGTATACATCAGTTAAAAACACGTTTTCAGTCACTTTTTCTCTTTTAAATTGCTTTGCTTTCTCTCTTCAGTCCTTTTGTCGACAGCAATGCGCGGTGTGCCACAGAGTATATCTGAATGCAGCCGGTGTAAAGTGTACTTAAAAACAGATGCCAGTGTGTTTTGAATGTGTGGAGGTGATATCAAGGTCTCAAAGGTCGTTGACACCTGCGCCTTCTATGTAATGTGTTCCTGCTTATATGATCGTGTGTTAAACTCAGGGCAACATGGAGTGCACCCATCTGTGTAAAAATGGGCTTGTCGCCATCCTGGATCTTTTGTCTGGTAGTGTGTGTGTTAATTTGTTAGGAAGAGTGTAACTGCCTCCTGTCACAATAGCAGAGTGGAGAAAATGATTACAAAAAACAATTAGAGCAAGTCAAAAGGGGGAAAGGTTAGGAGGGGTGGTCTCTGGGGGGCAGCAGAAGTGCTAAAAGTTCATATATCTGCACTCTTTTAGTTCATCTTGACCTAAATGCTACTTGCCCACAGAACTAGGGAATAAATGAGTCGGTTTCAATATTTTTCCTCGAATGTGCCTCAAAGCGAGGAACATTTGACTAATATATTGTTTTGTTCATATATTGATACTTGCATACTCCACGATGTGTGACAATATTCAAAGGAAAGTCTCAGATTTGTCTTTAAAATAAGGATAATGGGTACAACTTTGCATATTATTTAACCCATTTCATTTGTGCTTAAATCCTTCGGGATGTTTAAATTAGAGAGATGTCATGCACGCTTTAAGGACCAGGTTTCTAAAAAAACAACTGGGCCTTTGGGGCTCCCCTGGAGTGGCTTCTCAGACGGATCTTTACGTAGAAAGAAAGAGGCGGCAGATGCTCCGATGGAGTCCAAACATACTGTTCAGAACAGCCAAACGCACATTTTATGTGCTTGTTTTATGTGCTGTGCTTTTTATTTTAACCGTGTGCTGCGTCCAACATCCCCTGAAGCTCTCTGTAGAACAGTCCAGCAACAGTTTGCCATCATTGGCACACGTGAAACATTATTGGCCGCTTGTTCTCTCCCAGCACACTGGCACAAATAATTACTGGTGCCATATTGCGAGGCATTCCCCTGTTCCGCTACAGATGAACAATTAATACGGCAGATTGGGCAGAGATGCCAAAGAGGAGAACATGTCCTGGGGCAGTGGGCAAAGGGATGGGGAGCGCAGGAACAGAACATGAAAGCGAAAGGCAGGGTGAACGAATGATATGGTACAATTATCAGTCTCTGTGCGAAGCTTTTGTTTGGTGTCCCTCAGTTTTTGTAACAGGGACTCAGGTGAGAGGAAAGGCTGTAATGTTTGAACCGTGGCTCATGAGGTTGGTGGAGAGTGTGGGAAACAGGTGTTGAGTTTATACGGAGGGGTAGATGACACTCGAGGGAATTTCAGACAAACTCAAACCTTGTCTTTCAACAAGCCCCTGTTCCTCTAAACCCTCCCTGCTGGGAGTGAAGCATGTTGCATAGGTGAGCTTTCTCTAGGGGGTGTTTACTTACCCAAACGTGCCCCAGAGAGCAGGGGGGTGGCCCAGATCAGATTAAAGCCTCTCAGGTGAGTTTAGGTGGATCTGCTATAGTCTCATCCACGCTCAAAGGAACTGGACTTGAGACTATGTATTCACATTTACACTCTTAAAAAATAAAGCTTCCGCACAGGGCTGTTGGCTTCCCAAAAGAACCTTTCAGTAAACAATTCTTAAAATAACCAGTTGTTTTTTTTGTGTGTGAGAAGAAAATTTTTATGCTACAAAGAACCCTTTTTGGGAATTTAAAACATTCTATATATGTTAAAGGCTTGTAAAAAAAATATATAATAATTGCACTGCCATTTATTTGCTAGGCTGTTGCTGTGTGGAGTGTTTCTTATGCCACGTCCACATGAAGCCAGAGCTTTCCCTCTCCAATCCTTTTTTTTGCTTGTAAATTAAGTAAAAAGAGTTTTGTCTCAAGAAATATCTGCGCTTATGCAAACCAGTGAAACGATGTAGTATACATGTCAGACCAATATGTGGCGCTGTAATTCGAACACTTGAAGACTTGGAGCATGCGCATAAACCTTGCACGCTGTATACAAACACAACAACGCATAAGAAGATTTTGCATTGCAGCATGAACAAAAGCATGTAGTCTGCCATTGTTACGTGAAATTGTGGTGTTTGATGATGATGACATCAGTGTTTCACAAAATATATGGATTGGCTATAGTGCTGTACGCACGGAAATCCAAGAGTGTCTGACTTAAGTGTCATGAGACAGATTAAAAAATTAAATTTCCATTTGGACGAAATGCCAATACAATACAAAATGTTTATGTATACAGCTTAATGCATCTCTTTGTGTGGACCAAGATTTTTTTTTTACATTTAGTCGCTTAGAAAAATAAGATCTCTCTTTGAAAAGAGGATTTTCAGAGGAATTTACTGTCCTAAATGGATCATTGTTAGTACTATGGATAGCTGTGTATATGCATTTGTTGCTGCTATAAAGCAATCCACCTGAACCCATTAACTAAACCCACAGAACAGATGTTTTTGGGAAGAGAAACGGACGCCATTCATCTTATTAGATGTCAGTGAACCATCAGCATGATTTTTTGAAACCAATATCTCAAGGTAAAAAATGTACAGTTGCATTACTTCAGCGTAAAGTTTATATGTTGGGTCTCTCAAACACACTTTGTAAGTCCTTCAGATGTCTTAAACTTGCACGTTAAACTGTGAATTTTAACATTGGAAAAATGACACGCTTCACCTTTAAATCCACCCGATGGCACCAAGTTTGGCCGATTGCAGTGGAGGCAGAATGTGGATTGAAATCTCCCTATCTGAGAGCCGTGCAGCCGGGAAACGTGGGGGAAAGCGAATGTAGTTTCAGCCGAACAGAGTTTTGAGATAGAGCGAGCACGAGCAAGATAGAGGGAACAGGACTAAAAGAAGTTTTAATGAGAGCTGGCACTGCTCCAGGGCATAGGGGTGAGGGCGGGAGACGGAGGGGAGGAGAGGAGAGAGGAGGTGGGTAGGTGCTCGCGGCAGCAGGGGTGCTGTCTTCCTGCAGATGTCACACTGCTGGTGACACCAGCGACCCCCCCCAGACCGCTCCACACTCCCCTCCCTCCCCTTCTCTCCCCTTTCACGGCTGTTTCACACCCCTCCCTTTGCTCTCCTCTCTCTTCTTCTCTCTCTCTCTCTCTCTCTCTCCCTCCATCTAATGCGTTCAAGTTTGGTGGTTGTTGGTGTTTTCAGGCAGATTTTTTTACGTCTATGCTTGGGTATTGCAGCATTTCTTTTTCATTTTATCATCAAACTTTTATTATGGTAAACTTTTTTTTAATGACTCTATTTGGTTCTGATTGGTCAGTTGCTGTCAAGTATTTCCTCCCAGGCAGTTGATTTTCTACAAAACTCTGCTTGTTTCATGGCTCCCATATTGAGGAATCCTGTTTCCACCATGGAATAAAAATAAATAAATAAAGGTAATTTTAACTTCTCACAGTTCTGACTTCTGTTTATAGTTTATATCTCATAAAATACCAAGATATAAAAAAGTCAGAATTGTGAGATAAAAGCCATTTACCTTTTTCATTTTCTTATCTGTGGCATTAAAAAAAAAAAGTGTTTGATGTAAATGTAGAATTTAGAGGTAAAATACAGAATTACTGAATTTAAGTTCTGAATTCCAAGTTTATTTCTCGCAATTCTGAGTTTATATAGTTTATATTATGTAAGAATTATGAGAGAAAAAAAATCTGAATTGAGAGAATCTCTATTACAAAGGAAAAAAATAATTGTGACAAGTCAGAATTATCTTTTTTTTTTTTTTTTTGTGGCAAAAATATTAATATTCAGTGTCTTTATTTATTTGGTCAGTGATTAGATGAATAATGTACAGTCAGATTTTTATCATTTCAAGATAACCTCTTACTAAACCATATGTTTGACTGTAATTACGTCTCTTCATGTGTGGATTAAGTGATTAAAATAGCTTTTTTCTCTCTCTCTTTTTTTTTTTAGACTCCATACCATGTAAACCTGCTCTTGGCAGGATATGATGAGGCCGATGGTCCAGGACTGTACTACATGGACTACCTGTCAGCGCTTGCCAAAGCCCCCTTCGCAGCACATGGATATGGTGCCTTCCTCACTCTCTCCATCCTGGACCGACATTACAGACCAGGTGATTCTGCACTTTCACTTAAGAGGGTATAATTGCTATAATTTTATTTACTGCGTTCTAATTCAGTTTTTCCGTTCTTCTTCCTCCAGATCTGACTCGTGAGGAGGCTGTGGATCTGCTCAAGAAGTGTTTAGAGGAGGTAAGTTGCTCTCCATATGCTGGCCCGTTCATCCATGTAATTTTATAATTACTGGTGGTTTCACTATTACTATTGTTCACATTTGCAGTTAGATTCAAACATATCGCATAAATTTCTCCAAATCCCACATTCTTCAAAATTAAGAAATAAAGTTTACTTTATAAAGAAAAAAAAAAGAAACAAAAAAATCTGTGAAAGAAAAGCTGATTTTTCAGCAGCTGTCACATGATCATTCAGAAATCATTCTTACATGCTGATTGTTGCTCAAGAAACATTTTGTAATTATCAATGCATTTTAGTGAAACAATTTTCACAATAGATTGGCAAAGTTCAAAAGAGTAGCATTTATTTGAAATAGAGATATTTTGTAATGTTATAAATGTGTTTACTGTCATCTGTGCTGAATAAAAGTATTATTTTCTTAAAAAAAAAAAAAAAAAACTGTAACCACTTTAGCACTGTAGTTGTGCCTTTTCTCGCCAACAAGAACCACATGTTCTTCAGAAAGTGTTCAAATCCTTCTGTTTTGGTTCAGTGGTTTATACAAGCCACCTCCTGAGCTATTTCAATCGTGGTTTTTGTCATGTTTACGACCTTTTATGACTGTTTTTGTATATTTCCTTGTTCTCCAAAAGCTCAACAAACGATTCATCCTGAACCTGCCTTCCTTCACTGTCCGTTTGATCGACAAAGATGGCATCCACGACATGGAGAAGCTGCCCGTGGGCCCTAAATGAGCAACTACTGTTATTCTCCTGTAGTCACAACTCTTTTGTAAATGCAAATGCAACCCTCTGTGCTCTAATAAAAACATTGACCCCTTGTTAATTACACGGTCTTCTTATTTTCCTCCTTTTTTTTTGTGGAGAACATTTATTTAGGCTCATCGTTTTGTAGATTTAGCTGTTTTCCACACCAAAACGCACTCAAAAGTTTGTTGGATCTGTTTGCGTCGTACTGCGGAGTACAGAAGTAGAGGAGAAATAAGGAGCGGCGTGCACTTATGCTATCTTTGGATGTGTACTTGTTTCCTCACTGCTTTGTACACAAGTGTTTTTGCACTCAGACGAGTGTGTCTCCTTCCCCTCTCTCTCCTCCACAGACAGGTGATTAATAAACATTAAACAGTCCCTCTCTCCTGAACACACCGGAATCTAAAGGGACGAGCAGCATATGTTCGCCTGCAGGCAGAGCGAAATGCAGAGCAGCCCTGCTGAGTGTCAGAGAGACAAGAGAGATGAGGGGAGGGAGGGGGTCACGGCGAGGGGGAAGCGGGGGATTGACACTCAGGATGGGTATATGTGTGCGCTCGTGTGAGTGAGAGCCGGCAGGGGGGCAGGTATGGAGATGGATGCCCCTGAGCAGATGAAGAAAGGTAGAGTGACAGATGGGGTGAGAGGAGACAGAAGCGGTGGAAGAGAAGAGCCTAGCAACTGTTTAGCTGCGTTCGCCGACTGTAGTGATTGCCGAGCCCCCGGGGGTTAGTGGTCAGGACTGTTTTATCTCAGAGGTAATTCTGCCGGATTTGCCACTGTGTCACATTGAGGTTTCGGATTGGGTTAATGTCACCCTGCCTTTAGCAAATGGGGCTAGAAATTTCAAACATCCCCCTGGGTGTTCAATTTGTATCACACTAATTTTGTAATCACGCCAAGATTTCTACTATGCCAACAAGTCCATTTATGCAAAGCAAAAACCTGCTAGTTGTGTATAAAAAATAAAAAAAAAGTGGTGGGGGGTTCATCAGGAAGTCATTCTCAGCATCAAGCGGTTGAATTCAGTTGTTGGTTTAATAATATATTACATTTACATTGCAATACGGCAATAAGAATAACAGTAACATTGATAATAAACATACAACATGAAGTACAAAATGACATTTCACAATGAAATTCGTTTGTCAGTGGCTAATTACTTTTACGCCCCCATCCTTAATTGTCTCTGCCATCTTTTGAATTTGGTTCAGGGGCCCGATCTCCAGAGAGCACCATGTCGGGCCCCGTACAAGTCAGTCATGGGGATCCATTGGGAGTTTGTGGTCCGCATGCAGCGCAAAGCATCGTGGCATTTCCTCTTTCTCTGGAGATCTTGGATTTCATCAGAGACGAATGCAATCGGTTCGTACAGGCGCGAAACGGTGGGGTGAACACACATTCGTACACATAAATACACTCATACACTCCTAAAAGTGAGGGAGGTAGTGTCTCTCTCCCGATTGTTCATTTGCGGTGCTTGAGTTCCTTGTCGTGGTGGCTTTTTCCTCCTCCCTCTCCTTTATCCAGCAGTTTTAGGGCCTCTAGCAAGTAACTTTGGAAGGCCGACAGGGCGGCACAGATGGCGGGTGTGCCGAAACCGTGGGTGAGGAGGCTGAAGTGGGTCAGGCTGCTTTGCACCCCGGGCTCCAGGCAGGGTGTGGGGCGACTGGCACCCAACGGCGACCTGTCCTGCGACATCAGGTCCATAAACTCCTTGCAAATCTCCCTGAAGACATTAAATGAGAAGTGAGCACATGTATTCCAAGTGAAACATGTAAATAAACAGTTATTATTGGCTTGCAAGAACTAACTAATAGACTGAGGAGAATGTGTGTTCACATGTAGAACTCAAAGTAGTACTCCGTTATTTTACTAAAGATTGTGTCAAGGGTTTTTTCAAACTGGGGCCCCAAGAGGGGGCCTAGTGTTAAAAAAAATTACTACCATTTCATTAAAATATTTGTTAACAATCATGAGATCAATCACAATTATTATTTTTTTTCTATTGACTGCCCTAGTTTTATGCTTTTTCTTTGGGTTTATTTTAAAAATAATTAAAATATTTAGTAAAAATTCTCAGATTTTACATATTAAATACATATATACAGTATATATATATATATATATATATATATATATATATATATATATATATATATATATATATATATATATTTTAACCCATAGATTCCCTTTTTATAATATAAAGCTAGACATATATTTAATTGTATAAAGACTTAAGAATCATTTATTGTTATTATTTTTTATTGCTAAAAATTTGAAATATTTACATACAAAACATATATACACACACATATTTATAGTGTGTGTGCGCATGTAAAAATTTTGTAATGTTTATTTCTCTCTCCCTCTCTCTCTCTCTCTATATATATAATTAAAATATATATATTTAATTGAAAAAAAATATATATATATATATTTAATTAAAAAATATATATTTATACATGTATTTATAAAACCTAAATTCTAGAAAATATTTACAGAATATTTAAATTATTGTTAGTTATTGTTTAGGTAAACATGAAGAATAGCAAAAAAATAGTGTGGTTGATCGAATTCAATTATTGTGATTGACCACAGCATGGACAAAAGAACATTTTAAACCTTAGCACCCTCTTGGGACCCCTGATACAGACTTAGTAAGATAACAGAGAACTATGTTACATTTGTGAACTATGCCTTGTTTAAATATGAACTATACCAGAGTGCTTCAGGTTTATTTCATGATTCAAAGAATCTATACATTTAAGTATATCTATGCCATGCAAATGACTTATTTCTTTTTTAGTAAGTAGAAGTGATTGAACCGCTTGAAGATCTTGACTCACTTGGTGGCATGCAGCATACTGCGTCGTGTGGGCAGCTGATCTGGGTCACTTTGTCTGCACAGATACTCAGCTGTGGCCCGGGCAGGGAACTCGGTCTCGCACACATACCCGAAGTCCCGTGCGAGGTGAACCGCCTCACCTGAGAAGAGAGCGTGAAGATTGAAAAAATGGAACTTGAATGTGCTGACTCAAAACTTGAGGTGATAATAGGCTCTTGAATGTTTAAAAATGACTTCTTAGGCACTTATAATTTTGTGTTAGCACTCACTGGAAAATTATTGCTTCACATTGACATTAACATCTACGTTCTCGCCATAAGTGACTGATAATGTAGTGTGTGTGCTGAGTTTGGGACAATTACTGCAGCAAGTACGAGGCGGTGTCTCAGACGTAATCTGATAATATGCATGTGTCTGGTTTTTATTCAATGTTTCAGTACCTTCCACCAGCGCTGTGAGGAGTGTGACGTTGGCTGCCTTTCGTCGACCGGCAGGCAGGTTGAGGCCGATCTTCTCCAGACGTTCTCGCAGACAGCGGCCCCCGTTTTTGGACTTGGCTCTGAAGGAGAAAAGGTAGAAAATATTAACACCTCCGATTCCTCCAAGACATCTGATTATGTTCTCCCTCCATCCCTTCTATTCACCTGCGCAGGACTCCTCCCAGCAGTGAGGCGTTGAGGCACTCAGGTGGAGCCAGGCGTCTCTGGACTTCTCCAACTGTGACCTTGTACTTAGAGGTGGAGCTGAGGAGCGACAAGCGGCCCGGGACAGAGCAGAAAACCTCTGCAGGGTTGGACACACATCCCAAACCCAGGCCTTCTTTAGTGAGGGACAAGGCAGAGACCGCTGAGCCATTTAGCTTTGATGGGACTGGAACTGTAAGAAGAAACAGAAAGCAGTTTAGGGTTTGTGTGCCACCACAGGTGAGTGAAATCTTATTTTAAAGAAAGTGACGATTTATAAAAATGTGATAATTTGTGCTTTTGGATTCGCCCCTATGTTCGAAAACCTTTTTAAGATGCTCTCCCACAGGTTGACATCTGTTGTCTCAGTGACACTGTGTTTAATTTCTGTTTCTCACTCTTTATCTTCAAATGGGTGTTGCATCTCCATTGGGGGAAAGCTTTATTCCATCTGTTGTGCACACAGTCATTTTCACTTGTTGTGTTGGTAATTAAAGTTTTCTGGCATCTTAAAAATCTGACTTTCAAATGAACCCAACGATTACTGTGCCGAAAATAACACAATGTAATAAAATGGCAAACATAAAACAGAAGATTAGGCTGTTATGCATTAACCCATTTTAAAGCAGACATTGTATAAAGATTTTTGCCCCAGTAAACCAAGGCACTTAAAGGAATGAGACATAAACCTCCATTCAAACTCTAATAATGATTAGTGTTCTGGGAAGAACAGACTATCATTGGCTTTTAATTTGGGCTTGAGTATTTTTGTTACATCATTCCTAAAAACCTTCATTTGTTTTCAAAAGATTAGCCTCTATGCAGACACTTAATCGAGCATTTGCTTATGGCACATCTGTGTGGGCTGGATTTTCAAGCACACTTCAATAGAACTAGAGAAAATGCAGAGTATGCATGTATTAGGAAAATCTGCTACATGGGTGTATGAATTATTCAAAAAGTGGAGGGTTGGGGGGAACATTCTGGCTAAGAAAAAACTGCCCAAGGTGACTCTGTTTACCTGGCTTGGTTGGTCTGTTGGCTGGTTTTAGAGAGATTCGGGCACCTTTAGCATGATAGGGCTAAGAGACCAGGTAAGCAACAGCTTTGCCAAGCTAGGAAACCATCTAAACTAAATCCAGTGTTAGTTTACCCAAATAAACCATGGTTTTATTATAGGCCTGTTAGTTTAACCGTTTTACTACAGATACAATGTTTAAATTAGTTAGTATAACAAAATCATGGTTAATTTGTGGTTGCCATGGTTTAACAATATTTGGGGTTTTATTTGACCCAAATTGGGTTGAAACAACCCCTCCACCTATATTTCTTCTAAAGAACCCAACAAAATATTCAAGAAGCTGAACAAAGTAAAAAAATTAGTTTACTTTTTTGTTTGTTTTTAATTAGCTAAAAAAACTCAAACGCTACAAGTCGCGTTTGTTTAAGGTAGGCCTACGTTTTAGGTTAAAAATTCAGTTTATTTTAAAGAACACATCGACGACAATATAAGTAGGCTACAAGAAGGCCTTCTTTAAGACTATTAGAAGACAGTTAGAAAACTACTGACAGAAACGATTTAAAAAATCGGCTGTTCTGAAAGTATTTGTAGCTATCATTTACATTATTCAAGTGTAGTATTCATCCATCCTCCAAAAAGTAGAATTCTAAATGTTTATGAAGTGATAATAGGCCTATGCCACATCTGCCTTCATATGCCACAGCTATCACTGCGCTCCCGCATGTTTTCGCGCGCTGTGGCGCTGAAACAGCTCTTCTCTCCTCCCCCTTTTGCAAGGATTGGCACATAACACACTGTGTTACTGTTTATATTATCTATATCCCTGATTGTAGAGGTAAAATGCGCTGTAGTATTGGCTTTCTCCTCTTCGTGGGCGGTGTGCACGTCTTCGCTATGCCCTGCTGTGTAGCACTGATTGGCGGACACAAACGAGCTCTGAGCGCGCGGCCGAGGTGCTGGAAGCATCTCTCATAAGCTGTGAGAGTAGATCCGTTTATTCATGTAGGCTTTAGTTTCTTCTCGACACAGAAATCTCCCTACACCCATGAGTACATAATTGATCCATTCTGTTGCTCGGTAAATAGGCGAGATTTCATAGAGCACTAAATAAATCTAAAATAAATGCATAAGTAATTGATGAAAATATGCTGTAGCGTACTGCACTGCAGAAAGTGATTTCAGAAGCTATCGTCATTAACTATCCACTGATTTTTTTTTAATGGTAAGTGGAAAGGAATAGTAATGCTCTGAATTCTTCATAACTTTATTATCTGCACTCTTCCTCCATTTCGGCTTTCTCTAATCCCTCTCTTTCTCGCATATGACCATGAACAGTTCATTAACAGCAACTGCCTTAAGGGTGAAGGCAGGGTGCTACAGGATTTCTTGACTTCAAATGAAATTGCAGAGCTGAATTATTGTGTGTGTGTGTGTGTGTGTGTGTGCGCGTGTGCGTGTGTGCGTGTGTGTGTGCTTGACTGAATCCTTTATGGTGTCTGAGCAGCACATAAAATCTTTTTTCTTTTCCTTTTCTTTTTCAAGCAGGAGAGGTCACCCCCTCTTCTTTATATGCATCAGAGGTACAGACTCTCACCTTTCTTGATAACAGAATGGTCCAGGATCCCCAAAGCAGATGCCTCCTCCATACCCTGTTAAAACCGAACAGCATAACACCATTACTTCACTTAATTTAAACTTGCTTGATGGTTGAATTATTGAAAATGTTTGAAAAACACTTGTAATTATTTCTCTTCTTAATTATTTAAATCATTATGATGTTTGTAATGGTAAAATTTTTCCTGATTTATTAATATATGAATTTCTATCTGTATAATTACAGATTAAATAATGTATTTATGAATATTTGTATTTATATGTTGTATTACTATGTTCCTTAATTGAAACTAGATATTTATTAGATATTGAGTCTTATATAAAAAGTTAAAGGAATGAGAGATTGACATCACGTGTCCCAGCAATATCATTGACATCCTTTATCTTCTCCTCAGAAATAAAAGGGGAAAAGTTCGTAATGAGACGACGACTTTGCTTTTCTCTATTGTAACATGGAAGCAATGCATGAATAAAACAATACAGACCACTCTGAGAATTAACATCAGATACTTGTCCATTTAAAGTCGCAGGAATGACCTAGTAAAAAAATAGTGTTTACGCTTCTTTGTAGCTTTATGTATGGCAAATTAAACTATCAGGCTTGTTCCCGTCTAACTCAGTTCTTGGAAATGCTTCGTATCATCAAAGAGAGTCCAGTTGTTTGTTGAATAATTGGCCGAGGAAACCGATTGGACGCGCTGTAAATTTCCTATGATGGACAGACACGAACTCATTCTGCACCTGCTCACTATAGCTACTGCTGTTTTCTCTCCTGAAAGAGTGAATGAACAAGCCTTCATGTAGCTCGAGCCGAGAATCAAACGAATTTAAAGCAGATTCTTAATCTTCTGTGGAATGGTCAGTTTAATGGATAATTCTTCAATTAGTGGCACTGACGTTTAGGTTTTAAAAAGCTTAATAAAAGCCATTTTATTTTACCTTTTTATTGCTAATATAATCTTTACAAAATATTTTTTTGTAGTCTATATTTATTACTTAAATAATCTACAGTAATACTTTTTCGCATCATGATTTGCTTGATTGTGTGTCATTACCATATCGTTCTTCTTGAGACTTTCAATTGAAAAGAAACACATTTGTACTTTTCTACGAAATGAATTGACCGTTAACGTTTAAGTCTAAGGCTCATCTAACTTTTCTCTGAGAATTGTCGTTATCGTAACCATTGCACAATATCTAAAATCTAAACCATCCAAACATTATAACGTTAATCCACTTTTGTAGCATATATTAACGTTTTTAAGTCTTAATTTTTTAAAGATCAAGCAGTCAGAAGAGCCCATTGAAGAATCACGCACGTTTTTATATTTACGGGTTTTCGGTATTCGTAATTTCAGGAGCAGTATTTTTTTTTTTTTTTTTGGCTGATAATCTTAAATAACGTTTTAAAATGATATGTAAAAATATTTATCTGTTTTAGACAAACTTATGCATTAAAAAAATTTGATCTTTAGTAAGAAAATACAATGTTTATTTTAAAGTGGCTATAAAATGCATTTTCACAAACACACTAGAAGGGTTATCACGGAAGAAATATCACTTTAAAGCACTCATGCATAAAACAACATTATAAAAGAAATAGTTGTTAAGGATAATATTTACATATCCGTTTTAAAAAAAACATTTTAGCATTTATTTGGAACAAGCAAAAGACACTCTTATTTAAATAAATAGCCTAAAAATACAGATAAATTATGTAATGAAGCGCCTGAATTGTGTAGGTTACATTTTATGAAAAACAGCTGTAAAAATCTGTACATAAAAAAAAAAAAAAAAACATTCGTCAAATTTAAAAAACCCTAGGCTATCAGTGCTTACATGTTTGAGGAGCATGATTCTTGCTCACTATTTCGCAATAGGGTTTTATGATAAATCTAAATAAATATAAAAGAGATTAAACTCACCTGAATGTCATCCAGACCGTGATGACCCACTGCGTGCATTCCCAGAGGACCTTCACCGAGCGCCGCTGCTCCTTCACCCAGTCCATGATGGAGCAGCCGCGGAACGCCCGGATATTCCCGCCGCGGATCTAAGCTCAGAGCGCGGTGTGACTGCGACAGAAGCCCCGCGTCCTCTGAGCGCGAGCGCTGGGAGTGCCACGCTGCCTGCTGGTGCTGATGAAGGGAGTTGATGGACTGATAGGGGTCCGGTAAATGTGGGTATCCAGTGTCTTGACTCTGGGAATAAGACAGTGAGGACTGGGGGTATGGAGGTGGAAAGTAGGGGGGCTGGAAGTCAGACGCCGGAGTGTGGCAGAGAGGGGGAGCCGAGGAATACGCTGCCTGGTTCAGCGAAGAGAGCTGCGAGAGTCGCCCGCTCGGAGAGGAGCTGGACAGTCCGTCCGCACGGTCCTGTTGGTGAAAATAAGTTTCAAAACTTTGTCAATCTATGGGTCCGCCATATAGCCAATAAAAGTGTCAGGCAATAAACTAAAGAAAAGATCACATTGTAAACGTAAAGGGTTTTCATCATGTCATAATTGATGCTGATCCCTGTATCCACCCATTTATATTGTTACAATGACTTCTATCATTTCTATTGATGTTTTTAGAGTTTCGAGTTTCTTCATAAGTAATTAAAATTAAAGTGCACTGATGAGCATCTTGGATATTTAAGATAGCAATTGTTTTTAGACTTTGAACAGGCTCGATTTTTTTAGGCTATACAGTATAAGCAGCATAATTAGGCCTCTTTGTTAATTATGAGCTGTGGGTAAATACAGTTAATGTTAGAATAATTTATTCTATATTTTACATGAAATGTACATGTGTGTTACTGTTATGTCAAGTCTTAGGAAAGATAACTGCACATTCTATATTAATTAATTTTTCTTTCTGGATTTCTGGGGATTAAATTAATGGTTGTTAATCGTACTAGCCTATATTCGTTAAAATCATACTAATTAAAAATGCTAATAACTTAAGAAATGTTCCAGAGCATTTTTCTGTGCCAGGTGTTTTAACGATACCCACTGTTTTAAACAATCAGGATTGACAGACAGACAATAGATACAATTAATGCTGCTTTACAGGATTATAGCCACAGAAAAACACGTAGGCCTAATAATTTTGCTTTTTGTGCTTCTATAATTGTCCTTGCCATTTTCCAGTTTCTCGGATATTTTTAGTAAAAAAATAATTTAAACCACTGAAACACTGTAACAAATGAATGTGACAGCATCTTTCATTTCTACTTTTGCAGGTAGGATACTCGTTTTATTTTTATTCATTTGTTTATCCTTTTATTTCTTTACATTGGTTTGTTTTATTATTATATTTTTATTTACTAATCGATTTTTTTTGTCTTCTAAGGCGAAAAAAAAATATTTGGCAGTTTTTCAGCTCCGTCAAAATACTAAGGAAAAGCCATTGCATGTGATAAAAACAAATCAAACCGAAGTTTCCGTCTCGCCTTTTTCAGCCACCAACTTTAATGATTCTCTTTGTTGAAACGTAAGATATAGACTAACTTTCAAGTCACTGTTAGACAAAGACTATTCTGTTATCTCCATTTAGACCAATGGCAGCATGTGACATTTGCAATGAAACACACTTTTGCGCTTCCATGTTCTACGCACACTGAACACCATTGACCCTGATTACGCTCGCTCGTCTGCTTTTTCATCTATACACTCATCGCAGCTGATATCACATGACAATCATCTCGATGATGAGTTCAACAAATCAAAAGAACTTTGCATTCGTTTAACTCACCATGGTCGAGTAGGTGTGGACCAACATCTGGACACAAGAGCTCCAATACGCCTTTTACGCGCTGACTTTTGCAGCCTCCTTAAAGCCTAGTCGTCAATATAAAAAAACCGGGATCTCGATCCATTAACTATACAGTCCCGGTGATGTCCTCCTCTCTGGATGATGCTCTTTATCAAACTGTTCCTGTTAATCACACCCGAGCGCTCTTATAGCGCTACTCTACGGGGGGAGGGGTTGGCTAGACCACCTTAAAGGGACATTAATTAATTCCTCTAAATTAATTCATTCTCTTCATTCATTTGAAAAAAAAAATCCTTCTTTTATTACGTTTTTTTTGCAGGAGTTTATTAAACTTTATGACTATTTGAGCATTCACGGTTAATTTATTTAGCTTATAATGAATTATTATTTCTATAAACATCACATAAAATAAGGTTCTTAGACTATTTTTTAAGTCAGCGTAACTGAACTTTAGAAAATAAATCACATTGTTTCTAAATGCGAAGAGCAGATCTAGTAGCTAGTTCTAAATATACGACAGAGACTTTGTTTTCTATCTAAAATAACTTTTTTTCACATTTCTCTCAGGCTATAGTTAAAATTGAAACACTAATTAAATTGAACTGAAGCCTACCTGTAGGCAGTAAGGTTCTGTCTTGGTCCGTGATTTCCACAACATGTTTCTGGATAAAGTTGTCGTCCTTTATTGAATTCAAGACGGGAGAGATCAGACTATATGCCCTGCGAGATGAACGGTGAGAGAGAGGGGTACCGGAAAGACACGGGAGTTTTATTGACAAAAAGAGACAAGAGAGAGAGAGGGAGAGAAAGAGACGTATGCTGATGGGCGGAGGATAAACTTGGGTAGACAAAAGTAGGGGCACATGGGATAGCCTACTGATTTTGGACGGCAAGGCGCACCGAGGAAAGTTTAAACGGAGAAAAATGGTTTGTTTTCATCTCAACATTTTTTTTACAATGCCAAAATGCTTTGGCTATACAGAATGTTTTTTATTTTTAATTTTACTCTCAAACAAATTTTCTTGCATCGTCATATTTTATAGTTGTTGAATAAACAATGTTTTCAATAAACCTTATCCAAAATAATTTCATATAATTTATAAAGATTTTTAAATATAAATATTTTTTGCTATATCATTTATTGTTTTGTTTCACATTCCTCATGATTTCAGGACATGTAACATGATAATGTTTGGCAAGTAAATATGTATACAATTTTTTATCAAACAAGTTTATCATTGTGTAAAAATGATATCAGCCTATGCGTTGTTTCAAGACGCGAGAGCAGTTTCAGAGCTGTTCTCATTTGTAATGTTTAATTTTAAAAACTCATAATAATTAAAAAAAATTATAGGTTTGTACTTACAAAATGCAACTTTTCAAACCAAAGAACCGTGAAAGTGAACTGCAAAAAAAAATCTAAAGTTTAAAACTTTAAAAATAAATGGTGATTATAACCCAAAATGCTTATGATGAATAATATGTCCATGTTTTCTAACAACTGTTCTCGTGCACACTTATGGCATACTATGAAGTTGATCATGCCAGTTTGTAACTAAATCATTCCTTTGCTGTCTGTGTCTAACTTTAGCTTGCTGTAAGGATGCCACCTAGTGGACATAATACCACACAACACTGGCCGGTCAGAGCAACAGATACATTTCAGGTTACATAAATGCGCCCTTGCAAATTAATCCGTGTTAATTCCATGTACGTTTAATCAGAATTTGCTTCCTAAGAATCAAACTTTATGCATAAAATAATAAATCACCTCAATAGCAGAAATATTTTTATTCAACATTTTTGTTTTTACTTTGGCCAAAGAGTGTATTACAAATCCATTGCATATTTAATATGCCAAACAGACAAATATGACAACGTAATAAGTGCTTTAATCTGTCTTATTAAATATGTATTTCACAAATGCTACTCCACCAATATTCTACTAAGCTGTGGCAAACCCTGAAGAGATCCAGAGCTTACACTCTTGACCAGCTCACTAATGTCCTTGCGACACACAGGGCATAGCTTGGCAATGGCACAGAGGACTTCCTCAAGAGCATCCTGTGAAGGTTGGTCTGGGAGACGTCCACTGGATCCTAGCAGAGTGAAGATGTTCTCCAGCCATCCTTCATCTCTGATCAGGGTGGTTATCCAGGGCTGAGCTCGAACACAACCGCCCAAAGCCTGCAAACTGAGCCTCCAGAGCTCTCCAGCCTCCTCCCAGTGTTCCTCCCAGAGAGCGCTGATCCGTGCCGGTTTAGAAGCCTGTCCGGACTGCACAGCACTCAGGAGAAAAGACAGAACTGAGGAGAAGAAACGCCGCTGGCCTAGTTCTACAGGGTCTGCAAAGATTCAAGACGCCCATTATTACTAAGCAGCAACAATAAACATATTCAGTTTTTTTGACATTTAGATTGCATTTGCCATCATCTAATGCACACTTAAAGGGATATTTTCTGTCTCAAAAAAATAAAATAAAAAAATGTATGGTTAAATTTTAGTTTAGATAATCACCCTGCCAAGCACTTATTTTCTTTTTAGTTATTTTTATGAATTTCATCAGTGCTAAGATACACATCCTAAAAAATGGTATATCCCACTAACAAATTCATATCATTTGAAGCCAGTAGTACCTGTGGAAGTTGACTTCAGCCTGGCAATCATGAGACCCAAAGTGCAACAGTTTGCTGCTAAGACCAAGAGGCGTGGCTTATGGAGAAGAACAGGCAGGGCTTCACTCAGCATGCTCTCAAGAGCAACGAAACAAGGATCATTCCTGGGAGAGTACAATGGAGCAGTGAATCAAGTCATGGTTAAGGAATAGCTTATCCTGTACGTGAGTTAAGATCTGTGTGTACCTGACTCGTTCTGGCTCTGTGATGGCAAAGTTTAGTAAAGCAGAACATGCCGTTTCCAGACTGGGGTCTCGTGTCACCGTTTTCCCGCTCTGATCTCTCAAAGACGCCCAACCTTTACTCAGAAAATCCACAAGCAAGGCTGGAGTATCCAGAGAGAGAAGAACCCGCCTCGGCCCGTCTTCAGCCGAGAGGTGGCACAGAGATGGGAGTAGATATCTAAGAAAGAGCACGAACATATATACACTTAGCATAAGATCGCAAAAATATATATTGTGCAGATTTATTTTTATAAATGTCCATGAGCTTTTCTGGACTCTGGGAACCTTCTATTAAAAAAGCCATATTAATGCCTTACCTAAGAGCAGCTTCGGTGCTCCAGGTCCCATCTTGTGAACTGTTGCTGAAGGACATCTTTGACATCCAATCAGCAAGTCCCTTCCCCTTTTCCCCTCCCTTGAAGTGACTTTTAGCATAGCCAATGAGAAAAGGCAAGAGGTCAACGACTTCTTCCTTCAGACATGAGGTTTCCTCAGCAAGCCATGCACAGAGGGAGCGAAAAGTGGCGAACAGAAATGGCTCATCATAGCTGGTCTGCTCCACCTAAACGGGGAAACAATGAGTAACGGTTTATTATTCGAAGTGTTTTGCCATTCTGAAATGTTCTTCAGAAACATTCTCCAACCGCAAACTTTTAAACCGTAACACAGTGATGCATATGTTTAACACTTGCATTCCCACCTGTTTCAGATAGTAAATTTCAGCTGAGAATGCCTCCTCCAGAGCTCCTAGGACCTGTCTGCTCTGCTGAAGACTCAGGCCAGTGATAGCTGTCTGTATCTGAGCAGGGTTTGAAACCGTCCCTTGGCTACAGGCTTGTTCCATAGCCGCCTCCATGATGCGATAGCAGGCAGTGAGTATGTGCTGCAGCTGGGGGGAGATTTCTGTACCCGGCGGCTCTTCTAGACCCATCCTCACCTCCACACACGCCCGGTTCACCAGCAGGCAACAGAATTTAGGAGGTCCCGTTGATTCCCATCCATACAGGTCCAGAAGGCAGGCAGATACTACCAAAACCGAGCCTAAATGCTCTTGACTGAGCTTGCCCTGAACCAAAGGCCGCAGCGAAGCCCATAGATTACCCACAATCTCCTTAAGCACCAGGCTTTCTGACTCGACCCCGGGTGGAGGAAGAAACGGTGCTATTTGAGAGCATATCTCTAACCGGTCCTGATCTGAAACTCGGCAGAAGTTTTCCGAAACGTTTTGCAACAGCAAGAGGAGATCAGACGAGTGTTTAGTCCAAGCCCTTGATCTTATGCTAGATGACAACAGGTGTCCCAACAGTGGAAGCCCTTTTTCACGGCTGAGAGTTTGTTTTTTGAGTACGGCTCTACATAGAGCCAGAACAGCACCACGGGTGAGAAGCTGCTCGGGGCCTTGCGGTAAAGCACATACAGCATTTAGAACCTGATAGCAGTCACAAGCCAAAGCCTTGTCCAAGGTAGACGTACTAGAAGTGGTCTGGGAATCTGTAGCACTTCCACTCTGGGATTCTTTCCCAAGTGTTTTTGTCTGTTTATCTGTCCAGTTGGGTCCGTTCTCCAGGATGCTCAGGATCAGAGGGACTGTGCTGAGAAGCTGTGGATGAGCAACCATGCTTGTGTCTGTGCTGAGAGCAGCCAATAGAGCAGTGCCCAGAGAGATCAACTCCTCCGGGGGCAATCCGGAGCTGTCTTCACCCCGAAATGCTGTAACCAGAAGGCGTGCGGGAAGATTAAAACCTACTGCTTCAAAAATCTGATGTAGAGTCCCGTTATCCAGCTGTCTTGGTGGACACAGCCTTGTGATCTAAATGCAAGAGAAAACAATGAGCAATACAAAAGATGTTTTCAGTATTGGGTGGATGAGGAGGATACTCTGTTGTTTACCAGGAGAAGTGCTGCTAAAATGTGGCTGTCATTCTTTGCATGAGTGAGAGCATGTAGACAGCGCTCCAGAACCTCCCTCTGAGACGAAGACAGGCCCCTGGGTTCAGAACTGCTCCCTTCTGCTGCATTTGGCTCTGTATTGGGTGGATGCTGCGGGGTAGGGACTTCCTCTGGGTTGAGATTCTCTGCCATCTTCTGGGCCAACCTGTAAACAACCATCAGATATTCATTCATGCATCAGAAGTTGTTAACTTCTTGGAATACTAGTCCAAATGTATGCATATAATGCCTGGTGTGTAATTACTGATAGTGCTTCAATATGTTAGATTCAGGAGTCAGGCCTGAAAAAATGTCTGAGGCATAATCAGGTTCCGCAGTTTAACAGGTTTAAGAGTTCACGTCAGGTTCAATCACACAGCTGTGAAGGTAAATGACTGTTGCTCAATGTTTATAATTGCATTATAAAAGAACTAACGTTAAGCGTTTACTAAGTAGCAAGCAGACGTTAAGCTAAACATATTTTAAAACCATATTCAACACATATACATGTCTTAAATTATGTAGACTGGTGTAAATCAAATAAAAAAAGCCATAAATGTATACCATATGAAAGAATAAACCTAGAACCAGGCAGGATTATCGTACACGCGTTGAAGCTACGTACGTGGAAACGGAAAGGCTCGCGAGACATACGAGAGAAGTCGATTTCAAAATAATAGTCCTTGGTAAACAAAAGAAAAACAGCAATGCGATATGTGCGACTGATTATGCGAATAATATTAAGAAGTATGCTTGTTTGTTTGTTTGTTTAAAAATAAGAAAAGTCTCAAAAGTAGGGTTTCTATTTTATGAAGCAGGCTGAGTAATGCATACGCAAATAACTCAAATACAAAATGATAAATAGTAAACCAAGGTAACTTACATTAGGCACTTAATTAGGCACTTAATGTTATTTTATATTGTAAAATAAATATTAACATGAGTAATACCAAAATCTAAAATTAATTACAAATGAATTAATACAATTAAATAGAACACAAAAAAGATAAACAATACTGATTTAATATTGTACATGAATAATAAAATATAAATAATATCAATATAATATAGTATTCATAATTATAATATTAATATAATACTATAGCATTAATAGAACCCCAAATATTAAACCTAAAACAAATTAATGAATGAATGAATAAATAATGCTTTGCTTTTCCTGACTGGAATTACAAGTACCTCTTTTTAACAGGAAACAGGAAATGATGAAAAGAAGGTTTGAAATCAAATGTGAGCGAGTGGAGTAGTGTTAATCCCGAATTTTTATTGTCCCGAATATAACTGTTATCTGCAAAAATAAACTAACGTTACTTACGGACCAGGAGCAACAACAATAAGCGCAGTGAGTTTCTACACAAAGTCTTTGAGCGCGGAATTCAATGCTCTTTCCATTCAGTCTCATCCATTCATAAATAGACAGATAATCTAAATAGTTTTTATTCCATAAGAACGGTACCACTTTTTTTTTGTTAAGCTGACTAAGTGAATGATGTCTGTTTTTAGATGTCCGCTCCACTCCCGCAAAAGGGTCTTGGTCCGGGTGTATTACCTGTCATGCCCCACCAGCAGCAGACGCAGCCCGGGATGCCCCCACAAGGTGCCCTGCGGGAAATCTCTCCCGTTTATCTGTGCCGCATCGGTCAGGAGACTGTCCAGGACATCGTCACACGCACTATGGAGATCTTTCAGATCGCACGGGCCACTCAGGTGAGTTTGTGTTCGCGATCTTTAAGTATACAGAGAATTTGAGATCACTAGTTCACAGTAACGTTACTATTAGCTAGTTATTTATTCCTAGTTGCTTCATTATAAAATAATGGTCCAAGAAAAGTGCAACATTGATCAAATTTTAGTACAACTATATATATGCATATGTATGTATTTATAATATAGCATTTGGAAAAGGAAATAAGAAATGTTAAAAGTTCAAACTATGCAACAAATGTCATATTTTGATTATTAATATCAATATCTCTTATAACAATCAGAGCAGCATTTAAAAAGGGGATGTAGAATGAAAAGGCTGGTTGTTTCTTCTAGCTTCCCAATGGTGTGACACAGAGCCAGCCCGCGTATCAGGACCGCTTTGGGAAGCTGCAGGAGCATCTGCGTCAGCTGACACTGCTCTTCCGCAAGCTGCGTCTGCTGTATGAACGCTGTGTAGAAATGACCCCTGACCTCCAGGAGTCTACAGCTGAGGTGAGCCTCATCTGTGTTTACTGACGTACATTATATAGACTTCTGTTTGTTCTTGTGGCCTTTTGATAAACTCAGCCCTTTTCCTAATTAAATATTTAGTGGTCATTTCACTTATTCTGAAATACCCTCTTAGATCACAATTTACATGTATTAAAAAATAAAATAAAATATTTTGTGTGCATTAACTGTATTTAGAAATAGACTTTTATTTTTAGTTTAACCCTGTAAAGCCTGACATATGAAATAATAATAAGAACATTCTTTTGAAGATTCAGACGAGAGAAAAAAAATAAAACAAAAACTAGTGCTGAGTAACGATTAATCACATTCAAAATTAAAGTTTATGTGTACATTTATATGTGTGTGTATACATTTTATATATATATATATATATATATATATATGTATATGTATGTGTGTATATGTATAAAAAAGCACACATGCATGTATACATTTAAGACAAAATTGTTTATATATTAAATGTTTATTTATAATATAAATTATATATATATACACACACACACACACACACACACACACACACACACACTACAGTAGGGCCTTGAAAATATGGGATTTAAAATTTAATCTAATCTTGGAATACAGTTTGAGTTTGAAATATTTTTATTGAAATGTTTTAAGAGAAAATACATATTAAAAAAATACTGTTTAAATTAGAATTAAATAAAAAAAAAATTAATAAAATGGAAGCTCTTTCATTATTAGTCTCAGAGGTTTTTTAAATCATTCATTCAACTCAGATTCAATTTCAGGAGACAGTTATTCTTATTATTACAGATAACATTTCAATAATGTGTTTTCTGCCATCCTTCCAGCTGGTTCCTTATGTGGGGGAAGAGACGACAGCTGTGAGAGTGGAGCCGTGCAGCCCAGCTGTTATTCAGGAGAGACAGGAGGTTCTAGAGGTTTGCTTCATTGTTTCATATAATAATAATAATAATAATAATAATAATAATAATAAGTTTTATTTAAATAGCGCCTTTCCAGAGCTCAAGGACACGTTACAATAAACAAACAACAATAAAGGCAATTGACAAAGAGAGCAGACAGAACAACAATAGGCAAATGAGAGTGCAAGTACAGTAAGTGAGAATTGTGTAGATGGGGCAGCAACCAGCAGAGAGAGAGGAAAAAAAAATAAATAAAGAAAAAAAAAAACAAACAAAAAAAAACCACTAAGACCTATAACATTCAGAAAATAGGTGTGTTTTGAGCATGGATTTGAATTCAGAGATAGTGTTAACAAAACGGAGTGATGGGGGGAGAGAGTTCCACATTTTGGGTGCAACAACACTGAATGATCTGCCCCCCATTGAAGCAAGGCGATGCCGAGGGACAACGAGGAGGCTGGAATCAGCGGATCGTAAAGAGCGAGTTGGGGTGTAAGGGAGAAGCAGGTTACAGAGGTAGGGGGGAGCAAGGCCATGCAGAGACTTGAAAGCGAGAAGGAGAATTTTGAATTTAATACGGTAAGCCACAGGAAGCCAGTGAAGATCATGCAGAATTGGGGAAATATGTGCAGAACGCTTGGTGTGGGTGAGTAGTCTGGCAGCAGAGTTTTGAATGTATTGTAATTTGGAAATGGAGCTAGCTGATAGGCCGATGAAAAGTGCATTGCAGTAATCAAGACGTGAGGTGACAAATGCATGGATGACAGTTTCAGCATCTGAGATACTGATAAAGGGACAGAGCTGAGCGATACGACGTAGATGAAAGAATGCCAATTTAGTGATGGAATTAATGTGAGAGTGAAAAGATAGAGAGGAATCAAAAATTACACCAAGATTTTTAACAGTACTAGATGGTTTGATAAGAGAGCCGGCGATCTCACAGGTGAAGTTAGTAGGAATTTTATTAGTGAGTGATGAAGGTCCAGTGAAAATAATCTCAGTTTTGTCCATGTTAAGTTTTAGAAAATTTGAATGAAGCCAATCTTTTATTTCATGTACACAGGCAGAGATTTTGTCAGTTGTGAAAGATAAAGTTGATGTACAGGTAGTATATAATTGAATGTCGTCAGCGTAGAAATGATAATTAAAACCATGACGGCGGAGGATCTGACCAAGAGGGATTATATAGATTATAAATAATAATGGCCCAAGAACGGATCCCTGAGGGACACCTTGCTTCAGGGGGACAGTGGGTGAGCGAAAATTCTGAAGTGAAATGTAAAACAGTCTGTCAGAGAGATAAGAGGAGAACCAGGAAAGAGCAGCATCAGAAATACCCACATCCGAAAGGCGTGAAATGAGTAGTTGATGGGAGACGATATCGAAGGCAGAGCTGAGGTCGAGCAGCAAAAGCATAGACAGAGAACCAGAATCACCAGAGAGAAGCAGATCATTTAGTACCTTAACTAGAGCAGTTTCAGTACTATGCATAGGGCGAAAACCAGATTGAAAAGGATCAAGAAGATTATTTTCAACTAGAAAAGACTGAAGCTGGGAGGCAACAGTACTTTCCAGTAATTTAGCTATGAAGGGGAGATTTGAAATATATCACATATAAACATAAATATATCACAATTTAAAATGTAATTCATTCCTGTAATGGCAAAGCTGAATTTTCAGCATCACTACTCCAGTGTTCATCATCACATGAAAAATACATATTAAACGATGTATAACGTTGCATGTAATAATAGTGCTCTGAGCTTCTCCTCTCATGCTTTTATAACAGAAAGTGAGGCAGAAGAACCAGGAAATGAAGGTGCTAATGGACCAGATGAGGAACCTCCTGTGGGATGTCAATGCCATGCTCACCATGCGAAAATGACACCAGTACGCTTTGTAGTAAACATCTGACCATCCTCCGTCAGCCCTCATCTACGGTCTCCTCAATCTCACTTGTTCAGGTGCTTTCACACAGATAGCAGTGTACAACAGACTGCTCGTGCAAATGCCACATAATATTTCATCTTGACAAATGAGATCAGGCTTGGCAGCTCTTTGTGGTCCTGCCTCATTTACAGTGTTAAATCCCAATGCTCTGATTAATAACTGCTTCATCAAAGCACTGAATTAGCATCAGAAACAGGAAGTAATGTAAAAGCCATGCAGATGATGTATGCTAGCCATGCTGTTTGCATGATAAATGATCACTGCGGACTAAGCTTTGTAAATAATAGTGCCTACTATGATCTTTTGTACATTCATTGAACGGTGTGATGTGTTTCACACTGTTGCTCCTCAGCAAATATGTTCTCAGGTAGAGTGTGTGTTCCCCTGAGCTCTGTATTACACTCCTGATATCTGCCTTCTGGGGAAAGATCATCTGAAAAAAAACCCAGAATGAATTGCAGGATGATAGTTTTTGTAAACTAGAATTTTATACAAAAAAAGAAAAAAGAAAAACAACTCTTTTGTCATGTGTTTTCATTTAGAAAATACAAAAACAGAATGCACAACGTAATTGACATTACCTTCGGTGTAACATGCTATTATTTATATTAATCAAAATGAAAATATTTGTCACAGTTTCCATAAAAATACTAAGCAGCACAACTGTTTTCAACATAGATGATGATAGAAATCTAATAATGAGCAGCAAATCAGCATGTTGGGTTGATTTCTGAAGAATCATATGACGATGAATGGAGTAATGATGCTGAAAGTTCAGCTTTGCATCACAGGAATAAATCACATTTGAAAATATATTTAAATATAAAACAGTTATTTTAAATGGTAATATAATTTTTTTATAACATAAAACATAAATCTCACCCCAAACTTTTGAGCAGTAAACTCATAACAGCCATGAATAAAAATACTACGATTTTGTAAGTTGCCAGTCAGCATTTACATTAACGCACATTAATTTTCGCAAACTTTTAAGTGCACTAAGCTCCATTTCATTTTCAAATCAATGTTGATTCAGTAACTGCTCTTTGAGATTTGTCTGTGATTTAATCCGGGGAATCCTGATTTCAAGAATGATTTGGAACAATTCATTACAATAGGCTCTTTCATTACTTTGCTTGGGCATCTGTAATTATACAACTTTTCCATATGTTTTCATATAAATTGTATCGGATCTAATTCAACTCTAAATTGTCAAAAAACAAAACAAAAACTTTTTATCTAACGTCTTGCTATTAAAGAGTAAAATGATTTTATGATTTATTAACATGCCACTTTTTGGGTAATAATTTTAGGCACAGTTGCTGGGAACAGCAAAATAAAACCATAATTTCACAAATACAGCCACACACACCATTTGCATGTTGGAATTATTTTATTGGTCATGTAATTCCCACTTGATGTAATCAGTCAGTTGCTTTGTGACTCGTGTGTGTTAGTCCATTGCACCATTAGACTCCCTTAATGCTACAAACTCCTCCAGTCAAACAGCAGCTGGAATGATTGACAGATCTGTGATGTTTTCTCATCCATGAAGCTGTCAGCCATAAATTGAGAACTGGACATTAGAGGCAAAAACCTGTCTCTTGTCCACCACAAGCTAGCAGCCCTAGCGGAGGGATAGAGTTAAGTCTCTGCATCAGCATAAGTATCAGTTTGTGATCCATCCCCACTCGTTCATCTTGGCTCAGACACGCTCCAGGTCTTTGTACCTCTTGCGCAGGATGGACACGTGGTCCTTGAAGAGTACGGGGTCCAGGCGAAACTGAGAGTGCACTAGAGGCATGTAACCAAACCAGCTTGCAATGGTGTTGACGCACTCCTGCCTCTGGGTAAAGTGCTCAGGGTTCACCCATGGGGCCATCTTAGTACCCTTAGAATGGACAGGAAATAAGACGTCAAAAATATATCACACTGATTGCTAGGACACACTTTTCATTACCAGTTTTCAGCTTGGCACAGCAATACATCTCATTTCCAAAATGAACTAAAACTCTCAAATGAAGTCATTCTTCCATAACACTAACAAGTGCTAGTGCTCACTTTATCACTCATAAAACAATGACCTTTTAGGTGAGCTATTTCTTTAAGATTTAAAGGTATGTAAATCACATTCTGCAAAGGGTGTGTACACTTCTGAGCAGAATTGTTAAGTACAAAGTGTTGGCTCTCTGGCCTCACCTGCTGGGTGGGCATCTCTTTGTACTGCTTCCTCTGCGCTACTTTAATCGGTGGCAGGTGTGTCACAGAGGAGACCAGGAAGTTCATCAGGATATCCTCACAGTTAGAGGTGCGATCCACTAGCGCACGCAGAGAGGAGGGCAGGTAGTGAGAGAACAGGTGATGGTAGTACCTGTGGGACGCAAAGACATCAACACATAATCGAGAGCACTGTCTCTGCTGGTCATGTTAGAGAGCTTGATGAAGCGTGAGAGACATCAACACTGTCAGAGTATGTCAGCTGCAGCCAATCACCTGTGATAAAATGCCGCTCCGGTGAGGACGATGGAGTACTCGTTGGTCCATTTAGAGGTGTAGCCCCAGGCTTTCTTTACAGGGTCCCAGAAATGGCTTCTGGGAGGGTAGCCAACAATCCTCTCGGGGAAACTCCGCCACACATGGAAAGCAAAATTGATCTAGAAGGGTCGGATTACAGAGGAAAAACAGGAATTAGCTTCGTCATGTGTCAGAACAATGCAATCTGATTTGTTTAGACTCTTTTTCTACTCTTCGAAAACTCACATAAAAATGTGAAATTGTATTTAATATATTACAAATATATGTGTGTGTGTCTGTGTGTATGTATATATACATATATGTATGTATGTGTGTGTGTGTGTGTGTGTGTGTGTGTGTGTGTGTGTGTGTATATATATATATATATATATATATATATATATATATATATATATATATATATATATATATATATACAGCTGAAAAATATAAATAGATATAAACAAACTTCAAAAACATGAGAATTATAGATTTAATAAAATGCATATTTGATCAAACAAAATGATACAAATGTTTAATTTAAATTTAATTTAAATTGATGTACTAAAATACATAAATGTAAAATAAAAATTAATAGAAACTATATAAACATTGAAAATAAAAAAATTCTAAATATTATAATAAAATTATTATAGCATCTCAAATATACTAAAACAACACTGCGCCATAGCAACCATCTAGAACCCTCCGCAATCATTGTGGCTAGATCTGTTTTTACAGTTACGGTGAATTTTTATTAAACTAAATTAATAAATAATAATAAAATGTATACTATAGATTTAAATATATATATATATATAAATAAAATAATGATCACAGTTTTAATAAATCAAAGTTTAACTTAAAATAAATTAAAGTGAAATAAAACCATGCAGGATGAAGAGGGAACTCTACCTCGCTGGTCAACAGCACTGTGTCTTCATCTAGGCTCAAAACTGCCTCCGTCTCAACAGCTGCATTGGGCAGGAAACGGCTGCTCGTCTGCAAGCACAGAAGGTGGCAGAGAAAAGAGCTGCGTGAGACACGAGGTGGAGAGAAAGAGCGCAAGATCTCTCCACTGCTCACAGACATGACTTGACTGTTCTCTCACTCGAATACTCACTTTCCTTCTGCCATCTGTGATGAGAAGGGGCACTGGCATAGGCGGCCATTTACTCCGGTGAGGGGGTGGCTTCTCACTGTTCCACAGGATGATGATCTGACAAGAAACCCAAACAAGAACACACACTATCACAGCATGCACACCAAACTGGCTGAAGTGTCTTCTTATAGGCTTTTGTTTGTGTCCAACTATATTAACACTGAACTGCTGTGGATCTGCACTGATATCACCGAATAAAAGGTCATTCTTTAGTGGTGCAGTAACTGCTACCTTAAGTTTGTAAAAATCCATTTTGCTCTAGATTTTTATAAACACTGACTGTAGTAGTGTACCTGTGAGCAGTATTTTGATTTGGAGACGACCTGAAGAAGCTTCATGATTGGCTGAGACTGCGAGACCAGAGGTGAGGTGGCATGAATTACAGCAGTGAACTCCTGACCTGGACTGATTCCTACATCAACAGAGGAAAAAGAGTGAGCGTCCTTTGCCATTAAGACACTATCCATACTATATACTTAGTATAGTGTCAATGGCACAGTGTTTGAAATGGCAAACTATTACTGTGTTATTTTAATATTTATATGCGATAATCAGAACACACACTTATATTATTCCCCAATTTTTTTGGGGGATGTGATTACTTGCGACTAATCGTTTGACTTCACTAGATTATAGTATTTATTTATATTTTGAATTAACTTCACATTCACATGTTCAGTTTTCATTTTAATTTAAGTTGTAGTATTTTTTTTTAAGTTTGTGTTTTTTATTCATTTTAATTTTTAGCATTTCCTTTTTTTCTTTTTTCTTTTTGTTTTAGTAATTAGAAAAATTTTGTAAATAAATTTGTAAGATTTTAGTCTAATATCTATATTTTATTTTAATAGTTTTGATTCTGGTTAATAACAAACACTGCTACCAAACTAGTAATACTTGTGTTTCTTCTTTTTTTTTTGTGGTATGCATACTGTTGCATACAATCAAATCATTACATTTTTTACATTTGTCAAAATATGCAGTATACAACCATACCATACTGTGTGAAATACAAACCCGATTCCAAAAAAGTTGGGACACTGTACAAATTGTAAGTAAAAAAGGAATGGAATAATTTACAAATCTCATAAACTTATATTTTATTCACAATTGAATATTGTATATAAAACATGCAATATACAATAATGATAAGAATACAAATTTGTTTTTGTTTATAATTTGCATTATGTTATTATTCATTATTTGCTTGCTTGTTATTCCATTCGGATTTGTTCTCAGGTAATACACACACTCTTACTAATAAAGGTTCCAAAAGGTGATTTGCAGTGATGTCAAAGAACCATTTCGGGATCCTCAAAGAACCTTTTCTTATTAGTGTAAAGAACATTTAAATAATCTGATGATTTCCCTCCCATCATGAAGAACGTTTTGTGCAATGGAAAGATTGGAGTTTCATAGATGCCAATAATAAACTTTACGCATTCCATTCCAAATAAATATGCATACTCCAAAATATTTGACAAGATTTGACACAGGCTTACCAAGGTTTAAATAATAGAAGGGGTAGTGTGCCAAGTGCGTTGAGTACTCGGGCAGAACCAGCAGCCCTCCAGGTAAGGCATTCCACATGAATTTATTTCTGGAGATGTGTGAGTACACTCTGTCCTTTATGATCTGACAGACATCAAGACGGCAGTATTAAATACAACAATCACATCAAATCACAACAGCAGATTTAATCCCTATTGGTTTTAAAAATGGCCAGCAGAGGGCAGACCAAAGCCATACCTTTGTTCAAAATTGACAGTTCATTTGCCAATTAACCTAAGGGCAGGGGACTAAGTATGTGCTAATGATGTATGGCTGGTTTAATTTCCCCTGACAGACCTTCCTCTCTGTCAGATCTGCCTCTGTGTACACATCTAAGCTGACCCATCTCTCACCTCCAGTGTGGTGAGTACAATCTTATCCACGGAGGAGAAGTAGGCCTCCCAGAGCATCTGTGTACGCTGTCTGAGAGCCAGCACCCTGTCATTGCCCACAGCCCGCACCGTGGATGGTACCTTGAGGGAACAAAAAAATTTTTTTTTTATAAAACTTGCACATTTCATTGGTGCCATCTTTAATCTCTCAATGAGTGGTTATGAACGAATTAATGAAACTCATTTGTCCTTGTTTCACTCCATCTCGAATCAAGTTTTTTTTTGTCTCGAGCAAGACTGTACTCCAAGACATTCACTTTACATTATTTGACTGATTTTTACGTAGAAAGGGCGACAGCACACCACATTAAAATAAATCATCATTCATATTTTTCATAACCCTGGCCCAAAATTCAAAAACTAAACTAAAATTAAGTCATCTCTGAGAGAAAGGGCCCCCTGGTGTTTCGGGGGCATTAAGGAAGGATAAACTTTGCATACAGGTAAAGTTATACAATGGTTCCAAACTCTAATCAATATCTCATCATCTTTTTAGGAACGTACTGTATTTATTTACAGACAGTTGGTCATTATCATGAAAAAAAAACTGATGGTATGCTCTAGTGGATGGTGTTTTTAGCCTCAAGTAATAAAATACTTTATAAATACACAATTACTTAAGTGCAACTGAATTAGCAAACATCTTATTTCACATAGGGCTATGATCACCTTGTCATGATTGGAATATATATTTTGTTACATACTTATTCATCAATCTTGGTTAATGTTAATTTTGTACATTTACTAATACATTTCAAGTTTTACATTTATTAAAAAAATATTAATTAATGTTACCTACTATTCAAAAAATTGGGGTTGGTGAGATTAAATTTTTTTTTCTTTGTTTTGTTTTTGAAAGATGTCTCACCTTGGCTGCATTTATCTGATAAAAATACAGTTAAAAGAGATATTTTCAGAAATATTACTATGGTTTAACTTATAACTTACATATATTTATATCTTTAAAGTGTGATTTAAGTCTTCAGTTTCACATGATCTTCTTTCAGAAGTCATTCAGATATGCTTGTTTTGGTGCTCAAGAAACATTTAAAAAAAATTATCATTATCAATGATGAACACAATTATGCCGCTTCATATTGTTTTGAAAAAATGTGTTACTTTTTCCCAGGATTCTTTGACTTCAAAGAAACAGCTTATAAATAAACACAGACCAAAATGAACAAATGCTCTAAAATGTTCATTGTTAGTTCATGACACCTTATACATGAACTAATGTAAACAAAATGCACCTTAATTAAATGTTATATTAAACTACATAATGGTGACAGTCACATCTTCCCTTAAACATTCATATGAAATCTTCACGATAAAAAAGTGCACGTGCATATTATTTTCAACATGTTTTAATTAGCAGTTTCTTCCATCCTCATGTTCCCTTCTCAGAAAAGTGACATCCGAGTTCTTCACACGAAGGTCTGTTACCTGTAGCAACAGTCTCTCGTCGCCCTCGATGACTGCCTGGTTCCACTGGATGACATCAGAGAAAGGTAACTCCCAGCCATTACTGAGTAACACCGGGATACAAGCGGCCTGTGAGGGATACGACCACAGGAGACAGACAGTGGCTTAGACTTTGATTAGCATCAGCATAATCAATTAATCTAATGAAAAACAACAACACACAAGAAAACAGACCAAGTTCACTCCAAATGCACTGAAAAATAGACATAGTCCATCTGATTTTCCCTTTAGGCAAGGTTATGAGATATATAGCGTGTGATGAAAAGGCTGTTGGTTGTTTAAGAAGTCTCAGAGGGGCCTGTGCATGACTCACTGCTCTCATCCAGCCTTTTTTATCAGACACACCGCCAGACAGATGTGTTAATTACCCAATAGGAGGGTGAGGTAGAAGAGAAACAGGGGTCCATGATTTATTGAAGTGGAGTTGCTCGCCTTTCCTCTTGTTTACTATTCCATCTTGATCTTGCTCTACTTTTCCTCCCAGATTCCTTGTTGGCCTTTTTTCTTCTTCTTTTCGTCGTTCAGCTCGTATTCTGCTCTACAGTGAGATTTTTAATTAAATCACAAGAGAGTGCAATCCTAAGAACGGGCCAAGATCAAACACAAGCCCTCTAGCTGTGTGCAGCCATGCTTTCATCCTAAACAGCATTAGAGGACACAGGGGCAGACAGCAGCAAATTGCTTCAGGTGACTGATTGCCACCTTGGCCTCCTAAGCCCACAGAGATCCAGGAGCTGGCCTTTGTTTCATGCTCTGGGACGATAGCTCTAGGGCCGCCCGACTAGCACAGATCCCTCTTGGCACTGATCCATACCGTGGTTGCTTGCACAGCCATTTTCCTAAAAGGAGTGTGTCGAGGAATCAACACCAGAGAGAGGTTGTGAGAGTAGAGAGAAAAAAAAGCAGGATCTGGATGATGGGGTCAGAGGATGTTCTAGAACAGCAGTTCTCGTGCTGTGACGTGGATTTTTGCAGTACTAATTTCCAGTATTAAGATTTTGTATTTACATTTCTGTAGATGTGATCCATATACATTTGTCTATTGTTAATTGGATGAGCCACGTTTGAAGCTGCTGTAAAATTCAGACATGTAACCACATATTTTATTTTATTAGTATTCTATTTTTAATTGCCATGTTACAGCCTGCAGATAGGATTATAAAATATAGCCTATTATTTTGTGTTTAATCTGATCAATATTTATAATAATGTAACTAATTGAACACACCCATGACAGTATTTTTAAAATTTGAAATTTACACAATACTACGGCGAGAATAAAAACTACGCCTTCTTTCTTTGTGTGAACATTTGGGTGGCATTATGCAAATCTTCCCACACAGTGACGTAGACATGTGGGGGCGTGTTTAAATGAGTTGTTTTAGGGGGCGTGGACAAGGCTTAATTTTAAATAGAATATCTCTTTGGGTATGAAACTTTAGACTTTGCAACTTTAGGGATTTTATCTATTCACAAACAGCTTGTAACACTCCAAAGAGAAAAGAGAACTTGAAATCACATCATATGATATATTTAATCAAAAGATGGCATTATGTCACTCACACAGTCTGTAGGCTTGTGCCCAGAGATGTCAGTGTACAAAAAATTTCAAAGGAACACGAGGAAACCATCTTTGATTTGAAAATGTTTCGTGCCAGCCACCTCTAAAATCCCAGTTTAGGTGCTTCTTGGCCTGAAATGTTTGAGAACCTCTGTTGTAGAGCTTTCAGCAGTGCTAGTAATTGCCAGTTCTTTCTGTGGCTTTGGCTGCCCCCAAAGAAAAGAGATCTATGGAACTCAGACAGGGGCTTATATAGAAAAGCACCGAGGGAGAAAAAGACAGAGGAGTAGAGCGAGGGAGTGCCGAGGAATCAGTGTGAGGGCCGAGCTGACTGCCAAACCCACCGTTCTGTGGATTTATCCATTCAACGCGGCTCGGCAGAGTCGAAGCAAGGGCACCCTCCGTGAGCTTCCGGCCCTTTCACACACACCACCAGGACGCCAAGAATATATGCGCCTGGGAAGTTTTTCCACTCGATGGCTAATGTGCTGTTTATCTGGGAGACTCCGAGACCTGACTGTTTTCATAATCTACCAAACCTTTCTTGCATTTCTAAAAGGCTTGTTGAAGCATTCTTGGCTGTATTCAGTTTTCAAAAAGTTTTACCTGCAAAGACTCCAGGAAACGGAACGACCCCAAGCGCCGACCGCGGGGAACCAGACAGAAGGTGGAGTTGTGGAGCAGCTCCTGATAGTCAAATCTAGGAAGGAAAATAGAAACAAATTAAATTAGGTTAAAATATGGCAAATGCGCAGTCATGGCCTAGTGCTCAGGATCTGCAACAGAATCCAGATTTTATGTGAACCGATCCAAAACAGTAACAAAAGTAGGGATACACTAATATTCAAACGTTTGGGGTCGGTGAGAATTTTTTACGTTTTAGAAAAGAGTCTTTTAATGCTCGCCAAGGCTGCATTTATTTGATCAAATACACAGTATAACAGTAATGAAATGCTGAAATACTATTTCAATTTAAGATAGCTTTTCTATTGTGATGTATTTTAAACTGTAGTTTGGTGCTCAAGATTTTATGTTATGTTTAAAACAGGTGTGCTGCTTACTTTTGTGTAACGTGATGCATTGTTTCAGGATGGTTTGATAAATATAGTTCAAAAGAACAGCATTTATTAACAAACCAAGTCTTTATTGTTACTTTCGATCAATTTAAAGCATCCATGATGATAAAAAAATATTCATTTCTTAAAAATAAAAAAAACTGACTCTAATATATAATAAAGGAGGTTACTGAACATGCTCTAACATGTTGATCTGAGGCGATCATTTAAGTGAGATGAGTTCCTCCATCATTTCCTGTTTCTTTTCTCTCTGTGCTATCAACAAAGTGTCAAAGGAGCCAAAAGTAAAATGAAAAAACACCAACATTAAGGAAACCCATTACCCAGTGCATAGAACAACTGTTCAAAGGCTGTTTAAAGAGAGGCTCTTTGAGAGCCACACTGGCACTACTTAAAATGCAGCCATGCTAGAAGGGTGTTTTGATCCAAGCAAGCCATCGTTTTTTTCCTCAAGCTGTTGTCCCTGGCAACCATTTATGGTTTCTAAGAATACGCTGAATCCAGAAGCTTTGTGTGATTGCCACCGCTGGATGATAAGTGAGGGTGAAGGTGGGAAAAAACTGCGATTGACCCACAGTGTGTTAATGAGAATGGATATTGGGTATTGTATAACAGATCTGAATCCCACATAGATGTTCTGTCAGCACAGCAAGTGCCGAGCTGCCATCTGCCCTGAACAGAAAAACATTTTATCGATGCAGCCTGACATATTCAATACTAATTGTCTGCTGAAATTCACAGGGAAAGTAAAAAACAAAAACAAAAAAAAGTATAATGTAAACTGTTTCTCAAGGGCCTTGCAAAGTAACTTTGGACATCGTTGTCCGTTTTGTTGTTGTTAACTACAAATAAATCTAAAACTACTAAAATCTAAAACTCACTAGAATAAAAAAAAAAAAAAGTAGACAAAAACATAACAAAATTGCTTAAAATAGAATGAAATTAAAAATACCTAAAAATGAAAACTAATTCAAAATACTATATAGGATATAAATAATACTAAAATAACAAACACTGTGACAGGAAATTCCATGCAGGAGTAGCATTTCTAAAACTTGTGGTTGGTTCTTGAGAAGCTGTTCATATCAATCTCCAGCTTTGTATATTCTACTTGTCAACATCTCTGCCATGTCAATGATCTTCTCATTGACACATAAAAATGTTTTGCTTCTGGTCTAAGTGTTAGAACTGTGTGTGTGCTTCTTACTGGATATCATTTGAGCCTCGGTTTTACTGTAAGACCCTTCATTTTGCTTGGCTCCAGGTTATCCATGTGTGGGTAGAACCGTTAAAACGCTGAAAGAACCCAATGTTCTCCATCAGCTCAGCAGAACAGGTCCATGCCATCTGGCCCTGAGTGAAACCTCCAGCGGGAGTGTAAACACACTTGTATGAAAGCATCTCTATCTGCATTTAGCAGGAGGTGTGTTTATTTACCGGAGAGCCAGTGGAGTAAACACTGCTACCATACATCTTTCTGTCTTGGCACCCCTCTTAAAGCACTCCGAAAATTAAGGGCCAATCTCTCTGACCTGCCTTTCAATTTCAGCTATTTTTTTCAACATGCATCATCTTTGAGCATCCAAACAGAGTGCATTTTCACAAATAAATAAAAACGGCATAGAGAGCTTGTATTAAAATCCTGAATAGTAACCCAGTTTTTTTCTGCACATTGTTCTGGACTGTTTCTTTTTATTTTGTGATAATGACTGATTGATCAACCGTACATAACGGTTAATTCACAGCACCAAAAAAAAAAAAAAAAAAAAAAAAAAAAAAAAAAATATATATATATATATATATATTAATGGACTTTAAATATTAATTTGAGTTTAATTGATGCTATTATGTATGAAAGAAAAAAGCACAGAGTGAAACGAGAGACATGAAACATCTGCAAGGCAAATGATACATTATTATTATTATTATTATTATTATTATTATCATCATCATTAAATGTTATTTCTTATAGTCATTTTGTAGTTAAGAAAACGCTTTCAAAGAATTGCTAATATAATAATACTAATAATACGGAAATGTATTAAACTATGTAATAATAAAATAATTCTTAAATATAAATAATAATATGGAAATGTAATATAATAAAAAAGTATTATTAACAACAATAAAAATAACAACAACATTTAATAAGTATACTAATCTATAAAAATGACTTTTTTATTTTATTTTCAATTTCAATAATAAAAGTGCAGTGCTCTCAGCTCCCTTTAATACATTTTACCATACTTTCATTCCTATTTACAGTAATTTGTATTTAATATTTGTATTAATGTAAGCACTACATGTTTATTAAATGTTATTAAAGTGTGTGTATATATATATATATATATATATATATATATATATATATATATATACATACACAAATTAAATATATAAAACAAATATATGTAGCCTAGATACACACACACAAACATATATATATATATATATAAATTACTAGTGCATAAATATATATATATTTTTAAAGTTCCATTTTAGGTCAATCTGAACTGAACACTGACCATCATAAACTAGCCTGTAATGTGCACTAATGTGCGCAGATGTTTTTAGCAGAGAATGTTCTGATACAGCGAGTTTAATGGCTGGATGTTTACCCTGCAATCATCAGACCTCTTTATTCACTCGGCCGCTGTAAGAGGCTGGATTGTTAGGTGACGCTCTAATCTGCTCTCCTGTTTACTACCTGTTAAGAGAACCGCTGTATATTAGCTAATACATCAGTCATCTCTGAGTGTCTGTGATGAAGAAAGACGAGGCAGGGCTGGTTTGTATGCACAGTGTGTTTATAATGATGCACATGTTTGTGTGCGGTAGCTTTGGCCTGCTGTCGTCCCCCACTGTGTGTGTTCTTCCTCTGTCTGCACTAGTGTATTTTAATGAAGCCATTTACTCACCAATAGTGGAACAAATAAATCATTTAACAGTGTTTTGTCTCAAAGAGCTAATAAATGAGATTATTGTGCATTTACCGGCACATGCGTGGAACAAGGCCAGTTCTGCTGGGATATATGTGTGTGTATGTCTCTCTAAATTGCTCATGAGATAATTAAATTACATCATATATATCTCAATTCTGTACCATTGTCATGTTGGTAATGTGTGTGTATGCTAAAGATTTTAATGCACTGTCTAGTCACAGTTGTAGACTAAATTTCAGTCTGCTCCTCAAACAGAGCTATCCTGTGACTTTAGAAGCCTTGAATATAGTACTTGAGTCATACAGACTACTTTTAACATTTTTTGGTTCTCTTTAGAGCCCCCCCCCCCCATTCATAATATGGAAAAGAGCAGCCAGGACAGAAGAAAAAATATCTTACAGGTTTATAATGTTGTTGACTACATGATAAAAACAATTAAAGGGTTAGAACAGAAACATAGTGAGACATAATTAAAATAGTCAGTGATGCAAGCATAATTCTATGAAACTATGCAAATAATTTTTGTGTGCAAGAAAAACTAAAATATTGACTTTATTCAACAATTTCTTCTCTTCTGTGTCACTGTCATTAACGAAAGGCCAGAAAGCTTCATTTGTGTTTTGTAGTTTGGAACTACTTAATTAGGAACGACAGAGGTTGAGTAATTAATGATGTAATTCAATTTTTGGGTGAACTATCTCTTTAAGTATTAAGTAAAAATGAAGTAAACTATCAATCAAAACTTGAATAAAATAGGAAAAAAAACAAAATGAGAAAAATTTCACTCATAAAGACAGAGACAATGAAATCTATGTTTTTGAACAACTCAGTTGAGTGAATGATTCATTACCTCAAAAAAAGTATTCCTAATTTCATAGCTTCATTAAGCAGTCAGCACATACACACATTTACACAATGTGGAACACACTCGTTTAATGGTCACGATGTATACCTACTCAGTATGTGATGCAGCTATAAAAATGGTCACTTGTTTTGTTTGGAACAAATCGACTAAATGAATGATTCAATGACTCGCTATTAAGGACAGTCAAGTTTTCCTTCCTCAATGAATCAGCATTATTGTTTCAATCTGTTCACTGAACAATTCAAATGGCTTACTCATAAAGATGGTCATTTGTCGCCACCTACTGGTGTAACAGTGTAACCTCCAGAAAGATTCGCTAAAAACGAAACCAACCCCAGCAACTGTCTTATTATCACTATCAAACAACAACAACAACAAAAACAAACAAAGAAATATCCAGCGGGGTGTCTGAGTCTGCTGTGTGTGTTTGGATTCCCCCTGCTAAGTAAACTCAGGGCCATGCTCTCTTGGTTAAGAATAGATAGCTGCAGGTGTGTGTCTGCTGTTATTTCTATTCATATATGGCAGACCAGACACTGTGTGTGTGTGTGTGTGTGTGTGTGTGTCCATGCACAGGCATATGCTCAAGAAAGCACTTGCAGACATGCTTCTGATATGTACCTTCTCCAGGGGGAAAAGTGTGTGAAATATTTAAGATGGAATATGGAGGAAATCCCTCTGTCTCTCTTTCTCCTTTGGCTTCACACCTCTGTTTCGCTCTTTACTTGTTTCCCGTTTCAGGTTGCGACTTCCTGTCAGGTTAGCTATAGAGCCAGTAACTGTCTCTCTCTTTCTGTTATTGAGAGGAGCACTGAAGGGGGCAGCTGTTGTGCTGTCTGTGTATCAGAGCTGCTAAACATTCCCCGGCTGTTCAGCTGTCATCAACGGCTGTGGACTGGAGGCCTCTGTATCTGTGTGTGTGTGTGTGTGTGTGTGTGAATGAGTGTGGGTGAAAGAGAGGCTGTTTGTGCTGAAAGTGGTGAGTGTGAAAGATAGTATTCATACTGCTGAATGCTGATGATTTGAACTTGTATCTGTGCACTGTATACCCATATAGTATGCATTTATTAGGAATGGCAGAGTTAATGTATGAGATGGTTAAATTGAATGTGTACAAGTGTATACAATTTAAATTTGAAAGAAAAAACATTCAGTGCAATATGCAGAGGCAACTATAAGTACGTCATTTGTTGAGGTCAGTAAGATTTGTTTGGAGAGAAATTAATACTTTTACTCTGCAAGGATGCAATAAATTGATCAAAAGTGACAGTAAATGACTTTTTTACTCTTTTTCTGTATTTTTAATAAAATAAATATGATTTATTTATTAAATGTTAATATCATATATAACATAATTATATATACATATAGTTTAGAAGATTTATATTTTACATAACTGCTATTTTTAGCATAATATTTACCAAATAATCCCGAAAAAAACATATATTACAATATCCACATAAATATAAAGCAGCACAACAATTTTTTCTATACTACTACTACTAATAATAAAACATGTTTTTTGAGCACCAAGTACATTTATTTTAAAATAGAAAGCAATTATTTTATATTGTAATATTTTATAATATAACTGTATTTTTGATCAAATAAATGTCATTTGTTTGTTAAATGTTAATATTATATATAACATAACCATAGTTTGTGCATAAAGAAGCACAGTCTCTTCTTATAAAGTCAAATTTTTTATGTCATAAAGTCACATTAGAATTAAAAATTCTAAAAGAAAGAAGAAAAAGCTTCCAATAGCTTGATATCTATAAGTCTTTTACTGCAAATTCATCTGTCACTTGGCAGAACTGAGTCAAATCAGACAAACTGTAACATGGACAGGTTGTGTCACATCCCTGTTATTCTCAAATAGCAATAGCATTTTGTAAGGTAAAAGAAAATATGACCATATATGAAAAATGGTGGTTAGTTAATTTATTAGGTCACCACTTGTCCAATATAAAATATGGGTCCTGAAGCAAAACCAGTTGATGTAAAGGACAGCCTCAAACACCTTGCCTCAGGCTCTGTTTCTGTGCTGCAGATACTGAGGCTTGTAAAGCGTTGATGCAGAGACTAGACAGACTGAAGCTGTCTCTCTCTCTCTCTCTCTCTCTTTCTCTCACACACACACACACAGATTGGGTATGTCCTGTCGTCTTTGACAGAGAGCCACCAGTGGACCACTGATCTTCATCTCTCATCCGTTGCAGAGGGACAAAGGTCATGTGTAAATCACTCTCTCACTTCCTCTGTCTTCCTCTCTCTCTCTCTCTCTCTCTCAAACACATACACAGACAAACCCTCTGTCCTTCTCTTGCTGTCTGCAGGATTAGATATTTAATCTGGTTTGTACTGGCCATGCGTATGTATCGGCATACAATACAGCTCAGGGCAAAACCATTCAATTTAAATATTCAGTTGGACAGAGAGAGAGGGAGAGAGAGAGAGAGAGAGAGAGAGAGAGAGAGAGAGAGAGAAAGATGGTTGAGGGACATTTTAGATCTCTATTCAAATTCACACTTATCTACATGTAATAAACATCAACAAGATATTATTCTGACAAGAGCTGTATTTTTTATCATGTAACATGAAATTAAGATCAGTAAAATCACTGTGGAATTATTTCCAGGCTGCATTATACGACTGTAAGCTAATGCGTTGTTACACGACAGAAAGTAATAACGTCACATACCCAGAATAGAAATGTATAGGGAACAAGAGTGTGACTCCAAAGTCTATTTCCAGCCCTGGAGTCAGACAATCTGTTACTATCAGCTCCTAATGGATTGTGACCTATTGTGAACCAAATGTTACTCATTTTACGTCATCTCACTGAGAGAGAGAGTTAGGAGCACAGTGACTGTCACAGTATGAGTGATAGGCCTTCTGTCTCTTTCTCTAACCAACCTCTATTGCTATTGCTTCTTTTTATTCAGTTGGTAATAGAATTTTTACTTTTCTTTACAACATAAACAACTTAAAAAGGGGTGTGCTGATCTCGTCTGGTTTAAGTTGGTTGAGATGGTATTTAGCTGACCTCTGCAATAAACTTTTCTGCAAAAAAAAAAAAAGTACTTTAAAATACTTCTAATCAGACTACAGTTACTTTTTTGTTGATAACATGATTACAAATTATTCAAACAATAGCAATAAATGATTTGTATTATTATTATTATTATTATTATTATTAATTCAATTAAATTCAATAAATTTGATGTATGTTTAATGCACTTCATGTCGATAATAACAACAAAAGGAATATAATTTCTTTCTCTGTTTAATTATTTCAACAAGGTACAAGATTATGTTATTAATATAATCAATATTATAAATATAATATATATATATATATATATATATATATATATATATATATATATATATATATATATATATATATATATTAGTGCTGTCAATCGATTAAAAAAAATTAACTAATTAATCGCACAATTTTTTAAAATTAATCGCGATTAATCGCGATTAATCGCAATTAAAAGACTGAAACTTTTTGGATATGTAAATGTAAAATGTAAATAATTAATGTAAACTCAAGACAAAGAAACTATTTAAATTCAAAATATGATTGTTTATTGGAATTTTTGTTTAACTTGTAACACAGATTTTCTCATGTAAACAACATACCTGCAATAAACCATCAATATCCTCCAAATTAACTGTTGGCTTGAAAGCCATATTTATTACAGAAATAAAAGCACAGGCATGTAAGTACCATTTGAATTTCAAAACAATCAATGCCAATAAAAAACAAAAATGATTTCTGTTATGTTGAATTCTAAGTGGACTGCAAAAAAATTCCAAAGTATAGTCATTGCCAGTGCTTTAAGTGGGCTGGTATGCACTCAGTACTGCCACTTCCAAATATAGCTCTTGAGCGTACTGCCACCTCTCCGTGCGCCCAGAACGTGCTTGTAGCGTACCGGTACGCTCATCTGGACATCTGTTTTAATAGAGGTTTTAATCTTTTACCTGCACTGCCGATTTTCAGAGCGCCCTTCACAATGCAAGCTTCCTAATTCATCCCACCCAGAGCAGAAACTACATTACCCATTCACCCTTAAGTTATACAAGTGAATAGCGCATGTGTCGCTTTCCCACTGTTAAGTGTCAACAACTCAACGTGGCCGGAGAAGGTGTGTGAAACTCGTTGTGAGTTATACTAAAGCAAAATCTTGAGTATTTATTGTCTGATAAACATTAAAAACTGTCTGCGGAGGTTGAGTCGTCCTGCAGCCCCCGCTGGCTGGTCATTGGCTGCAGCATCTTTTTTCTAAGTTCTAAAAAAATCCCGTAGACGGCAAGGCAAAAATTTAGATATTCATTTATCTAATTAATCTATAGCCTATGCACAAAGACAATATGATCTTTTTGTCCCCTTTTTGTTTTAAAGCTTGATGAAGAGAGAGAGCGCACGTTGCTGCAGCTGAGGAGGACAGTGATGCACGCGCACAGGAGTGATTGACAGTTCGCGGCACTGTGTACAAAAAATACTCCGCTACACAATTATTTCCTTATATTCGTTTAAGCTTATTAACGTTAGCGTTACAGAAAGGTCTGATTTACGCACTGTTACAGTCATTGTTTTTTTTTTTTTTTTTAAACAATGACATTTGAGTTCATGATTTTAATGTTGCTGTTTCTTGTGGCAGATTGAAGAGTAATCCGGCAGAGTTTTATACTGAAACTTTCCGTCTAAAAGTCCTTCCTTGGTCTTATCCATATTTCTTTGCACGTTGAACACACATAGGCCACAACTGGAAATAAAAAAAAACTGCAACCGCGTTAATTGCGTTATTTTTTTTTAACGCGTTAAATATTTCAAATTAATCGAATGCGTTAACGCGCTAATTTTGACAGCACTAATATATATATATAATACTTGTTTCTGATTGGTCATTTGCATCAGTCAGTGGTCAAATATTTCAAAATATTAACTGTTGCCCATAGCAACACAGTATAAACCTATATAGCTGTGCTAATTTTCTGTTTTCTATCCACAATAATAAAATAATCACAAAACCATTATCACAAAATAAATCCCTTCACGCTGATACAAGACCATGAAATATAAAAAAATTAGCCTGGAACGCCACTGGTAACTGTTCACATAAACAGTGAAATAACAGATTAAAATGCAAGACGATGATGCACATTAACTAAGAAACATTTGGCGTTTGTATTGCTACGGTGCAACATTGCATATCAAGTGATTTCGATTTCTTTAGGCTCAGCCCCATATGGCCACAATCCTAGAATCACCCCTGAGTGAAATAAAAGCTTAAATGATCCTCTTGCAGAAAAAGAGATGGGTAAATGGATGAAAGCAAGAAGGAGGAGAGCATGTGGGAGAGAAAAACAGAGGACCAGTCCAAACCTCATCTTATTATAGCAGAAACGGGATGCCATCTGTGACACACACAAACATACACACATTCATTCTCTCTCTCTCTGTTGTGGTTCTTCAATTCCTACGCCTTCCAGAGCCCGTTCTTCTCTAAGTTTGTGCCGCGGTAAACCCTGGATGTTGCGGTTTGCGTGTGCGGTTATGTGCCCGGGCTGATGTTTTAATCTGATCTGAGGTTCTTCCTTTTTTTGCTACACAACAGTATGATAAGCCGCTCTCTTTTTCATTGTGTCACTTTCAGTCACACACTCCAGAAAACTTTGGCTGGCGTCCCAGAGCCCTCTGTGAACACACACCTTTCACCCTGCCTGCTTTATGAGTCACGCAGCAATGCAGTGACACTGAGAGCAGTCACATTAGCTCCGGCCGCTGACATCTTCATCTGTTATCAGCCTTCAGCACACATTTACACCAAAAATGTTTACCGTGTATGTGTGTTTTAATGGGATCATATAATGGAAAACTGGAATATTTTGCTATGCTGAAAGAAAAGAGTGCAATAATAACACATGGACACAGGCTATTGTTCACGACGCAAAGCTCCCTCTGTTCACACATCTATTTATTAACTTTAAGCTTCAGAACTGGTTTGGTGTCAAAACTGGGAAACACTACTTGAGAAATAGTGATGTTATGGCATGTCATAACATGTTTCTTTTTGTGTTGTAAAATGCTGTAACGCCATTATCTGTGCCTTTTTTCAATGTAGGGTGATCATTCCCTCTTATTTTTTTTTACCAGCCATGTTCTGGCTGGGATTTCTAAATTGCTTAAAATGTTTGGGTTTTGGCTTTCTTTAACTATTGACATGCACAGAACTGACTAATCGTGGTTTGCAAGAAGGTGGGATCTACATTGAACGGTCAATGCAATGCAAATACACGTAGATATAATGTATGAGGACTGTAAAGAGCACGAAGGTCACAATTTCGGAATCCCAGCCAGGACATGTCCGGGAAAACGAGGACGCATGGTTACCTTATTAAATGACAACCGTTCATAATTAGCCATGTATGTTGATAAATTCATTAAGATAACTGGGAATGCTAACATCTTAATATAAATGGATTTCAGTGCAAATTATAAAAAAGAATACACTATAAAAAAAGATTAAAATATTATGTTTGCAGAAGTGTGCTGCAGTAATTTAAAAAAAAATATTTTTGTAGGTTTTGGAAGTTAGCATCACCCTGGTTCCCATATAACATAACATTTTTTTTTTCCGTCGACATTTAGATTATTGCAAAAAAAAAAAAAAGCTCTAAAAGAAGATTTAAGATTCTTACATGTTTTGTTCATCAAGATAATCTTAACAAATAAACACAATATTTATGAAATGTAAAGCCTAAATGCAGTCACCAGAAGTAAAAAGCTACAGTTAGCTTATAAACAAATTACACCATGGTTGCATGACTTCAACATCACTACCTCTTTGCTTCTGACAAATCTTTTAATCTTTGTTTAAAGTGTACATGTTTTAGTTTGAATAGTTTCCAAGGTGCGAGTATAAACACAACAAGGCTGTGAAAGTGAACAAGTGAACAAGTGAGTCGATGTTCTTCCTGTTTTTTTCATGATGACGTTGAATGCCCAACAACCACACCACCCACAACCTCTGTAGCAGCCAAGATTTGAAAAGCTAGGTTTTTCTGATTTTTTCATGCTGCAGAATGAAACGTGAAAATACTTGGGGAGATTTTTTTTTTTTTTAAAAAGGTTGTTTTAACTACAGAACTTATTTAAGGCATACTAGAACCTGTTTAAAGAGCCACACAGATGGGAAATCAAAAATTCCCTGCATTACAGTGTATGATGTAGCTGTCCATCGGTGTAAACAATGTGCAAATAATTAAACCAAAAAGTACATGATTTATAAAGTTATTGGCTTCTAAAGTAAGGAGTCGACTCTGAATCGCTGAAACGAGTCGTTATAGATTTCAAATCTTTTGCCCATCTCTATGTACGTCACTAGGAACACTTTGCATAATAATCTCCGCCTACCGCCTTGGGAGAAAAGGAACTCTGACCTGCCCCACCCCCCACACAGACGCTCTGGTTGGTGTGATAGCATCATGTCGAGGAGACCGTTTGTTTTATTTTCACTGCCAAAAAATGAAGATCAGAAGAACCAATGGCTAAAATTCATTTTTACCACAATACCAGAGCAGTACAACAAATCCCTTTTGTTGTGTTCACAACATTTCACTGATGACTGCTTTTCTAATCTCGGTGAGTACAGCGGGATTTTCAAAGCGTTTGGCCATAAAGGAGGGTTCATTACCAACTTTATTTAGAACAACGAGCATCTCCGAATCACAACGCGAAATATGATTATGAAGTTATGTGTCTTTTTCTCCCGAGCGTCTTATCAGTATGTGTGCTGTCTGCAGCCTTTGTTTGTGCTGATCGTCATGTACAAACACGTCATTAAAATGAAGTGTAACTCCGTGAATACTCAACGAAGATACATGAGAGAGATATCTATAGAAAGCTTGACATGTCTACTTTAAAACTAAACAAGTGCTGCTAACAGATATTCTGTGATAAAGTAATCCATATGAAAACAACGCGATGTCTGTTTTTCATGTCTCCCTTCCGAAAGGTGGGGTTTAAGGAAACTGAATCTTTTGAACAGCTTTGCGCGAACCGTTTGGGGATCTCTGAGAATTGAGGTAATTTTAAAATGATATTTTGACGAAATGACAATGTTTTTTTAACCTTGGATGGATTTAAACCTAATGTACAGGACTTATAAACAGTGATAGGAAGCTTAGAATTTTCATTTTACTGGCTCTTCAAATAATCCATTGACTTTGATGATGATGGAACTGAAAGTGCAAATGCTAACTTGTTTTCTGGTTTTAGGACTCCTGCCTGCAGCACTCCATTGTTGTTACAAACCTTTTACTAGTACTGCTTTTACAGGTTTGCCAGGTCTATGGTTGATCCTGCGGTTTGAGAGTTCTGAATGTCAAACCATTTATAATGGACTCTATTTTTTATTCAAACTGACAGACCAAGTGTGGTTAATATTACAGTGAATTTTCAAGTGAAATTGTCATGGTCTTGTCATGATCCTGTCTCTATCTCTCTCTTCTTCTCCCTCTGTCTCCCCCTGCTGGTTTTTCCCCTCCTGTCTCCCTCGCTCTTCGCTTATGTGTCACAGCTGTCTTCACTTCTCATTAAGATAATTCCCCCTCCACCTGGTTCTCATCTTGCCTTGTTATTTGGGCTACTTCTACCCTCTCGTTCCCGTGTCTCATTGTCAGATTGTTACTTCCGAATGAAGCCGTTGCCTTTGGCGTCCGTGTTAGCAGTTTGTCTTGGTCCTGTCCTGTCCTGTCTAGTCGGGGTGAAGTTAGTTGTCTACTATCGCTACCTGTACCTCTCTGTGCTCACCCTTTATACCCCACAGAACCTTACCTGCTGTTCTACGCCGCTACCGCCCCGCACTGCGAGCACCGATCCCCGGCTCTCCCCTGAGCCCAATCAAAGCCTCCACCTCGCCAGCCTTCTGGTAGTTCCAGCCACGGAGGTTTCCTGTGTTAGTTTAACCCAGCCTTCGGGTCTTCCTTAGTTTTCATCTTTGTACTCCTTTGTTGGATTTTCCTGTGGCTTTCCTTGTTGGATTAAAGACTGTCATTTTGCCCTCGCATTTGAGTCCCCTCTCTTCAATACCCATCACAGAACAATCTGACCACGATGGACTCAGCGAGTGGCAGTCCGTTCCAGACCGCCGTTGAGCACCAGGGCGTCCTCCTCGGGAGGCATGAGGAAGACATCTCCGCTACCCGACACGCCGTCGGTTCTTTGGCTGCCCAAATGTCCGAGCTGTCCAGCCAGGTCCACAACCTGCGTCTCCAGCCTTCCGCCTCTTATTCTCCTCCGGGTCAGACGGAGCCTCGGATAAACAATCCTCCGGTCTATTCGGGTGAGCCAACTCAGTGCCGCGCTTTCCTTACCCAGTGTGAGGTGGTATTCTCGCTCCAGCCCGTTACATATGCTAAGGAGAGGGCCAAGGTGGCTTTCGTTCTTTCACTCCTCCACGGGCGGGCTCGCGAATGGGGAACGGCCAACTGGGAGACGGAGGCAGAGTGTACCTCAACCTTTGAGCGCTTCAAGGAGGAGATGATCCGGGTCTTCGACCGTTCCGCCTACGGAGAGGAGGCGTCCCGTCGACTTTCCACACTCCGGCAGGGAAGACGATCCGTGCCGGATTTCTCCGTTGAGTTCCGGACCCTCGCTACCACCTGTGGGTGGAACCAGCCCGCACTGACTGCTCGCTTCCTGGAGGGCTTGTCTCCAGAGGTGCGGGACGAGGTCCTTGTCCGTGAAATCCCCGCCCGGCTCGACGACCTTATCGACCTGGCCATCCGGGTGGAGAGACGGTTTGATCAGCGCCGTCGTGCTCATCGCCTAGAGGAGAGTCTCTTCTCGCCGCCTCGAGTCAGCCCCTCCCACTCAGAACCGGAACCCATGCAGCTGGGTGGTCTGCGTATTTCCCCTAAGGAGCGTCAGAGGAGGATCTCTAACCGCCTCTGCATGTACTGTGCTAGTGCCTCTCACTTTGTGTTTTCGTGTCCGGTAAAAGCCAACGCTCGCCAGTAGGAGGAGGGTTACTGGCGAGCGCTACCACTAAGTCCATCCCTTCCACTTCCTGCACGATACTTCCAGCGCATCTCCAGTGGGCGGGGTCGTCAGCCTCCTGTGCGGCCTTGATCGACTCTGGGGCCGAGGGAAACTTTTTGGATGAGAAGTGGGCGCTCCAACAAGGTATTCCGCTCACACCGCTAAGAGACTCCACCTCTTTATTTGCCCTTGATGGCAGCGCCCTACCTAGGGTACAGAAACAGACTATCCCTTTAACTCTAACCATTTCTGGCAACCATAAAGAGACAGTTTCCTTTTTAATTTTTCAATCTCCTTTTACCCCTTTAGTACTGGGGCACCCTTGGTTAGAACTTCACAATCCACACATTGACTGGGCTAGGGGGTCTGTTTTGTCTTGGAAGTTGTCGTGTCATGTTAAGTGTTTAGCCTCGGCTGTTCCCCCCGTGTCTTCTGTTTCTGTGTTGCAGGAGGAGACGGGAGATCTGACTGGGGTTCCGGAGGAGTATCACGATTTGCGAGGGGTGTTCAGCCGTTCTCGAGCCATGTCTCTTCCGCCCCACCGTCCGTATGACTGCGCTATTGATCTCCGCCCGGGGACCACGCCCCCTCGGGGTAGGCTCTATTCTCTTTCTGCTCCCGAACGGGAGGCTTTAGAGAATTATTTATCTGAGTCTCTCAGCGCCGGCACAATCGTTCCGTCCTCGTCGCCTGCCGGCGCCGGATTCTTTTTTGTTAAGAAGAAAGACGGTTCTTTACGCCCATGCATTGATTATCGGGGGCTGAACGACATCACGATTAAGAACCGTTACCCCTTGCCACTGATGTCCTCAGCCTTCGATATCCTGCAGGGGGCAAAAGTCTTTACCAAGCTCGACCTACGTAACGCCTACCATCTCGTACGCATTCGGGAGGGGGACGAGTGGAAGACCGCCTTTAACACGCCCCTCGGCCACTTCGAGTATAGGGTCCTCCCCTTCGGATTGGTTAACGCCCCCGCTGTCTTTCAGGCTCTGATCAATGACGTCCTTCGGGATATGCTCAATTTATTCGTTTTTGTCTATCTCGATGACATTTTGATTTTTTCGCCCTCTCTCCAGGTTCATGTGCAGCACGTTCGCCGCGTTCTCCAACGTTTGCTTGAGAATCGACTCTTTGTTAAGGCCGAGAAGTGCTCCTTTCATGCTTCGTCTATAACGTTTTTAGGCTCCGTTATCTCGGCAGAGGGGATCAAGATGGACCCTACCAAGGTCCAGGCCGTGCTCGATTGGCCCGTCCCTGAGTCTCGTGTCTCGCTACAGCGCTTTCTCGGTTTTGCTAATTTTTATCGCCGCTTTATACGCAACTTCAGTCAGGTGGCCGCGCCACTCACTGCCCTCACTTCGGTTAAGTCTCGTTTCAGTTGGTCCGGTTCTGCGCAGGAGGCGTTTGACCGGCTAAAGACCCTTTTTACGTCCGCACCCATCCTCCGCACCCCAGATGGCTCTAGACAGTTTATCGTTGAGGTCGATGCCTCCGAGGTGGGGGTGGGAGCCGTTCTTTCCCAACGGTCAGCGTCGGATAATAAGATACACCCTTGCGCGTACTTCTCCCACCGCCTTTCCCCCGCTGAACGTAATTATGATGTCGGGAATCGAGAGCTCCTCGCCATCCGCCTGGCGTTGGGTGAGTGGCGGCAGTGGTTAGAGGGATCCTCTGTCCCTTTTATTGTTTTAACGGATCATCGCAATTTAGAATACATTCGCTCCGCCAAGAGATTGAACTCGCGTCAGGCTCGCTGGGCCCTTTTCTTTACGCGTTTTGATTTTGTCATTTCATACCGTCCGGGCTCTAAGAACGGTAAACCAGATGCGTTGTCTCGACTCTTCGATCCCTCGGTCGGCCGCACCCCCCGAGAGGAAATTATCCCTTCCGGTCGGGTGGTGGGGGCTACGGTCTGGGGAATCGAGAGACAGGTTAAACGCGCTCTCTCTCACGTCGCTACTCCCCGTAACTGCCCTAGGGGCAGCCTTTTTGTCCCCATTCCCACACGATTAGCGGTTCTTCAATGGGCCCATTCTTCTAGACTAGCGGTTCATCCCGGTGCTCGAGGCACTGTCGCATTTATCCGCCAGCGTTTCTGGTGGCCCTCTTTAGAACGTGATGCGCGCCGCTTTATCGCTGCCTGCTCTGTCTGTGCCCAAACCAAAGCAGGCAACTCTCCGCCTGCTGGTCTTCTCCGACCGCTACCTGTTCCCTCTCGCCCGTGGTCCCATATAGCTCTCGACTTTATCACCGGTCTTCCGCCCTCAGCCGGCAAGACTGTCATCCTGACGGTAGTCGATCGCTTCTCAAAATCGGCGCACTTCATTCCTCTTATCAAACTTCCCTCTGCGAAGGAAACGGCCCAGATTATGATTGATAATGTGTTTAAGTATCACGGGTTGCCCACCGATGTCGTGTCCGATAGGGGTCCGCAATTCGCCTCGCAGTTCTGGAAAGAATTTTGCCGTCTCATAGGGGCCACTGCTAGCCTTTCCTCGGGTTTTCACCCACAGACTAACGGCCAGGCCGAGCGAGCCAATCAGATTGTTGCCCGCATGCTCCGCAGTCTAGCCTTTCGCAATCCCTCATCTTGGGTCGAACAGCTTTCCTGGGCTGAGTATGCTCATAATTCCCTCCCCTCCTCAGCCTCTGGTATCTCTCCCTTTCAATGTTGCCTCGGCTATCAACCGCCCTTATTTTCGTCCCAAGAGACCGATTCTCACTGCCCGTCCGTTCAGACCTTTATCAGTCGCTGTAAACGAACCTGGAAGAGGGTGAGATCCGCACTTTGTCGTTCTAAGAGACGCATGTGCGTGGCTGCCAATAAATCGCGTGTCAAGAGTCCTCGCTATGCCGCGGGTCAGAGGGTTTGGCTTTCTACATCTAATTTACCCCTCCAGTCTGACTCCCGTAAACTGGCTCCCCGCTTCATCGGGCCGTTCCGCATTATCAAGATCGTTAACCCTGTCGCCGTCAAACTCCGGTTGCCGCATAATCTTCGTCGTGTTCACCCGGTGTTTCACGTCTCCTGCATTAAACCGACCTCTCGCTCCCCCCCTCCCACGTCCTTCTCTGCCGTTCGTATCGAAGACTCCCCGGTCTACACCGTCCGCAGGATCATAGATAGGCGGCGTCGGGGTCGTGGTTACCAATACTTAGTCGATTGGCAGGGGTATGGTCCTGAGGAGAGGAGTTGGGTCTCCCCTAAGGATATCCTGGACCCCTCGCTCATTGATGATTTCCTCCGGTCTCGCCAGCATTTCCCCGCTGGAGCGCCTGGAGGCGCTCTTTGAGGAGAGGGTACTGTCATGGTCTTGTCATGATCCTGTCTCTATCTCTCTCTTCTTCTCCCTCTGTCTCCCCCTGCTGGTTTTTCCCCTCCTGTCTCCCTCGCTCTTCGCTTATGTGTCACAGCTGTCTTCACTTCTCATTAAGATAATTCCCCCTCCACCTGGTTCTCATCTTGCCTTGTTATTTGGGCTACTTCTACCCTCTCGTTCCCGTGTCTCATTGTCAGATTGTTACTTCCGAATGAAGCCGTTGCCTTTGGCGTCCGTGTTAGCAGTTTGTCTTGGTCCTGTCCTGTCCTGTCTAGTCGGGGTGAAGTTAGTTGTCTACTATCGCTACCTGTACCTCTCTGTGCTCACCCTTTATACCCCACAGAACCTTACCTGCTGTTCTACGCCGCTACCGCCCCGCACTGCGAGCACCGATCCCCGGCTCTCCCCTGAGCCCAATCAAAGCCTCCACCTCGCCAGCCTTCTGGTAGTTCCAGCCACGGAGGTTTCCTGTGTTAGTTTAACCCAGCCTTCGGGTCTTCCTTAGTTTTCATCTTTGTACTCCTTTGTTGGATTTTCCTGTGGCTTTCCTTGTTGGATTAAAGACTGTCATTTTGCCCTCGCATTTGAGTCCCCTCTCTTCAATACCCATCACAGAAATAGGCCTCTATATGAAGTAAAAGCTGTATATATTTATGTATTTATATAACCCAAGCAACCCCTACAGCATGCCTCAGTCGTACTTCGTAAATAATAAAGTATGTCTTTGAGTGACAATTCTGACTTTGTCGGGCATGATATTTTTTTTCAGTGTTTGTTATTGTAATGTAGTGCTGCAGCTTACATTATACAGTAGTTCCACAAATAAAAAGACATTTGAAATGGTATGAAAGGGAATCTGTTTATTAGGTTTTTTTTGACCTTGGTATTGACTGGTCTGGCTTAGTTTTGATTGGTGATAGAGCTGTCTTTATCGCACAGACCTGGCAACACTGTTCTCCTCCCTGATGTGCACATAATTATGTGTTTGTATGAAGTTCATTGTTTTAGCCCTGCTCATAGGAAACCACAGGGCTCAGTCCAGCACTGTTCTGCTATTTGTCCTGGATCTGGACCTGATGTGTCTCAGAATGAAGTCCAGTGTTTCTCCCTGCTAAGCTTTTTCATTGGTCATCTCTCTCTCTCTCTCTCAATTATGATGGGATTTGAATGAAGATCTTAAGCTCTGTAAGCCGGACTGATACAAACCTCTTCCACCTGATCCTATTACACACACACAGATTCTTGATCTAAGCCTACAGTATGGAATGTAAACACACCATAATTAAAATGATACATAGTGACATATTTCTGAGCTAAATCTCTCTTTTTTTCTCTCGATGTAAAATATGCAGCAGACAAACACATGGTGTATGTTTATATAACTGTTGTTCATACATTATGATTTGCTTTCCTGTAGAAAAATAATTACAGTAAAACTAAATAGAAACAAATATTTATGGGTTATTCTTAAAAAATAATTATGCTATGCCATTTTGCTTTTCGAGTATATTTATTTTGTTTTAAGGATTTTTCTATATTTTTACTCGCCAACAAGACCAAAATTCCAAGAAATACTAAGAAAGGGATTTTAAAAAACCTGTTTCATTAGATAAGTGTCTGTCAAATCTCTAAAAATAATAGATGCAAAGGAAAGTGAAATGAAGATGGAGGCAAACGGCCTGTTACTCAAAGACACTGAGGGACGAAAAAGAGGAAAATTGGTGAGAAAATAATCAGACAGAGAGAGGAGTTTGAGAACATATCAGATCTTCCTGATTCTGTGTTGAATTATTTATTGCTAATTTACACATCAATGACCATCTATCTGTCTCTAGCTCCCTCTTCTTCTATATTTCTCTTTTTCAGAACTAAATTGATGTTGATTCTTAAATCTGTTTTCTGAGGGGCTGAATATGCGCTTGAGATTTATGTTCCTCTGTGTTTGTGTTTCTATGGCTGTGGGAGAGTGTACAGAGAGAGACTATGAGCATATGTGTATTGTAATTGTACATATAGTGTGTCCTTTCGCCAATAAAAGAACGGCAAATAACAAAGCTAGACAAACTGTTCCTTTCATCCCTCAGCTTTGGGCCGCCTGAGCCACGCTCTCCATTAAAAACCACTCACCCTTTAAAACCTCGCAGCGTGCAATGAAAAAAAACAAACATGTTTCCTCTCATTACATCAGTGTAAGATTCATTTTGTTCCCTGATAATATGCCAGTTAATCCTGCTTTTATTCTGTCAAACACTAAAAATACTCATTTAACTGTTTCTGAGCTTAAACAAATAGTGTTTTGACCTTTAGCAGCTGCGCTAACATCAGAGCTCCACTCCCATACACAGGTGGAGGTAGAACAGAAGGAAAAATCAAACCTTTCTACATTTTCCCTCCCTCTTGATGTTTTTCCATCTCAGTGCTTGTGTTTTGTCTTGAATTATGATGTCTCTCTTTATGGCATGTGGTGACAATATTTGGAAATATATATTTATAATGTATATATATAATAATATATATATATATATGTATATATATATATAATGTATGTATATACAAACATGTACAGGTGCATCTCAATAAATTAGAATGCTGTGGAAAAGTTTTTATTAAGTTCATAAATTGTGAAATGTATTTCGTGTATTAAATAAATTCAGTATACACAGACTGAAGAAGTCTTCGGTTCTTTTAAAAGTGATGATTTTGGCTCACTTTAACAAAAACCACCAATTTACAATCTCAACAAATTATAATACTTCATAAGACCAATAATATATATTTTTTTCAATAAACATTTTTAGTGAATTGTTGGAAAGTATGTTCATTTACTGTACATGTACTCAGTACTTGGTAGGGGCTCCTTTTGCTTTAATTACTGCTTCAATTCGGCGTGGCATGGAGGTGATCAGTTTGTGGCACTGCTAAGATGGTACGAAAGCCCAGGTTTCTTTGACAGTGACCTCCAGCTATTCTGTATTGTTTGGTCTCTTGTTTCTTATTTTCCTCTTGACAATACACCATAGATTCTCTATGAGGTTCAGGTCTGGTGAGTTTGCTGGCCAGTCAATCACACCAAGACCATGGTCATTTAACCAACTTTTGTTGCTTTTGGCAGTGTGGGCAAGTGCCAAATCCTGCTGGAAAATGAAATCAGCATCTTCAAAAAGCTGATCAGCAGAAGGAAGCATGAAGTGCTCCAAAATGTCTTGGTAAATGGGTGCAGTGACTTGTTTTCAAAAAACACAATGGACCAACACCAGCAGATTACATTGCACCCCAAATCATCACAGACTGTGAAAATGTAACACTGGACTTCAAGCAACTTAGGCTATGAGGCCACATTTCCTCCAGACTCTAGGACCTTGGTTTCCAAATGAAATACAAAACTTGCTCTCATCTGAAAAGAGGACTTTAGATCACTGGGTAACAGTCCAGTTCTGCTTCTCCTTAGCCCAGGTAAGACGCCTCTGACGTTGTCTGTGGTTCATGAATGGCTTAACAAGAGGAAAATGACAACTGTAGCCAAATTCCTTGACACCTTTTCCTTGCACTTAACTTTCTGTTAACGTGCTTGGATACAGCACTCTGTGAACAGCCAGCTTCTTTGGTAATGAGTGTTTGTGGCTTACCCTCCTTGTGAAGGGTGTCAGTGATTGTCTTCTGGACAACTGTTAGATCCCCCATGATTGTGTAGCCTAGTGAACCAAACCAGAGACCATTTTGAAGGCTCAGGAAACCTTTGCAAGTGTTTTAAGTTGATTAACTGATTGGCATGTCACCATATACTAATTTGTTGCGATAGTGAATTAGTGGGTTTTTGTTAAATGTGAGTCAAAAATCATCACAATTAAAAGAACCAAAGACTTAAACTACTTCAGTCTGTGTGCACTGAAGTTATTTAATACACGAGTTTCACATGACTTTTCCATGACATTCAAATTTATTGAGAGGCACCTGTTTAAAGACCAAATAACACATTTAAAGAAATCTCTTTTTTTTTCACCAATATGAAGTTGAAAGATGAAGAAGAAAAATATTACATCCAAAATATTTGTAAAAAAAAAAAAAATCCAGAATATGTCGAAAGTATGACATTTCTACATTAATAAAATTTTCATATACAGTCATAAAGGTCAAAAAATTTGATTTTATATAAAATTAAAATAAATTATGATCTATGCCTAAAATATAAATGTATTTTAGGTATAAACCATATATTGAGAATCAAAGAGACAGAAGAAAGGAGATGTGGGGAGAGGAAGAGAAGATGTGTGGTTGAAGGATAAATATGTTTCATCTGTCACAGTTGACAAGAATAAGAGGGGGATAAGGAGAAATAGAGAGAGAGAGAGAGAGAGAGAGAGAGAGCGGCAGAGAGATTAAATATCCTATTTTGAACAGATGAACATGTAAGAGAATATATCACATAAAAACGTCTGACAGGTAATTCACATTACAGCTATGTTTTATAGTCCTGACACATCTACAACCCGTGTGCTTTAATCATCACATGATGCTATTGTTGCAATGCTACACCTTAACTGGCATCCTCACGTTTACATTTATGATTTCACCAAAAACATTTGCCAAATGACCTTTTTTCCAAGGACGTAGCTGCTCCTGCAAAAGAGTGTTAACTGGCGACTAGCATATGATTAAGTCAATGAAATATGTATGCTATCCTCAATAAAACTCCCATTCATTTCTCAGCGGATTATTGAGTTGGCGCTCGAGTAATCACACTGACCCCCGCAGCTCCAAAAATGACTATTATAGTTCAGCCCTGCAGGATACGTTCATTTCTTTGGTCACGTGACACCTCTGCGCTCCTGTAGAGTTTGGATCGTGCTTGTGGAAATCTCTCCTACAGGCTAATGGTGATTATTTCCTCACGACTGTACTTGCCACAGCTGTCTTGCGGCTTCTGTGCATGAGTGTGTTGCCTGAGCATGCAGAGAGGTACATCAAGTGTGTGACACCTGTGTAAACATATTTGAACAGATAAATAACTCTATTAGAGGTCAGGACAAGGATAAGTGTGTGTGCACACGTTTGACGTCATTTATCAGCATGGAGAAGGAACGCAGTGTTATCTCATACCATCGTGACCGCCATCCGTTAACAGATATTGGCACACACACACACACACACACACGCACACACACACACACACGCACGCACGCACGCACACACACACACACACACACACACACACACACACACACACACACACACACACACACACACAAACACACACACACACACACACACACACACACACAAGTCTCCAGTAAAAATGTGAAGAATTCCCTTTCATTCTAAATGAGGCAGACGGTGAGTCTGACCTTCTGGCTGGACTCTAATGGAGAGGAGCAGAAGGAAATCGTTTATCCAGCCTCTCTGAGTTCTAGAACCAGCGGCCTGAACCTGCTCACCTCCTGTCCAGCAGAGAGTCTGGGGTTATCAGAGAGGCGGATGATGACTAGTTCTCAGTGGTAATGAAGATCGCAGTGTATCCCAGAGTGCTGTACAGTTTCTGTAACGTCTCCGGCTCTGGACCAAATAGCAGCCTTAGACATTGCTGTTCTTTAACATCTAGCTAAATGTATTGCTTTTTTTTTGGTTATTTATATTTTAGGTTCAAACATTGATGAACATATCACTTTATTTTATTAGAAGCCATTTTCTAATGTTTTTTTTCATGTAATAGAAATTTTGGTAACACTTTACTTGTTTAAATGCATTAATTATGTCTTGTAGTGCACCTTATAATGCATTGTACAATAACATGAATAATTGTAGCCACAGTTAATACATTATTACCATTATCAGTTTATTGTTCCACTGTGCATTTTAAATGTGGTTATAATTATTTGCGACAAGATATAATATATTACAAGGCACATTATGAATAATTACAATGCATTATACCCTTTATTAACCCTTTATAATGCATTATACATAAAGGCTTTAAGTAAAGTGCTAGCAACATTTTATTTAAAATAATATTTTTCAGGACAATATTTTACACATTTGTGAATGTACCTTATAGATTTACAATTTAATGCTGCATTTATTTGATCAAAACACAGAAAAACAGTTATACTGTGAAATATTATAGCAATTTAAAATAACTTTTCTATTTTAACATATTTTATAATTTATTCAAACTAAGCTGAATTTTCAGCAGCCATTACTCCAGTTTTCAGTGTCACATGATCCTTCAGAAATCATTCAAATATGCTGATTTTGGTGTCCGGAAAACATTTCTTATTATCAATGTTAAAAACAGCTGTGCTGCTGGGAAATTATGAAAAAACAAAATGTCAGCATTCTTTGAGAAAGCATATCTCGACAGATATTTGTTTACATCATGAAGTCACTTTTGACCAATTTAATGTGTCCTAACTGCATAAAAGTATTAGTTTCTTTAAATACATAAGTTGATCTTGAAAGCATAGATGCAAATTTATATATGCCTCTACATTTTTGGAAAGAGGATCATCAAATGCCGAGCAGCATATTTGTGTGTCTGTGGCATCAGTTATAAATAGCATGAAACATATGACAACAGTGAAGCAGCTCCATTCTGTTTTTTTTTCAATATAAAGATAGGGAATCAAAAACAGACATTTTCATAACATGACAGATGGAAGAGGAGCCTCGCTAGTAGCAATTAACATGGAACCTTCTCTTTTTCATTATCACTATGGTTACAAACTCACATCTGTCCAGCTCTGATACAGTGCTGTCACAGAATGAGTCACACACACACACACACACACACACACACACACACACACGCGCACACGCAGTAGGTGTGATGGCTGCAGCTAGTCTCCGTCACTTGCTGTTTGTGACGTTGATCGATGCTCACCTCCGCTGCATGCCACACTTTGTCTTTCACTCAAGCGAAAATTATGATTTCACATCGTAAATATGAGGCAAAATTGCTCTCTCTCACTCTCTCTATCTCTCTCTATAGTGAAATAAACTCTAATTCCTTTCCAATACATATATGCTTTCAGCTATAGTCCTCTATAGCACTTAAAATGCGGTCTGCTGATTGGAAAGTGTCTCCTGGCACAGTCTGCATCACATTTAAGCTGTAAATTGCCGACCTGCAACACGCATATCAAGTCTCTTTCCTTGCCTACTATTCTTTCCAGAGACATGCAGTCTGGCAGTGTTTTCTGTCCATAAGGATACTCCTACCCACACAAGAAGACATATGTCAACATGACATCACAACACTGCCTGTGTCAACACCAAATGTGTTGAGTCAGTGCATTCAGGGTATGTTGAGGCGAGAAAACACACATACATGCACACGTAAACAAACAAATACAAACCACATTAATTCTTTCCCCATGCACTACAAAAGCTTGTTCAATCAGAATGTTCTCGATTTCATAGCTGCTTATTAGGGTTGGGTAAAAATAAAGCTTGTACTGTTAATCGATCTTAATATCAATCTTTAAAATCCCAACATCCATCTTTTACTGCAGAGTCTACACCCACAGAGCAAAATTAAGTCATATAGTTCATCTGGATCTTAACTAAATATGTGAAATGTGATAATGTGATAAAATTCTGTGTGTCATAAAATAATAGAAAGAAAACTACATCAGTAACAAACAGCACAACAAATAGTCTGATAAAAAAAATAATTCTTGTAGCTGGTTCTTTTTAGTGAATCAAACACATACGGTGCAGCCTGTATAGTATCAATCATTTTTATACAGATCTTTTTCTATGAATCAAAAACATTGAGCACAACTAATAATATAGTGCAAGACACAAAATTATGACTTTAATAAAAAGCTTTTTAAATGATTAGTTCAGAAAAAAAAAATTGGAATCTGGAGAATAAACTCACTGAATCCTTCAGAATGATTACAGAATTAGGAACTGAAGGTTTCTAAGGTTATTAGTTGATACTTCGCTTTTAATTGTCTCTACGTATTAAACTAGAAAAGTTACTTGAACTGGAAAAATTACACACTTCATCTTTCAAAAATTCTTTTTTTTTTTCACACTTCAAACCAACCAGCAGAAGGTCAAAGCAGATCTTTTTCAAGTCAGTTATGGATTTCTGAGCTCCTATTTGGTTTAAAATTAAATTTTTAAAAAGGTTTCATAAATAATGCGTGGAAAAAAAATCAATTTGTATGTGTGTGTGTAAGCGAGCTGGCGGGGAGTTACTAAAAGCTCACTGGGGCACATGAGTGTTAGCTGGCTGTTGTTGACACGTAATTGAAGTTGCAGATGAGTGAGTTGCTTTCTCAGCTTACTTACAAACCTACACACACACAGCGAGAGTGAGAGAGGAAGAAAACGAGCTACAAGACAGAGAAATTTGCAAATGTGTCAATTTGCATCAGTTTCTCACTTGTGATCATGATTATGACATAATATTCACAGACACTATCATCTATTTAACATCTGCGTGCCATATGGATACAAAATAATCCTGTTTAACAGTTCATAATATGCGTATGTCACATAGCGACAAGTTGCATACTGCAGTACAGTGCAGACAACTGTTTTACATGAAGGGAAACATGACATAACGCCTGCCATACTGATCCAAGCCCTCCGGTCAGCTCAAGGGGAGCCAAATTTTCCTCGACAAAGACATGAAACTCTGTAAATGGAACGTTAAGCCCAGCAACTCTACGATCATGATGCTGATTTGACTAGAACTTTTTAATTGATTAATTAGGTCAATTAGTATTTAACTAGTTTAACATTTTGCAGTATGAATGTTATATTGCAGTATGATATCTTTGTCATCGTTTAATCACCATAAAGTTCCAGACCTTTATTACTTACTTTACTTTTGTCTTTGATACATATAATATATTTTGAAGACTTTTGGTTCACCAAAAATGTTTAATTCTGTCATTAATTACTCACCATCATGTCAGCTCTCCAGTCATGTGTCAGCAGCACCACACGCATGTGTTGTGGTACTCTCGTGAACGTGCGGTGGAGACTGATACAGAAGAGATGAATTGGTGAATAAAGTCATTATTTTAGTTTTCTTGGCACACAGAAAATATTTGCGTAGATTCATAAAATTAGGTTTAACCACTGATGTCACGTGGACTATTTTAATGATGTCCTTACTGCCTTTCTGGGCCTTAAACATCATAGTTGCATTGCTGTATATGGACGGTCAGAAAGCTCTCAGATTTCATCAAAAATATCTACATTTGTGTTCTGAAGATGAACAAAGGACTTACAGATTTAGAACGACATGAAGGTGAGTAATTAAATACAGATTTTTCATTTCTGGGTGAACTATCCCTTAATTTTTTTCTGTCCAAACAATTACTTTATAACAATTTCCATATTAAATATGCTGTTTCGTTATCGTGAACATAGTTAGTAACAAATATGATGATCAGACTCTAGCATCTGTCTTATTTGAGAAAATCCGCATGCTTGTCCTCACCAGGGCTGACAGCCAATCAATAAACTTGATTTGTGATTGATTGGCCGTGGCAGTCCCTGAGTCAATTAGAAAGAATTTGGCCAGCCGTTGGGCAAACGGTCCAAAAGTAGAGTACGAGAAGGTCAGCGGCGAGTCTATTTGCATGTAGCATTTGGAAATGTCACCCATCATTCAGGCTGTAAACACTGCTCTTGTTTTTGCCCACGCTGGCCGTTGCAAAAGCCTAGTAGTGTTCTATTCTAATGGAAAATTCAGGGTTGATATATTCAGCCGTCAGATGGCCCATTCCCTTGGACGACATTGAACTATTCATGCATGTACACCTCAAAATAATCCACCCAGCATTACGGTCCAGAATGTGTCCCTGGATTTCCACCTAAGGGAGCCCAGACTGTTAGATGTGAAAAAGCACAGCTTGAAAACCTTGCTATATTTAAGAGCAGAGACAGTTGTTTAGTTCAGTTTTTAGTCATCAGACAGTTTGTCTCGCACTGATGCCACTTTGGCTTCTGATATGCCTTCTAAAAGCAATTAGGCTCTAACGAAAGCACTAAGCCACCTTACACTGGATCAATGCATTACTGTATGAATGAGCCCTGTTAGAACATTCTAGAGTGAATGAGACTTCAGTTTCTTTCCATACTGATGCAAGTGAATCTAGTCACGGCGAACAGGCTGGGTGGGCGAGTGCGCCCATAAATGAGAAACAACTGGCAGGGTGCCAGACATTCACAGCTTGGCACTGTCAATCACTACTTCTAGTGTAGCGACTCTCTTCCTCAGTGTTTTCCGTGTGCATGTGTGCGATGCACCATTACACACATCATTCACGCTCTTCCGTGCTACTCCAGCCGCCATGTGCCAGTCTGCCTTGTTAAGTAGAATGTCCAATTAATTGAAAGCAGACTGACGCGAGCATCAGTTTGTGCATTAGCGTGGTGATGTTCATGGAGTTGCACACTCCACTTCAATTATTCCAAGAAGGAAGGCAGGGGAGCAAAAAGAACAGTGAAGCACTTCTGTGAAAAATGACCCACAGCATGGCTTGTTTATGAGTCTGAGAGCTTGTTTGGAATAGCGTGAAGCTGACTTGAAGCGTAAAGGTAACCTGTCTTTTCAAGAGTCTCTAGCTACTGTACACAAGGCCGTTTGAGTAGGGCACTTGAATAACAAAAAATTATATAGAAATATGAAGATTCCAACAAATGCTTATTCAAGGTGCATGTGTGAGTGTTAACAGTAAATAAATGCATATTTGTAGTTACTGGCCACACTAGTGGAAATTTCAGGGGCGAGGGCAGGCTTGGCACCTCATTATAAGGAGCTAGAGCGGAAGTTTCAGGTTGACTTAGCACGCAGTAATTCACTGGCATGTAAGAAATCCACTCAATGCCGCCCAGCACACTAGAGAGCTGTTTGGAAGTGTGACTAAAATGGGGTTGTCTTCAGTATGGTTAGTGGTTGTTGTCTGAATAATGAAGATTTCAAATCCTAGAAAAATGTATTAGTTTTATATTTTCATGCCAACAGTCTAAATACTGCATAGTGTGAGTTTAATATTTTGGTTTATCTAGGTACATTCACAATTAAAGTGTGCAAACTGCATTTGAAATCTGAATTATATATCTCTTTTATTTAAAGACAGTCAGCAGATTATTGATGAAGTGAAGCATTTAAAAATGAAAACATAGGAGTTTAAGTTTACTGTGAAAAAAACAAAAGAATGATATTTTATATAACATATTATAAAGTCATAGATCTAAATGAATTATGTTCCAAATGTGAAGTTGATATGACAAAAATTAAGGTTATAAATTTGTTCATTTCTGTCACAATATTACTTCTATTTTTAAATAATCACCAAATATGGAAGTTTGAGACTCAGATCTTTCCAGAATAGGTTTTTATTAAAAATATTGTAGTAAATTCTGTAATGTGAAACTAATTAACGAAGATTTGTAAGATATGTGATAAAAAAGGCAATAAAAAGAGCACCAAGCTGACAGTTAACTGGTTAAGAGATATTTAAAAATCACCTCACTGGAAATGGCACGTGTTTCATAGAATGACTTGCAGCAGTAATCTAAACATTGTCCAATAATCAGAAAGAGTGAATTACGGGCATTTGTACTTCGGCTGGTGCCCAGATTTCCTCACAGGGAGCAGTTAGTATGTCTGCATGTGTAAGGCTCGCGGGGTTATCTGATCTATAGATTCACTGGCGTCCTCAGGGCCACTGTGGTGGAGATGAATGAATATAGATCGCATGTACTGATGGTAGAGAAAGAGAGGGTGCCAGGCCTCCATTACAAACCTGTGATGGAGTATGTGTGTGCGTGTGTGTTTTCCAGGAACAGCTTTGGCCTTTGTGACCCTGGCTTTGCAAGCAGTGATACGGGCAATGGGGGCAGATGCTACAGAAAAGAGGCGGTTAATGCAGTTACTGGAGTGGAGACAACTCACTCACTGCACCTGATCGCATTACTGCAGAGAGAGAGAGAGACAGAAAGAGAGAGAAAGAGAGAGAGAGAGGTTTTTGCGCAGGATGAGACTCTATCGAAACAATAGGAGACAGGAAATGCAGAAGTGTAATGCAGGTTGAGGTAATCACAGATATTTTGAGAGGGTGAAAGAAAGAAAAATGACGAAAAAGAACAAACTAGCATTCAAGTTCTGCATAAGCAGAGAGAATTGATCCGTTCCAAGAAGTCTTGCATTTTAAAGCCTCACAGGTGCGCTCCTTACAAGAAGGCTTTTCCAAAAGCAAAGCAACATAATTATGCTGCCTCCTCGACACCTTGTTTTTGCCAAATCTGAGGGCAGTTTTGCATGCATTCTACAGAAATGCTTTCCGAAGAAAGAAAAAAAATGATGGCAAATAAGACAAGAAAAACTATTATTAAAAAAGAACATTTTTAATAAACAAAAGGTATTTTTTGCTTAGTTTTTTTTTTTTTATTAGGGCTAGATAGGGATGTAATATGGATGGACAGTCAGGCAGGCAAATGGATGGGTAGATGGATAGATGGTCAGAGACAGATAGATAGATAGATAGATAGATAATTTCTGAAACTCTATTCAAATTAAGTTGAGTCTCCCCTGCAGAGCATTTTGTATGTGCTGTGCAACACTGTTTCCTATGTTAATCCTCACTTATGAGCTTCCATTTCATTTTGGATGCTGCTTTACAAGGCAGCTTCCAATGTAAGCAATACGCAGATAGCAGGTTTGGAACAGAGCTTGTGATGGGGGTGTGGAGACCTAGGAGCACAGGTCAACTGTTATCCATACCCAGAAAATGAGATGGTGAAAGAGAGCGGGGTTGTAAGAGAGAGAGGGAGGCTTTGGTTTCTGCATTCCCAACTCTAGGCGTGTGCCGGGCACTGCCGCCAATGTAGCCGGAGGGGGATGATGGGATAGAGACAGCTGGGGACGGAGAGGACAGCATGCTCACTGGGCTATGCAGGGACACACTGAGAAAAGACAGGGCGTGTAGTGGTGGTCCCAAAATATCAAAACATCCACATGTACAGGATGCATGTCCGATTGCGGTCAGTTACAGGGAGAGCAGGGGCTTGCAGCCAATGAACAATGAGGGCTTGCTTATGAGAAGAGAAAACAAGGGGGAGACAATAGAGATTGCCGGGGATCAATGTTTATGGAAATTAGGCAAACAACAGCATGCAGTGGGAGAGGGAATTATGTGTTTGGAACAGGCCATGAACCAGTGAGTTACAACACAAAGACACCGCTTGTTCAAGCTACATGGTGCACAACACTTCAGCATTCATCAGGAATGCCTGTAAATTAGAGTAAACCAGATTATTCAAATGAAAACATGGTTTTAAACTGGACAACATGCATACGTAATATTCACTGCACCTCCAAACACTTTAAATATAACAAAAAATAGGCCTAACAGTCCTGAAAGGAATCTGCATGCAAAATGTTATCACTTCTATGACTTATCATATTTTGTTATGTCAATAGGGGACACTTTTAAAATGTAAACACTGGATCATAATTTTTTATTGTTAAAAACTGATATTTAAAAATATATTTTTATTATTATACATTATTATTATTATTATTATCATCATCTTTAAATGTTATCTCTTATAGTCATTTTGTAGTTAAGAAAAAGTTTTCAAAGAATTGCTAATAATAATAATACTAATAATATGTATTAAACTATGTAATAATAAAATAATTCTTAAAATAAATAATAATATGTAAATGTAATATAATAAAAAAATTATTAACAACAAAAATAACAACAACATTTAATAAGTATACTAATCTAGAAAAATGACTTTTTTTTTAAATTGATTTTCAATTTCAATAATAAAAGTGCAGTGCTTTCAGCTCCCTTTAATACATGTTTATTTAATGTTATTAAAGTGCATCATTATATATATAAAACTCAGTCAGAATTGCGATTTTATATCTTGTACTTTATTTTATATCTTGAACTTCTATGTTTCATGTTTATGTCATGCAATTATAAGAAAAAAGCTAAGAGATAAAAAGTCACAATTACAGTTTTTTTTTTTTTTTTTTGTGGTGGCAATGGGCTTCCACATATTTATGGTACTTTAAAGCAACATAAGCCACAATCCTGTTGACTGAGGAAAAAAAGAAAAACATCAACGACACTTTAGGATATGGGATCATTATATATATATATCTATAATGTCAATAAAAAAAAAACTTCTGAAGGTCACATGCATTTTTATGGTAAGCAAAAGTGATGATTGCTTTCCCATTGTAAAGTAATCTAATGTCCTCACACTTCACAATGTCTCCCTGTGTCCCTGAAAAATCAATGGAAGCTGCATTCCATAGAAAGCTACTATTACGAACTCTAAAAACTAGTCTGATAATGTTCAGAGTGATTGTAGAGACATGTTCTGTGTATATTTGTATAATTTCAAGCCTTAAATAAAAGGAAGCGGAGAAACAGGGTAAAAGGGTACAGAATGCTTTTTTTACATCAGTCTCCTGGAGTTTTAGACTCATGCCTCCTCAAAAGCTTTCAGCTCCAGTGGAGACAGACAATAACAGCCGTGATACGGATGGATTCTCTCAACTCCACCTCTGCAAAGTGAGATAAATCACAGATTAGAGCCCTAAATAATGAGCTACTATTCACACACACCATTTAACATGGCGAGCATTTGCTCTTGGGAAAAAAAAAACGTCCTGCTTTTCCGAGTCGAGGCTGATTGATTGATTGAATGATTTGTTTCAGAAGGCATATAAATAATATTCTGTTTCACCTCATAAACGCTGTAAACCTAATGACATTTTCCTCTATGTACAATGAATATACATTTTTACGTATGTTACTGATATGTCTCATACTGGTAATTGGTCTTTCAGGAATCAGCATTCTTTTGCTTTTAGCTTGCAGTTAAATGCAAGATTTTGGCCACTTGTAAACTCTCCATTTTGCCAGGTCTAAAATAATAGAATAAATGTTGCAGGATGTCATGACACTTTAAAGAACTTTGGCTGTCTGCACACCAGCAACATCGATGGAGTCAGTTTGACAGTTCGATTGTTGATATGTGCATGTCTACGCCTGCCTACCGGGTGCAGAACTTGATTCCTCTTTGACAGCACTCAATGCCCTAGTTTAACACCACACAACACAATACAGTATCAACCAGCAACTATGTCTGAAATAGTGTGCAGTACATTCTGTGAGATAGCAAAATGCGTAGGCGACATCGAATGGAAATGTTCCTGTAGAGTTCATGGAATAAAATGTGTGCATGTACTGATAAAATCTTAAAACATACAGGGTGTTTGTTTGTGTGTGTGTAGATGTACACACATTTATCTATCTATCTAGAATCTATATTTTTTATTTTATAATAAAATAATAATAAATCTGTCTTACCTATTTATATATCTACATTAAGATATATCTAAATACAAAAGATTAGTGGCCTTATTTAATAAGTTTTATCAGTTTCTAGGATTATCCTTCACTGAATCCTGGGAAATGTAGGCCATGGCCTTGACCTTTCATGATTTTATCCTGGTCATGAAGACCAAAGAGTGAACATGTGTCACGCACTGATAAGTGTGCATGTGACGTTTATGTGTCTGAGGTGCATTTTGGACTGAAAAAAAGTGTCCGTGCATGAAGAGCAAATTAGCAAGCCTTGGTCTGCACACCAATAAGCAAATGCATGTGTATGTAAAACACTTGGCCTGGAAAGATGGGGAAAGAGGGACAAGGGATTGGTGAGTGGTGAGGTAAGGAGGGGGATGGGGTGGGGGGATTAGGATCCCGGTGAGACAAAATGAAAGGACTTGGGAGAAAAAAAACAAGAAAGTGATGAAAAGACGAGAGGAAGATGGACGGCCCTCTCCCTCTCTCTTTATTTATTCTAAATGAACCTAGTTTGTGCTGGCTTGTGCACGAGCCACACAAACCACACTCTCTCTAGGGGTACAATTTTACATCCCCCTAATTACAGTGGGGTGTAGCATTTCTTATTGCATCCTGCCAACGACTGTACGCAAATACGCACACACAAGGTCACGGAACGAATGAGACGCCCATCGTTAAGGCCCTTATTAAGTTCATTAAGCGCAGTTGTGATCATTTACATTCACTTCCAAGGCGATAATTCACTAAAAATAGTTTTTAGTTTTACACCTGGAAAGTGTGTTTTCCTTTAGTTGCGTTTTATTTTCAATGGCAGATGTTAAAAGGCAGCTCATTACTCTTCTTTTCTCCTTGAGAATAGAGAATAATGACCTCTTCTGTACGACTGTCTTGCACATGGTAGGAGTCTAGTCATGGAGACCTTGTTAGCTGTCAAGAAAGGTACCTACCGGTATTTACTATTACACTCTCAGACACACACACACACACACACACACATTCTAATGCTTTCCCAGAAGTCTACAGTCGTACTGAAGAGAGTATAATCAGTATTGCAGTATAATCCTCCGTCTGTGTGTGTCCCCAAACTGTCCCGAAACAGCTTGCCCTATTTTTCTTCCGACAAGCTCTCTTACTCCTTCTCATTTACATTCCCAGAACAATGCAAGTCCCCCCTCAACCCCCCACCCCCCCTTTTTTTAAAGAGCCCTGAAAAGTGACTGAATGTAGGCCATTTGGTGGCAGCAAGTTCCCCTCTCTCATTCCTGAAGCTTCTCTCCACCCTGAGAAGGAGTTCAGTAGGGTGCTCGGCGTGCCTTCAGGTTAATCTGTGGAAGTAGCAGATGCTGGTGATCATTAACCCGAGAGAACCTCCTAAGGTCTATTTCTGAGTTTTGCGCCTTAGCTTCCTTGTTGTACCAGAGCAGTGAAATAAGAGAGAGACCGAATTCGCTGTGTCGCCGCTTGTCTTCACATTTTCCCTCAAGTTTATACATTCTGGGTCTGACACCCTCAAAACTCCACAGACGGCTGGGTGGTATGAACAGTAAAAAATGTCTCAAACATTAGCTATGTCGTTTATAGGCTATATATAATTATACAGTCCTGTAGACTGTAGACGTTTAAAAGTTTGAGGTCAGTACAAATTTTTTCTTTTGAAAGAGATTTGTGAAGAATGCAGTGAATTTATCAAAAAACAATTCTATTTAAAATAAATAGTTACTTTCTATTAATCAGAAAATACTGGAAAAAATGTATCATGGTTTACATTAATAAGTCTTAATTTATGTACCGAAGTTGAACAAATGTCTTAGGGTTTGAAATGACAAGAGGGTAAGTAATTAATTACAGATTTTCATTTTGGGGTGAACTATCCCTTTAAAGCTGTTTCTGTACATGTTTCTGTTACATGTTATGTAATATATAATACATTTTGGATTAATATTTTCTTGCCAAGTTGAAATTTATAGTAATATATACTTTACTTTCAAACATCCATAGATTTTGGTCATACTGCCCACTTCTCAGCAGTCACAATCATCCCTGCCATCTCTAAAAAAAAAAACCACTTTTTCTGCTTAGACCTCCACGACGCGAGTCGCCATGTTCATTCCAGTTGAAATAAAGTATTTTGTGAATGTTTTTCTTCCTCACATGGATCCCGGACCACCTAACACCTGTACTGCTAACAAGTATGGCTAAGTTTGTTCCTGCGTGGGAGAGCCCCTAACCTATAGTGGAATAAATGAACACATTCATCCAGTGCTGAGTGGAGCTCTGTCCCCACCACAAACCAAAAGCAAACAACCCTGAAGCACTGTTCAACTGTTCGAGACCATTTCTTCAGTTTCTTCTTGGCCGCGTCTGTTCCTTTAAGGCCCACGGTAGATTTGATACACATTCTCTGTGGTAGTTTAGTGGCCCTGTAGTTTTCCTCCCTTCATTTCCCATATTTCTCTCCACCCAAATCTGTTTAATTGCGCTGTGTCTTGCATGTGTTACAAACCTATTTAGAAAAGCACAAAATACGCTTAAAGATTTATGGTTTGATTCACAGAACAGTTGTGCACAATAACTTGAGATAGGATAAATTTACTTTATAATATAAATGCATACTCCATTCATATAACACAATGGGCCTCACTGATTAAATGCAAGCAGAACAAATTTCAGTGTAAACTAAGTAAAATTCTGCCTTATTTTCTTATATAAGTCTATCAACTGCATACTTTAGATGCAATATATATATATATATATATATATATATATATATATATATATATATATATATATATATAATAAAAGTAAATGATATGAAAACAAAGTTGCCATATAGTTGTAAAAAAGTATCCTTTTGAGGGAATAAGTAGTATTTTATTTTTATTTTTTATCTTTAAAAAAATCTTGTTATGTGCATAATTTAAAATAATACTTAAAAGACATAAAAAATATTTTTAGGGTCACTTCATTCCAGTCCATGTAAGAATACCACTTTATGAGCACATTTTACTGACAATCATGGGAATATTCACTTGATTCATATTTGATGTCCTGTAAAGCTTGTCTGAGCAAGCAACAGGAACCAAGGGAGGCGGGGCTTAGCGAAGGATCACTTGTCGTATTCATTCTGCTCATGTTTCTTGATTACGCAATGTTGAAAAAACGAATAGTTACACTAACATCAGCAAGTCAAAATCTCTTTAAACACATTTATGATGTACAATACCTCACATATATCATCCTCAAGAGCACACTTGATACATTTTCAGCATTATTCACTCTTGACACTTTACCCTTTTATTACATAAGTAACCCACACCCTGTAGTAACCGATAGCTGTATCTTGTATTTAACACAGAGGAACCTGAGTTCATAGCCCAGGGTGTAACTGACAAACTCCACTGAGTCACCGAAACTGATCTCATAATGGCCATCATTCCTCTTAAATCCTCAAGGTATTAAGTACAGAAACTCCCTGTTGGCTCATTTACGTGACTTACCTCTCATACTCCTGGTTATCATGGTCACACCGCGCGTCCTTGTGCTTCTCCCAGTCCTTGCCGTGGCGGCACGTAGTTAGTGAGACGATGTCCTTGCCATTGTGGATGTGATGCAAAGCGTTGCGAGTGTCTGAGCCGATGCCCGTCAAGTAACGTTTACCTTTAAACATCAACAAGTACTTCCGTCTCGGCGGGACGGTGTTGCGAACTAACCAGCCCCTTTCTCCACCCTTCTGAGGGTGTTCTTTAGAGAACAAAGGGATGGAAATGTCAAAGCCCGGTCGGAAGTGTTCCGTATTCAGGCTTGCTTTGGCCAGGATAGCCTGGCCCACGTTAAAACCCAAGTCCTCGGTGTAGTTGGGCCAGGTTCCGGAATAAAGGTTGAAGATGACATGGTTCCGCCCATCATTCCAGAGCGGGTAACCTCGAATTCGCTCGTCCATGTTGGGCACAAACTGCGTCGAAAGCTGGTCCCTGTCCAGCGTGTCGATGCCCAGCACGAATAAACATGCCTCTCGAGGGTCTGACGTGAAATACCGCGACTCCGCGACTGAGTTGAGGATCTTGCGGTAACTCTCAGACACCCGTTCGCCCTTCTCCGGTGGATAGATGTAGACCCGAAAGCCGCTCTGTCCTTGACATCGGGCGAAGTCAAAGCAGGTGTCCATCCTGCAGCGACTGTCCTTGTAGATTCCGGCCCATGACTGCCGCCGCTGCTTTGGAGAGTCACCCTGACCCCCATCATTTTGTAGCTCGGCCTGGTCGGTGTAACCAGGGAGCAGGTCCCGATCCAACCAGTTGGGCCAGGGCCGCACCACCTCCCCCCTCCTGTGGGTGAGGAGGCCCAGGAGCCGTTCCTGCAAGCCACCCCAGTAATAGAGTAACAGCCAGCAGCACGTGCACAGGCCCAGAAGCACGTACTTCTTGCGTGCCTGCATGAGGCCGTCTCTCTCACCCTCTGTGCTCCAGGGCTGTCCCGGGAGCTTCAGCAGGGGGGAGACGGGATGTACAGCATGGGCCGAAGCTCCAGCATAGCCCCAATGTCCACTTGTCCATCAGCAAAATCCAGACACACGAATGCGCTCTTTTTCTCCTTCTCGGTTGTCTGTTCACAGGACAGTAAGCCCATGCGACAGAAGTATGTGTGTGCTACGCTGTCGTCCGCTGGAAGTGATACAGTGCAATTTCTCCTCTCTTGGTAGTCCTTCTCTCTGCATGGCTCAGTGAATCCCCTCTGCGTTACCCTAGCAGAGAAATTAACAACACACTTCAGTACACAGCCTTCTGTTCATTTATATCAGTACTGCCATGAACATAAACTCTTATCCCATCTAACACCCAACAGATTCAAACACATCAAAACATCAGTGAGCAAGCAATGCATCATGGATGGCAGCACATTACAGTGTGAAGGGACATATTTCAGGCATTTTTTGGAAAGTAGTGCACTGTGGATAAAAAAAAAGAACATTTATACCAGACAATATATGTACAGTGCGATTTTTGTATGTAATTAGGCCAGTCAAATGTATGATTATCACTGCATTAACTAATGAAATGTCCAAATTGCTGAATGCACATATATTTATTCAAATCTACCTAGACAACAGTTAAAGTTTTTAAATTAAAAATTAATGCCTCAGAAATGTGAAGTTAACTGTAAGATAAAGCTCCTAAAATGCCACTTTTTTATATTTTATTTGTAATGCAATACAATTTCTTCATTTGTTTTGGTGAAATCCTGCGTAACCGTGTCTGAAACGTATAAGTCTCATACACTTACATCATTGATAGTTCGTATGGAACTGTTTGTTTTAGACCCTACTCTGAAGTTCCCACACATGGAGTTCCTAGTTTCTGCAGTGCGAACTCATCAAAAAGCACTATCAGTAGTAAGTATACTATAGCTTCTGTCAAGATGATTTATGACTTTGACCTTTGACCTTTTGACAGGTTGAACTTCCGGTGACCTTATGATGGATGGGCGGGACAAATGAGATCAAGGGTTAACCTATGACCTTCCCATGCATCGATCATATGGTTTTGACAGAAAGTTTTACCCTATTGACCTAATTAGTTCTAAATCATGGTTTTGACGGCTAGTTTAAACGGAAAATGAAAGACTCCCCACGCATCGATCATGTGCTTTTGACAGAAAGTGTTACCCTATTGACCTAATTAGTTGTAAATTATATTTTTTGACGGCTAGTTTAAACGGTACATGAAAGACTCCCCACACATCGATCATGCGGTTTTGACAGAAAGTTTTACCCTATTGACCTGTTAGTTCTAAATTATAACGGTATATGAAAGACTCCCCACACATCGATCATGTGGTTTTGACAGAATCCGTTTGAACTTTGTGTCAGTTAGGTTGTTTGATCTTTGTGTCAGTTAGTTTGTTTGAAGTTTGTGCCAGTTAGGTTGTTTGAAGTTTGTGTCAGTTAGGTTGTTTGAAGTTTGTGTCAGTTAGTTTGTTTGAACTTTGTGTCAGTTAGGTTGTTTGATCTTTGTGTCAGTTAGTTTGTTTGAAGTTTGTGCCAGCTAGCTTGTTTGAACTTTATCATATATTTGACATTCAGTTATTTCACATTTATATATATATATATATATATATATATATATATATATATATATATATATATATATATATATATATATATATATAACATCCTATAATTTATATATATAAAACAATTAAAGGTTGAAAACATATTTTAATTATTTCACATTTATATATATAAAACATTATATAGTTCATATAATCTAAAACACATTTTAATTATTTCACATTTATTTATATATATATATATATATATATATATATATATATATATATATATATATATATATACAAAACATTATATAATTCATATAATCTAAAACACATTTTAATTATTTCACATTTATATATATATAAAACATTATATAATTTATATAATCTAAAACACATTTTAATTATTTCACATTCATATATAAAACATTATATAATCTAAAACACATTTTAGTTATTTAACATTTATATATAAAACATTATATAATTTATATAATCTAAAACACATTTTAATTATTTCACATTTATATATATAAAACATTATATAGTTTATATAATATACATAATCTAAAAACAATTTAACTAAGGTTGAAAAAAACATTCCGTTCTTTTAAAAAAAAGGTTATAAATTAAACCGTATAAAAAAATATACTGAAACCGACTGTTTCAGATAAAACAAGATCTTTTTTTTTTTATTTTTCTTTTTTTAGAGAGCAGGAAAGAGATGTTTTCACACACCTTTGATCCTGACCCTCTGTGTCCCCACTGTCTGCGTTTGCACGCCACAGTGCACACTCGTCGGAATTTACTAACCAATCATAATATCTTCAAAGCCATTTTTAATTAAAACCAAACGTATCTCACACGGGAGTACCATGATTTTGACAGTTTTCTGACGGTTCACCTATGAATTACGGCTGGTGCGCGCCTAGCATCTCTTGTACCCCTTTCTCTCTCTCCCTCTCTCTCCCTCTAATGCCTGTGTACACACATTCGTCTCCAAGTCTTATTTTCTTCTTTTAATGAATATAAACACATTATACATTCACAAACAATATAAAACAAAACATTTACATTAGTTTTGTTCATCACTAAAAAATATACATTTTACCAGGATCGGGGAAAAAATATATAATTGAACAGAATGAAGAATATGGTCTATTGAGGAACCCGGACGTGTCATTGACACAATTCAGTTAAATTCATTTCACATTATTTGTTGCAAGACATTTTCTATATTATATTTAAAACCTTTTATATCCATCTTTATATCATATCATTTTCAAAAAGCTGTTTAATTATTTATTTTAACCGTACACCTACAGTACCACCATACAATAAAATGCTGCATGCACGTACACTTTTAAGCGATCTGAATTATGACTAGCCTATAAATTTCATCATAAGCCACACGTACCTTGTTATATCACTATAATATCCACGGCGCTATACAAATTTGTATTCTGATAAACCATATAAAAAAGCGGACATACGCGTGGACATATCAAGTTAAAAAGAGACTTATCTATTTTAAACAATATTAAATTATATATGACGACATGTTACTAAACCGGAACATACATTTTAAACAAGTATTCATCGTTTTTATAAAACACATCGCAGTAACAGACATGTTACTAAACCAAAACAAATAATTTTATCATACATTTTTTTTTAATCATGTATTCAATCAGTACTTATACAACATATTCAAACACATTTTAAACATATTTTAAACAAAAACTAATCATAAACGCAGCCTTCTCAAAATTACAGACATGTACAATCATGCTGATCACATATTATGGGATATTCAGACTTTTAGCCACTAATACGTTTTAGGATAATGAAAAACACCAACGTCTGAGGGGTGTCAAAATATCTCCAGTCCCCAAAACCCACTAAGACTCCAGGGGTTAAAGAATATGAAAATAAATAATTATATAATGACATCAGGCTTCTAAAGCAATTCATTAAACAAAAAAAAGGTATTCAACATTTAAGATAATCAAACTTATAAAACACACCATACTCTTCTTTTTTTTAAGAGATAACTTATTTTAAATGTGATAGCATAGTATATATACAATAAACATTTCTGATGATACATATAAAAATTTATCCCTTACATTTTTAGACCGGTGAGAGATGTCCAAACATGAATGAAATATCCCCAAAATAAAATAATACGACTTAAAAAATAAAATAAAAATGATTAAATCATAAACAGAATCTCACAGGTCTTCGTAGTGAAATGTATGTGAGACCTGAGGGGCTGCTTCACACACACCCCGCGCAGGCGAGGGTGGAGTTCCAGACCGCATGATCTAAGTCAATGGTGTACATTATTTCAAAGCTAACATTAATGTAATTTTTTTTAATAATCAGTACCCCCAGTACATCTGATGTCCGTTGATTCTTAATTCATGATATATATTACCTAAAATATTTTATATTTTTATATAATATTATATAATAAAAAATTATTTATATCATATTATATCATACATCATACATATGATTATATTATATTAGATGCGTCATGCATTAATCACTTTAGATTCTTTAAAGTTCTTATTTTTAGCACCATCTTCAAAGTTTTCATACCATCTCTCTCTCTCTGCCCCTCACACACACACACACACACACACACACACACACACACTCACTCTCTCCCCCTCTCTCTCACACACACACACTCTCTCTCTCTCTCTCTCTCTCTCTCTCTATCTCTCTCACACACACACACACACACACACACACACACACACACACAATGAAACATGAAGCCAAAGTCTTTCTGTATGTTTTTTAAAAAATAAAACTTAAAATATTGATTTTGCTTTAAATCTATGCTGAGGAGCTCGTTTGTTTGTCACAGTATAGACTGTGAAGTTTAGATGAAGTTGCTTTATCTTTTAGAAGAAAGACCCTCGATCGTATTCAACCATTAAAGATGGTTCAGGAAAGACCCACGCGTCCTAGAGATGTAATTTATGTGCGTTGCTACGGTCGTAAACCTTTCACATATCTACGGTACTTTCAGACACAGAGCAGGAAAGACATTTGCAGGCCCTCTGCTTAGCCGTCCCAAAATACCTCCATTTAAAAGCAAAAATATTAAAATGACCGCCTGTACATCTAACAGGCTGTAGTTCTATTTTTTATATATTTTGTATTAAAAGTACTATCCATATTATATTCCTTATTTAAAACAATATATTTAACCGACAGTATCCCGCCAACGTGTGTTTTCCATCAGTTGTTTGCCCATCAGCCTTATTACGTAGTGTTTTTCATTTAGCCTACTGTAAGATCCCTTTACAATAGTGTAATGAAAGTTAACTTTTCTTAAAAGTTTATAGTTGTATTTTACTATATCCCCATCCTTCTATCCTGTAGATTGTATGCGTACTGTAAAATAACAAATATACATCTTGCTTATAGTCAGTCAAATAATTACACCTACAATTTGAAACGTGTTTAAACACGTTGTGTGTCACTAAAGCAAGGCATACCGTCTATCGTCTTATTTTTTTTTAATAACGCGATGACCGGCATTGTCTCTTCATATAATTTATGCACCCGAGTGCTTTTCTCTCCAGAGAGGAAAACCCGTTCTCTTTGGATATGTTTGGCAGAAACATAATTTCTACATCAGAATTTTTTTTAAATGTACGACTGAACTTTTCTCATTCGACAGAAATACTATTTTCAAATTATTTACCCGGCCTATAACACTCGGTGTAAATGTTCTTACCTAGAACAGAAAACATACGCTTTGACTATTTTGTAGGCATCGTGTAATGTTAAATGGTTTACTAAAAAAAAACAGTAATCACCAGCAGCTGTGATTTTTCAAAAAGAAAGAAATGTACGAGCTAAGGATGTTTCAACTATTATCATCATTTCCCTTTGACCCGGATAAAGCGGTAATTAATTTTCTATGCGAGTGAAACAATATACAGTTCTCATACTATTTGTGTAAATAGCTGTGCTAAAACATTTATGACTATTTGAGCGCAGGCCAACAGATCATGTCAAGGGTGTTTCACATCTAAGAATCACAATGTTTTGTAAATGACATTTTTCTTACACCTCGAGATTTAGCCGTATCAAGATTTTGGACGGCCTTTCGTGTATTCGAGCGACCAAATCACTAAGAAAGAGAGTATAGCGAGAAAACTTACGTTTACAACGCATATAGAATTCAGAATACAATTGTTAAAGTATTTTTTTTTTTGTTAAATGTTGATTTGTAAATGATATTTTTATTACTTCCATTAGATTTAGTCATCGTGTTCGGATAGCCGATGACGCAAATCACATTTTGTTTTAAGACTCCTGTAAGTCCATGCCAACTGGACAAAACAAAACACGACGACAAAACACGACGACATTAAACAATGTAATCAGTTCCTACGGCCATCTTCTTCGATTCAAATAAAGCAACATCTCTAGTGTACGTGTGTATGTGCTAAACATCTTTGCTTCTCCACTTTTCCAGATTTGTTAGATGGGCTACCGTTGTAATACAAACACATTTGAGAACTACGACGTTCTCACTTTTGTAACGGTTATAGAAAAATGCCGTACACACTTTTGCATTTCATAATTCAGTGATTTTAGCTGTAATGAGCACATAAGACAAAAATTGTGATTGTGAAAAAAATTGAGATAGTCGACCGATCTGTTGACACGTTGTTTTGCAGTTTTCCCTGACTGCGGTCAAACATACACTGCCTGTTCATAGGAATTTTATGGCATAAAAATATCGCCCCTACATCTAGAGCTCTTGTTCATATAGCTGATGACCATGTTCACATTGTTTCAACATCTCCGCTCGACATTAAAGAGTAGGCCTATGTGTACTCTCCTTCGGTCATAAGCATTATCATCTGCCGTGCGCTGAGATTTTTCTGCTTTGTCCACTTTTGACGGATTTGCTAGATGGACTATGTCGCCTTGTTGTAACGTGATTACGTTTAAGATCCATAAGATTGCACTACATTCACCTGAAAAGGTTATAGATATAGTCTTTTATACAGGAAATGTGTATCGGAATAACAATTACCTAATAGTGAAGTCCGCTCTTTTAAACTATTGTGAAAACTTTTAATGTTGATCCGGCCCACCAGCCGTGTATCTTTTTCATTGTTTTTAGATAAAGACTATTCTCAGAGTTTGGTCAAACAGACAAAAACATGAACAAAATAGAGTACAAGATGATTAAATGATTGTCAAGAGAGTGTTTAAACTGAGATTGTGATGCACTTTAGAGCTTTTTCTGGTCTACCTGTGTCACAATGAAAAATAATAGCCACTACCTCGACTTTTAAAATGAGCCTTACCATCTTCTGTTATGACTCTTATACTTAATACAAACCCATCTACTACACTAAAGTTAGACATTAAAAGTCATGGATGTCATGGATGTGGTATTTTCATCGTATGCATCTCTAAACAGTACTTCAATAAATAAACCGCTGTTGATAAGTCGTTCATTTAAGTGAGAGGCGGGATGATTTTGACCGTTTTAGTCATTCGTCGTGCTTAAGGTCTGATCCAGGAAACCGCGCTACGACTGTAACTGCGCTGTCACGTCTAAATAACCCGCTCTTCTTTAAGAAAACCGCGAGGCGAGCAGTTTCTGACATCTATTAATTCACTTCATTTTTTTCACCACCACAAATATTTTGTTTAGCATACATATTAGTTTTAGTCAGTTACATAGACGTCACGCATTAAGTTTATAGTTATTTAAAATAGTTATGATGGAGTTACAGGTTTAGGTTAGTGGGGTGCCTGTAAGCGGTGACAACTTCGAGCATCGGAGACGACGGTGTTACTCAAACAGCCCATATCTTTATCTTTTAACAAAAACTGTCGTATTACGCGTTACTAAGACAAAATCTGTAACAGCGTTCATTAATACGTTGAAATGAAAATAAACACACAAAACTTTATAATGACCGTGAGTTCAATATAGCCTAACACCGCATTGACAAATGTTTGTTCTAACGCTTTCGCCCTAAAATTGCGAGATTTCTTAACGGACGCTAGAGCGAACTGTAAACCGCACACTTCCTCATCGCATTACGCTAAGAAACTGCACATGGTTAAAGCTATTACACCATAAACTGTCTAAAGTTGTTAATGTACAAGCACAGTAAACTATTTCTACAAAAAATATCATTGCACTACTGTTTTTGCATATATTACATCGTTCAACAATACTTTTGCACACTCATTCGACTTTATTTATTACCGCCGTTCTCACGTTCCTGCTGTTCATAATGTATATATAATCCTTCATTGCTCGGTTCATCATGTACATACGATCCCTACATTGCATTCATATTTATATTCTGTATATACTCTGATCAATATCGTATATAGCAACTACACTGTATATTCTGTATAGCTTTACTTACTCTGCACTTTTATGTATATAAAACACTATATTCTTGCACTTCTGGTTAGATGCTAACTGCATTTCATTAGCTCTGTACTTGTACTCTGCATAATGACAATAAAGTTGAATCTAAACAAGTACAATATTCCAGGACTCTGCTCATTCTTTCTGTTTCAATTAGTTTAAACTGACTTTCGCATTCTTATCTTATTTTCACCAACTAAGCGTTATTCCTAGGCCTCGCGGATTGTTTTCTAGTTTTGCCGTCAACCTCTTTGTTCATACGTCGCGATATCTCTGCGAATTTGCTCGATTTCATAAAATATCTTTTACGTTATATCATTATACTATCCTAGTTTATATCAGATACAAGTTTGTTTCTTCATATTTCTCGCAAGTCAAACCCTAACCAGGGCCCTTCACCCTCCTCCGCTTTTTGAGCGCAACACCCACAACCTATTTTTTTTTTTGGTCGAATGTACAGAAGATCCACCGCTACTTCCTCGTGACTACGGCTAGTCTTTATCCCCTGTGAGCGGCTGACCTCATAAACTCTGCAGTTATCGCAGGTTTTCTTATGATCCGCGAACAAGGGTTTTACAGCGCGGTCGATGGAGTATCTGTCAGTATCTACGTGGACTGACAGAATCGGCTTTGTCTGAAACTGACGCACTCTCTAATTTTCAAATAATAAGGTTTCGACGGATCTGAACCATTTGAAAAAAACACTGGATCGTCGTGGAATTGATCATCGTGGATTTTAAAACGCTCGGTTTACGTCTTGGAACAAATTCTGAAAAGGATGTCCGCCACTACCAGCGCTGCTGCGGATGATCGAGTGGAGTGCGGCTGTGACGAAGGAAAGATGTGTCCTGTAAAAGCCAACATAGACTCTATGTTTAAACAATGTTACAGAGAGCAAATGATTGATCTGATGCGTAAAATCATAGACGATGCGTCTGATCCGAATCTTGATTGTACGACGGATTCCAAGCGAGTAACAAATCTCAAGAAAGAAATGGACGTTGTAAGAAGACTGAAAATTAATCCGTGGCCCGATTTGACGAGCTTGTATACGACCAGCAAGGCGCCGATTTGTGTAACGACCAGAAAAATTCTGTATGTGACGGCCGAATGTAGCGGCGAGATGTACATTAACGAGACTCTCAGTCTGTGTACGTGCATAACGGATTTGTGTGTGATGTTAGTCGCTAAACATTATGGTTTCGCCATACATGAAATCATTGAAACCGTCGTCAATTTCATAGTAGAACAAAACTTGAGGGCCTGCCGAGATTTTCTTTTCTGGCTAGATAACTTGTGATGTCATGTCATCCCTATTGTTTGTAATAACAATTTGATCACTTTCTTCATTACTTCGTTGTAAATTCAACACTGTTTTGTTGAAATAAAAGTTTGAATCCTTTCACCGGATATTCTTTCTCAGAGTTCATTTTTTGGATTTTAATGATTTAGCATACGTCCGAAGAGACTTACAAATGAGTGTACAGTCGCGGATACTCTAACTGGGGTAGATGTAAGAGAAATATGAAGAAACAAACTTGTATCTGATATAAACTAGGATAGTATAATGATATGACGTAAAAGATAATTTATGAAATCGAGCAAATTCGCAGAGATATCGCTACGTATGAACAAAGAATTTGAGGGCCAAAACTAGAAAACAATCCGCGAGGCCTAGGAATAACGCTTAGTTGGTGAAAATAAGATAAGAATGCGAAAGTCCGTTTAAACAAATTGAAACAGAAAGAATGAGCAGAGTCCTGGAAGATTGTACTTGTTTAGATTCAACTTTATTGTCATTATGCAGAGTACAAGTACAGAGCTAATGAAATGCAGTTAGCATCTAACCAGAAGTGCAAGAATATAGTGTTTTATATACATAAAAGTGCAGAGTAAGTAAAGCTATACAGAATATACAGTGTAGTTGCTATATACGATATTGATCAGAGTATATACAGAATATAAATATGAATGCAATGTAGGGATCGTATGTACATGATGAACCGAGCAATGAAGGATTATATATACATTATGAACAGCAGGAACGTGAGAACGGCGGTAATAAATAAAGTCGAATGAGTGTGCAAAAGTATTGTTGAACGATGTATTATATGCAAAAACAGTAGTGCAATGATATTTTTTGTAGAAATAGTTTACTGTGCTTGTACATTAACAACTTTAGACAGTTTCTGGTGTAATAGCTTTAACCATGTGCAGTTTCTTAGCGTAATGCGATGAGGAAGTGTGTGGTTTACAGTTCGCTCTAGCGTCCGTTAAGAAATCTCGCAATTTTTGGGCGAAAGCGTTAGAACAAACATTTGTCAATGCGGTGTTAGGCTATATTGAACTCACGGTCATTATAAAGTTTTGTGTGTTTATTTTCATTTCAACGTATTAATGAACGCTGTTACAGATTTTGTCTTAGTAACGCGTAATACGACAGTTTTTGTTAAAAGATAAAGATATGGGCTGTTTGAGTAACACCGTCGTCTCCGATGCTCGAAGTTGTCACCGCTTACAGGCACCCCACTAACCTAAACCTGTAACTCCATCATAATTATTTAAAATAACTATAAACTTAATGCGTGACGTCTATGTAACTGACTAAAACTAATATGTATGCTAAACAAAATATTTGTGGTGGTGAAAAAAAATGAAGTGAATTAATAGATGTCAGAAACTGCTCGCCTCGCGGTTTTCTTAAAGAAGAGCGGGTTATTTAGACGTGACAGCGCAGTTACAGTCGTAGTGCGGTTTCCCGGATCAGACCTTAAGCACGACGAATGACTAAAACGGTCAAAATCATCCCGCCTCTCACTTAAATGAACGACTTATCAACAGCGGTTTATTTATTGAAGTACTGTTTAGAGATGCATACGATGAAAATACCACATCCATAACATCCATGACTTTTAATGTCTAACTTTAGTGTAGTAGATGGGTTTGTATTAAGTATAAGAGTCATAACAGAAGATGGTAAGGCTCATTTTAAAAGTCGAGGTAGTGCCTATTATTTGTCATTGTGACACAGGTAGACCAGAAAAAGCTCTAAAGTGCATCACAATCTCAGTTTAAACACTCTCTTGACAATCATTTAATCATCTTGTACTCTATTTTGTTCATGTTTTTGTCTGTTTGACCTAACTCTGAGAATAGTCTTTATCTAAAAAACAATGAAAAAGATACACGGCTGGTGGGCCGGATCAACATTACAAGTTTTCACAATAGTTTAAAAGAGCGGACTTCACTATTAGGTAATTGTTATTCCGATACACATTTCCTGTATAAAAGACTATATCTATAACCTTTTAAGGTGAATGTAGCGCAATCTTATGGATCTTAAACGTAATCACGTTACAACGGGGCGACATAGTCCCTCTAGCAAATCCGTCAACAGTGGACAAAGCAGAAAAATCTCAGCGCGCGGCAGATGATAATGCTTATGACCGAAGGAGAGTACGCATAGGCCTACTCTTTAATGTCGAGCGGAGATGTTGAAACAATGTGAACGTGGTCATCGGCTATATAAACAAGAGCTCTAGATGTAGGGGCGATATTTTTATGCCGTAAAATTCCTATGAACAGGCAGTGTATGTTTGACCGCAGTCAGAGAAAACTGCAAAACAACGTGTCAACAGATCGGTCGACTATCTCTGGTAAAAATAAATGAATAAATAAAATGATACATGTTTACGAGTCACACGTTGACAATTTTTGTCTTATGTGCTCATTACAGCTAAAATCACTGAATTATGAAATGCAAAAGTGTGTACGGCATTTTTCTATAACCGTTACAAAAGTGAGAACGTCGTAGTTCTCAAATGTGTTTGTATTACAACGGTAGCCCATCTAACAAATCTGGAGAAGTGGAGAAGCAAAGATGTTTAGCACATACACTAGAGATGTTGCTTTATTTGAATCGAAGAAGATGGCCGTAGGAACTGATAACATTGTTTAATGTCGTTGTGTCGTGTTTTGTCAAAATAATAGAAAAGTTTGGGCAATTTTTCTTAAATGAATAGAATACGCTCACCGCGCTCTCTTTCCCACGCGAAATTTAGCATGAACTTACAGGAGTCTTAAAAATAAAAATGTGAATTGTGTCATCGGCTATCCGAACCCGATGACTAAATCTAACGGAGTAATAAAAATATAATTTACAAATCAACAGTTAACAAAAAAAAAATACTTTAACAATTGTATTCTGAATTCTATATGCGTTGTAAACGTTAGTTTTCTTGCTATACTATCTATCTTAGTGGTTTGGTCGCTCGAATACACAAAAGGTTATGGATAAAATGTATCTCACAAGAGTGTGGAAACTTTAACGCGCTCAAACTTAAACGAGTGTACCGTTTGATTTGTTTAGGTTGTAATAGTTTTAAGTGTAAAACAGCTAGACTTCATTTTTGCTTCGATGCTTCATGCGATCACACTTTTGGACAGACACATAGTTGAGCTAAAATAAATATCTCGAAGAGAGAAACTGTAACTTAATTTCTTAATTTTCATTTATTCCTATTACGATGACGCCGCACAAAGATCGCATAAAAACGTAGGATCCGACAAACAAATTGTGAACGGACCTCCAAAATCTTGATACGGCTAAATATCGAGGTGTAAGAAAAATGTCATTTACAAAACATTGTGATTCTTAGATGTGAAACACCCTTGACATGATCTGCTGGCCTGCAAAAACAGTCAGAAATGTTTTAGCACGGCTATTTACACCGATAGTATGAGAACTGTATATTGTGACACTCGCGTAGAAAATTAATTACCGGTTTATCTGGGTCAAAAGGAAATGATGATAATAGTTGAAACGTCCTCAGCTCGTATATTTCTTTCATTTTGAAAATCACAGCTGCCGGTGATTACAGTTTTTTTTTTTTTTTAGTAAACCATTTAACATCACACGATGCCTACAAAATAGTCAAAGCGTATGTTTTCTGCTCTAGGTAAGAACATTTACACCGAGTGTTATAGGGTAAATAATTTGAAAATAGTATTTCTGTCGAATGAGAAAAGTTCAGTCGTACATTTAAAAAAATTTCTGATGTAGAAATTATGTTTCTGCGAAACATATCCAAAGAGACAGGGTTTTCCTCTCTGGAGAGAAAAGCACTCGGGTGCATAAATTATATGAAGAGACGATGCCGGTCATCGCGTTATTAAAAAAAAATAAGACGATAGACGGTGTGCCTTGCTTTAGTGACACACAACGTGTTTAAACACGTTTCAAATTGTAGGTGTAATTATTTGACTGACTATAAGCAAGATGTATATTTGTTATTTTACAGTACGCATACAATCTACAGGATAGAAGGATGGGGATATAGTAAAATACAACTATAAACTTTTAAGAAAAGTTAACTTTCATTACACTATTGTAAAGGGATCTTACAGTAGGCTAAATGAAAAGCACTACGTAATAAGGCTGAAGGGCAAACAACTGATGGAAAACACACGTTGGGGGGGGGGGGGGATACTGTCGGTTAAATATATTGTTTTAAATAAGGAATATAATATGGATAGTACTTTTAATACAAAATATATAAAAAATAGAACTACAGCCTGTTAGATGTACAGGCGGTCATTTTAATATTTTTGCTTTTAAATGGAGGTATTTTGGGACGGCTAAGCAGAGGGCCTGCAAATGTCTTTCCTGCTCTGTGTCTGAAAGTACCGTAGATATGTGAAAGGTTTACGACCGTAGCAACGCACATAAATTACATCTCTAGGACGCGTGGGTCTTTCCTGAACCATCTTTAATGGTTGAATACGATCGAGGGTCTTTCTTCTAAAAGATAAAGCAACTTCATCTAAACTTCACAGTCTATACTGTGACAAACAAACGAGCTCCTCAGCATAGATTTAAAGCAAAATCAATATTTTAAGTTTTATTTTTTAAAAAACATACAGAAAGACTTTGGCTTCATGTTTCATTGTGTGTGTGTGTGTGTGTGTGTGTGTGTGTGTGTGTGTGAGAGAGATAGAGAGAGAGAGAGAGAGAGAGAGAGAGAGTGTGTGTGTGTGAGAGAGAGGGGGAGAGAGTGAGTGTGTGTGTGTGTGTGTGTGTGTGTGTGTGTGAGGGGCAGAGAGAGAGAGATGGTATGAAAACTTTGAAGATGGTGCTAAAAATAAGAACTTTAAAGAATCTAAAGTGATTAATGCATGACGCATCTAATATAATATAATCATATGTATGATGTATGATATAATATGATATAAATAATTTTTTATTATATAATATTATATAAAAATATAAAATATTTTAGGTAATATATATCATGAATTAAGAATCAACGGACATCAGATGTACTGGGGGTACTGATTATTAAAAAAAATTACATTAATGTTAGCTTTGAAATAATGTACACCATTGACTTAGATCATGCGGTCTGGAACTCCACCCTCGCCTGCGCGGGGTGTGTGTGAAGCAGCCCCTCAGGTCTCACATACATTTCACTACGAAGACCTGTGAGATTCTGTTTATGATTTAATCATTTTTATTTTATTTTTTAAGTCGTATTATTTTATTTTGGGGATATTTCATTCATGTTTGGACATCTCTCACCGGTCTAAAAATGTAAGGGATAAATTTTTATATGTATCATCAGAAATGTTTATTGTATATATACTATGCTATCACATTTAAAATAAGTTATCTCTTAAAAAAAAGAAGAGTATGGTGTGTTTTATAAGTTTGATTATCTTAAATGTTGAATACCTTTTTTTTGTTTAATGAATTGCTTTAGAAGCCTGATGTCATTATATAATTATTTATTTTCATATTCTTTAACCCCTGGAGTCTTAGTGGGTTTTGGGGACTGGAGATATTTTGACACCCCTCAGACGTTGGTGTTTTTCATTATCCTAAAACGTATTAGTGGCTAAAAGTCTGAATATCCCATAATATGTGATCAGCATGATTGTACATGTCTGTAATTTTGAGAAGGCTGCGTTTATGATTAGTTTTTGTTTAAAATATGTTTAAAATGTGTTTGAATATGTTGTATAAGTACTGATTGAATACATGATTAAAAAAAAATGTATGATAAAATTATTTGTTTTGGTTTAGTAACATGTCTGTTACTGCGATGTGTTTTATAAAAACGATGAATACTTGTTTAAAATGTATGTTCCGGTTTAGTAACATGTCGTCATATATAATTTAATATTGTTTAAAATAGATAAGTCTCTTTTTAACTTGATATGTCCACGCGTATGTCCGCTTTTTTATATGGTTTATCAGAATACAAATTTGTATAGCGCCGTGGATATTATAGTGATATAACAAGGTACGTGTGGCTTATGATGAAATTTATAGGCTAGTCATAATTCAGATCGCTTAAAAGTGTACGTGCATGCAGCATTTTATTGTATGGTGGTACTGTAGGTGTACGGTTAAAATAAATAATTAAACAGCTTTTTGAAAATGATATGATATAAAGATGGATATAAAAGGTTTTAAATATAATATAGAAAATGTCTTGCAACAAATAATGTGAAATGAATTTAACTGAATTGTGTCAATGACACGTCCGGGTTCCTCAATAGACCATATTCTTCATTCTGTTCAATTATATATTTTTTCCCCGATCCTGGTAAAATGTATATTTTTTAGTGATGAACAAAACTAATGTAAATGTTTTGTTTTATATTGTTTGTGAATGTATAATGTGTTTATATTCATTAAAAGAAGAAAATAAGACTTGGAGACGAATGTGTGTACACAGGCATTAGAGGGAGAGAGAGGGAGAGAGAGAAAGGGGTACAAGAGATGCTAGGCGCGCACCAGCCGTAATTCATAGGTGAACCGTCAGAAAACTGTCAAAATCATGGTACTCCCGTGTGAGATACGTTTGGTTTTAATTAAAAATGGCTTTGAAGATATTATGATTGGTTAGTAAATTCCGACGAGTGTGCACTGTGGCGTGCAAACGCAGACAGTGGGGACACAGAGGGTCAGGATCAAAGGTGTGTGAAAACATCTCTTTCCTGCTCTCTAAAAAAAGAAAAAGAAAAAAAAAAAGATCTTGTTTTATCTGAAACAGTCGGTTTCAGTATATTTTTTTATACGGTTTAATTTATAACCTTTTTTTTAAAAGAACGGAATGTTTTTTTCAACCTTAGTTAAATTGTTTTTAGATTATGTATATTATATAAACTATATAATGTTTTATATATATAAATGTGAAATAATTAAAATGTGTTTTAGATTATATAAATTATATAATGTTTTATATATAAATGTTAAATAACTAAAATGTGTTTTAGATTATATAATGTTTTATATATGAATGTGAAATAATTAAAATGTGTTTTAGATTATATAAATTATATAATGTTTTATATATATATAAATGTGAAATAATTAAAATGTGTTTTAGATTATATGAATTATATAATGTTTTGTATATATATATATATATATATATATATATATATATATATATATAAATAAATGTGAAATAATTAAAATGTGTTTTAGATTATATGAACTATATAATGTTTTATATATATAAATGTGAAATAATTAAAATATGTTTTCAACCTTTAATTGTTTTATATATATAAATTATAGGATGTTATATATATATATATATATATATATATATATATATATATATATATATATATATATATATATATATATATATATAAATGTGAAATAACTGAATGTCAAATATATGATAAAGTTCAAACAAGCTAGCTGGCACAAACTTCAAACAAACTAACTGACACAAAGATCAAACAACCTAACTGACACAAAGTTCAAACAAACTAACTGACACAAACTTCAAACAACCTAACTGACACAAACTTCAAACAACCTAACTGGCACAAACTTCAAACAAACTAACTGACACAAAGATCAAACAACCTAACTGACACAAAGTTCAAACGGATTCTGTCAAAACCACATGATCGATGTGTGGGGAGTCTTTCATATACCGTTATAATTTAGAACTAACAGGTCAATAGGGTAAAACTTTCTGTCAAAACCGCATGATCGATGTGTGGGGAGTCTTTCATGTACCGTTTAAACTAGCCGTCAAAAAATATAATTTACAACTAATTAGGTCAATAGGGTAACACTTTCTGTCAAAAGCACATGATCGATGCGTGGGGAGTCTTTCATTTTCCGTTTAAACTAGCCGTCAAAACCATGATTTAGAACTAATTAGGTCAATAGGGTAAAACTTTCTGTCAAAACCATATGATCGATGCATGGGAAGGTCATAGGTTAACCCTTGATCTCATTTGTCCCGCCCATCCATCATAAGGTCACCGGAAGTTCAACCTGTCAAAAGGTCAAAGGTCAAAGTCATAAATCATCTTGACAGAAGCTATAGTATACTTACTACTACTATCTACTTCCCCCAGTAGTTATAGGAAGTATGAAAATGTTCCACCGATGCGAAAGCCTCTTATGATTCCCATTCAGCCTGTATATATAAAAAGCCAGTTCACTGTTTGAATAGGGGAAGTTAAAAAAACAACATAGTCCAGTGAGCTTTTGCACAACATCAAAGCCCTCCACGGGTGCGTTATCAAGTGTCTCATCACATGCCCAACCCTGGTGGTGGGCACAAAAAGACCGGTATGAGGCCATGCTTGATTTGAAATTGGTGTATTTAGTCTTGTGGTCTGAGTCGGTTCTGCTGTTTTCTAACACACACTGGTACAGTGTTTCGAGTGCACCAGAGCAAAAGTGCAAAACATGAGCTGGGGAGCGATAGCATCTACCCTTTGCAAGCTCCAGTTGAACGGAGATGAAGGGGGTGAAAAAAAACAGGCACTTTGGGAAGCCTATATTGAAAGTGAGTGCCGAGACTGTATCTGATGCCAGTTAATCTAAAGGCAGATTGAGGTTCTTGTTGGATTGTTTGTTTGCTCTGCCGGGAAGCACGCAATGGTTTTGAAGGGGAGGTGTTTGTCAAGAAAGTGCCCTTATTTCATCAAAGTGTGTACCTGTCTCTGTGTGCGGCGTATCACAGAGAAGGTCAGTGTTTCTACTGCCAGGCAATGCACAAAGACAGCTTTCAGGTCTCACCTGGTTTCCTCTTCACTCTTCCCTTGTCTCTTCCTTACTTCTGCCTTTCTGCTAAATTCCCCTAGAGTTTCTGTCTTATCTCTTTAAGCTGTCTGACCACTCTCTGACCTAGCGCAAAGTAATCTAAATCTTTTAAAGAATATAGAGGGGCCTGTGTGTTGTTATGTGAGTGTGAGTATATGCTTATGGTGATTCCTCTTATATGCATTAATAATGCGTGACACATACTGAATAAGAGGTGAAATGCAGAATGCTGTTTGTAGTGAACGTGTGTGAGATCACAAAGCTAGCGTAAGATTTGCGTGCTGGCATTTTCAATGTAAAGCTCCCTTCACGAAACACTGCAGGCTAAGCACATATTTGTCGGGAAACAGATGCAGAGGATTACATTACAAGCTGCTCATTATTAATGCATGACTCCCTTAGTTAGGACATTGATTTCCCTTCTTTTCTTTCGTTTGGCTTTTTATGCCTCACAGGTGAAGTTAAACTCAATTCTCTTTTGAAAATGAACTGCAGTTAAGATTTCCACTAGCATGACGTAAGGATCACTCATCCTACGCCTAATGTCAGAATCAACCTAATGAATATAGGACAATGCAAATTTGGATGCAATTGAACCTGGGTTTTGTCTCCCTTACTCTTTCATCCATACTATAATAAAAGTAAACAAAAAGATAATAAATAAAAAATAAGAATAAATTATATGTAAAGGTTTGGAATAATTAAGATTAAGAATAATTTTAATGTTTTTATTGTTTTTACTCATGAAGGCTGTGTTTGATCAAAAATACTGTAAAAAACAGTAATATTGTGAAATATCATCAGAATCTAAAATAACTTTGTTTAAAATTGTTTACAATTTAAATTTTAATATCATTTTTATTAGAGTAATTGCTGCTTAAAATGCAGCTTTGCCATCACAGGAATAAAATATATATATATATATATATATATATATATATATATATATATATATATATATATATATATATATAAATAAAGCAATTATTTTGAATTTTAATAATATTCCAAAATATTAATGTTTATACTATTTTTTACATAGAAATGCAGCCTTTGTTAACATTAATGATGCCTTTCAAAGAAAAAAAAACTAATTATTTTAAACTTTTGGCTGCCAGTGTGTATATAATTTGTATTATTTATTTATTAGAATTGTATATTTTATATTACATAATTTTATTAACAATATTTATCTAAATAAATATCTATACCAACAAATGCTTTAGTAATATTTATTAAACATTTTATTAGCATATAATTATATAACATTATAATACATTTTTATATATAAATATTAAAATCTTGTTATACATAATAACTGTAAATGTCAAAATGATAAACATATATATCTAATATATATATTCTTTTACATCCGGATTATGTAATCAAATTCCAAATATTTCTTCATTCCACAAGCCTGCATCCAGCTGACAGAAGGTTGGATCGACTGGGAGGGAGTGATCAGCTTCAGCCCTAAAGGGACTGTTTCTCTCTCTCTCTCTTTCTTACACTTCCTTGCAGTTTCCTCCTATCACAATTACTTTTTATTTTTCTCATTCATCAATGCTCTCGCTTTTTTCCTCACTGCCACTGTAAGTCTCTACCACTCTGTCTTTCCCCGCACCGTATATCAGACGGGCTAGGGCTCCAGAAACAGGCTGCAGGCAGTGGAACGAGATCGAGATGTGATGGCATATTGCTCAAACTCCATGACAGGAAACAGCTGAATAAGTGAACACAGCCTTCTAAACTTTGAGTGATCTGTATTCTGGACACTTCATTAGCTTTTTCAGAACAAGTGTTCTCCGCTTGCAAAGTCCCTGTGTGAGGGGAAAAACTACACTAGTGTCTTTTGGCAATGGATAGTGCATAAGGAGAAGGACAGTGAGCAGGTGGATGTAGCCAAGAGGCAGCAGTTGTGTGCATGGTGAGTTAGTTTCCTGAGTTGTGCCTGCTGCCCAGACTGCTCCGGCCTGAGCCGTTTTCTCACATGACGAGTGTGTGACAGCTGGACATAGAGCTTATCTCCTCTGGCCCATCTCCCTTTACCGCCAATAAATCAGATCTATACTAAAAAGCCTGCGAGGAGAATGTGTTTTCCTTCCATATATAAATTACACTCTATATGATTACATTTCGGTTAGCTTTAAAATGTGAAAAGTACGATTTCTGCAATGCTGACCTGCTAATTAATGTCAGGTTTTTTTTTAAGTGCTCCTCAATCTGCCATTGGTCAAACAAATAGATAGTTCTGTCCTAAACTCACATCATTGGCTGAGCCAGTGTTGCTATGTCGGACTGTTCGGGTTTGTCAAACAAACTATGCAATACACATTGTATTTACAGTTTTTTGCAAAATTAACCCAAAAAATCATTTCAAAGGTGCATATTAAGCTAATAAGAGAAATTATGTATATACATAATATATTGTGAATAAAATATTAATATGATTTTTAAAAAATATTTTTTGCAAATATGTGTCATTTTGATTTGGGAGAAATTCATATTTTTATTCAGCAAGGATGGATTTAATTAATCAAAAGTGACAGAAAGGCTTTCTTATAAAAAAAAAAAAAAAAAGCGTATTTAAAATAAATGCTGTTCCTTTGAACTATGCAGCAAATTTTGTACTTATCAAAAATATATCACGGGTTCCACAAAAGCAATATGCATTGCAACCATTTTTAACATTGATAAGAAATGTTTGCTGAGCAGCAAATCAGCATATTCAAATGATTTCTCAAATATCATGTGACACTGAAGATAATGATGCTGAAAATGTAGCTTTGCCAACCGAGGAAAAAAATGACATTAAAATATATTAGAATTCATAAACATTATTATAATTATAATATTGAAAATATTTTAAACAATTTCCATTTTTTACTATATTTCTGATTAAATAAATACAGGCAAGCTTAAGAGACCTTTTGGATAAGTGTAAACAAAAAATAATCTTCCAAACTCTCGTAAGGTAGTGTAAATACAGTAGTGGTATATTTACTATTACTTATTCTTATTCAGTACACCACTTTACTTGAATACATTTCCCTTGCGTGATGTTGTTCTAATAATTTGTTTAACACATCCACATCCTTAACCACAAGTTTCTAAATCCAGCTCATGGGATTTGCGTATTCCAGCACTAGGCCAATGTGACTAGTATTAGCTAGCGGCTAATATTCAAGCACAAAAAATATTCTTCTTACAGAAGATTCTGTGATTTTCCTCCTCAGCTTAGCTTCAGCTGCCCTGAATTGCAACGTGTAAAGAAAAGCTAGCGGCAGCTGATGTTGGAGAAATACAAATAGTGTGGTAAGGTGGGTGAGACGGAGTTAAAATTAAACACGAAACTCTGTCATTACAGGTCAAGGGAGAGCGACGGCAGAGCCGAAGCCAACGGCCCAGCCTAGTTCTGCTGCATGTTTGCGGTGCTGAGACTGACCCATGCTGAGCTTGTGGTCGAGCCTGCTGGGACGTCAGTCTGGCTTCGGCTCAGATGGGCTTTTGCGAAAACACAGACCCAAATGACTAAAGTCAGTGTAATTTCAGAATAGGAGATGTTTATGAAAAATCTGACATGATGTTCTGCAGTAATCCTTACGAAAAGCCAGGAAGGAAAAGAATTATAGGAAGACGAAGATGAAAAATTGAGGGCATGGAAGTTGTTTCGTTTAATAACCGTCTTGTGCTCTCTGGTGCAAAAAGGTGCAATATGGTTATTAAGCTGGCTACGTTTTCTTGAACACCCGCTGCTACACTCATGTTTTAATTTATGGACAACAGTAATTACCAGCAGGCTTGATTAATTATGTCTAAACAATGTGCTCCTCACGCACATGCCTCAAGGGCTAATTATCCTAACAAACAGGACAGACTGGGACAATTGGAGGTTATCAGCAGTAGTCATAACTGCATGACTGAACCAGCTAGAAATCTCAACAGCTTTAAATGACAGCTTTCCTTCCCACAATGCCAGGCTATTCATTCCCAAGCCCCTCCTCTCTTTTACCTTCCTCTGGCCCAAATGAAGTCATATACATTTTGTTATATGACGCCATGGAATGAGTTATGAGAACCTGTCAAAAGGACAGAGATCCCTGCCATTTTTGAGTCCCCTCCCGGTTTTCCTGCTCTTCCAACTGCACCACAGGGGTGGACGCTTCATGTCACATGGCGCTCACATAATGGCACAAAAAATCAAATGAACAACAACAACAAAAGATCTATTCAGATTCCAAGGCCAGTTGTATGTGTTAGTTTTCTTCTAAAGCGTCTGGAAGCCTTTCAGATAACTCATCTTGTAAAAACCTATTACTGCTCTGACACAGATTTGTTTTAGTTTTGTTGAATCTTAACCACTTCTTGGTATCTTGGGATCTAATTAAAAAGACACTACACTCAACATTAAAATGCTGTGACAGTCTGGATACACCTGTGATGGCCGAGATGTCTAACATGTCTAATTGGCAATCACAAGCTCTGATCTACTGTTTTCTTCTGGATACAAACTACAACTGCTAATGATGCATTCTTACAGAAAGTCATAAAATATTGTGTATATATATATATATATAAATCAAATCGTTTTTTCACATTTAAGTCTATATTAAGTAATATACTTAGTTTGTTTACAATAAGATCATTTACATTCATATATTATTTTTGATTTAATGTTACTCAGTATATATATATATATATATATATATATATATATATATATATATATATATATATATATATATATATATATACGAGTTTACGTTACATTTCTATTTTTAAATAATACTTATTTAAATTAAATAAAATGAAATGATATTTGCCATTTCTAAATTTGCACGTTCATTCTACTCTTGTGGCTTGTTTACCGTTATTTCGTGATTAAAGTGATTAAGTGCGTTACCTGTTCTTATCGCGTTGGTCCCTCGTTATGGCTGCATCCTCCTCCTCATCATTATCCCCTGCCGAAACTGAACGCTTCCTTCTCTCCTTTCTCTGTCAAATGGCCCTGCTTGTTTCACTTAGCACAATATTACGTGATGCAGTGACACACATGCCACATAGTCCACCCCTGAACGGAGTCCACAAGCGCCGTAGACACCTCGGCTGTTTTCAAACCTCCGTCTCTCTCTCTCTCTCTCTCTCTCTCTCTCTCCACCTCCTCCTCCGGAGCGCGTGTGTCTTCTCGCTTTACCAGCTCTACAACCTGATTGAGTTACAGAGCGGCGCGCGCGTAATATCACACCTCCTCCCGCGTGCCCTGCCTCTCTTCCCACTCTTTAATGATACAGAAGCAGATTTAGGCAAATATTAATATTCCATTGCGGGCTACAATTATCCTGAGGCTGGTTTGTTTGAGTTATCGGCTTCCAGACAGTAATAGCTCATCGTAAGAGGCGTTGCTCCGCTATAACAATGTGGGTTTCTTACCTTAATTGCGCGTCAGATCATGTGGATGAATTAAGAGATGAGACTGCCGCCTGTATATGTAGTCATTAAGCACACTGAAACGCCAGCAGCCACGTTAATATTTTAGCGAGCTGGTGGATGAGAGCTGTCGCTGCCTTTTGTATGAAATATGACAAGGAAACAATGGTCGCAGTGCCCTTGGGGTGGATTGCGAGCGGCCGCTAAAATTGAACTGAAATGTGATATTGATGATAAAAAAATAAATAAAAATATCACACACAACACATAAGAGTCCAAGAGCTATGCAAACAGTGCGATGCAGAGGGCACAATGTAGCACCCTTATATTCTGTACAGTACGACAGTACCTCACCCTGAACTTCAGCAGAAGCTCAATGGTGCACTCCGCAAATCCCGTTCAATCGCACCCAAATCACCGCGTTCAGATGCTTATCCCTCTCTCCATACTTCAACACGTGAATGTACAGGTGATGCGTATGGATAGCATCCGATACAGCATCAGTTTATAAGGATACATTGTTCATTTTCTCGCATCCACAACATTCCAATCGACCCCGCCCCCGGCGCTCGTGATTGGCTCAGAGACTCGGGGTGCCTTTGCACGAGCTATATTTAAAGTAAACAGGCGCACATCTGGCCAACGGTGCGCGTCACTGTCGCCGGAGGTCGCGAGCCGACGCTGTGCGGTGAACCAGAAAAGACCTTGACGACTTGAAGGTTGACAAAGTATTTATCCGAGTTTAAAAGGGAGTGATTTACCATGATTTACATGGTTACGATTCAGGATTTGAGACGGGAAACGTTATTTGGTTTCTTTAAATGATTCCTTAACGGACCCATTAACGAATCGTTCAGTATTATTTCTCCAAAAATGTTTGGAAAACAAGAAACATATTTCTTACTGCCTGAAAGAGTCTGTTGCCAAATTTGAACAGATTTAAACGGATCAGAATCAGATAACTATAACATTTTGCAAAAGAAAAAAAAATGTTTATGGGCTTTTAAGTGGCATGAACAGACTAATATAAATTACCACAATACTACAATATTCGCATGGTAAATTCAGTAGAAATACTGATTTAGAACTCGCAGGTGCAAATCTTTTTTTTAAATGTCATTTTATCTGTGCGGACATCTGTCAAACTACTGCCATCTTGTGGTCAGAATAAGAGCTCACATCACTTGTGACCATTTATGAAATAAACAGTTATGAAACAAAAATAAAACAATAAAATAAATATTTGGAATTTATTAAAATATTTTGCATTACATTGAAATACTGAATTATCAACTTGCAGCCCACTGTTATCAAAACAGAAAAATGCAAATTGCCTTTTATTAACCCCATGTTATTTTTGACAATTATTTATTGCATTATTAAGTAATTTTTACTTTTTAATAACCATCCAGTAGATTTGATGATTGATCATTGGGCTTCTGGAGTGAGAAGGTACACTTTCTCCGTCATTGAATCCAGTCCCCATGATTTGTGCTTTTCCTCAAAGGCATCTACAGACTCTATCAACTCAATGTCACATCCACCTCCTGAAACATGACACATCGCTAAGATTATTGGATACACTTATTTAGAAAAAAAAAAGCTATAAAAAGCTCTATAATACATAATGAATGATGAAAACACCCAGGTACAAAATAGGTAAGAAGACATGTCAGAACAGTGACCAAAACTCACCAAATAATTTTTTTACATCCTCTTCTGATACAAAAAATGGTGGACCTGTATTTCAAATATAGCAACAAATATCAACTACTAAAGACAACACACATAAGCTTTATAATCACTAAAAATAATAATGAATTATTCCATTCGTTTTCCCCTTTAACATTACCTTTATACAGCTCAGGATTATATTCCAGTGTGTCCACCAGATACCTGCAGTCGTTGTTCATTAAGGACATAAGGAGAGTAGCATACCTTGGAGATGAAGGGAATATGTATTTACATGCAATCCCACTTAAATAAATTATTAAATAAAAGAACATACGTTTTTCACTAGTTTAATCCTTACTTTTGCCTGTCACATGGGTTTATAGCCACCAGCGCTCCTCTATCCCAAATTCCTCCAAACTTTCCTCCAACATCACTTTATATGGACAAAGATTGAAAAGACGCAGAGGCATTTAAAAGCATTTCATGTGACATGTTTTATCATCTAAAGTTAGAAAGTATAAAATGTACCTGGAGAACTTGTATAAGTCACACTGATAGATGGAGATCTTTCCATCTGCACTCTGAGGACAAGGAAAATGCATTAGGTGAGTGGGCATGACACAAAGACATCACGCTGTCTACTTCCATTAAAGAAAGCTAAAGCATTGTGACAATCTCACAGTGGGAGTGTATTACACTGAGGGGCATCGGAGGAAAATGCCATTATAACAATACATATAACAGTGCATATACCTATGCTTAACCTCATTCATTTCTAGTTATTTTAGCTGTACAAAAATGTGTCTGTTATATGCTCCTTTATATTGCAAACTGGTATTTGTAATTATACTATTTGAATTAATTATTAGAATCATAAACAGATGGTTTGTGGCAGTAAACTTTTGAACATCATCTAATTAATCAGAAGTCTTGGACATTCAAATGTCTTGTATCTATGTGGAAATATAAGGTGGATAATAACTCAGTGTATGATTTATGGGCACTATAATCCTTTAGGGCTTATTTTATCATTGGTATTTTACCTAGCAATCAGTATGGATGACAAATGCAGGACCTTTAGATACCTTGAAAACCTTTGCTCCGGGAATGGCTGGTACTGGTTCTTCATTAAAAGCGAGATTTTGCTCTGCAAAGAATTGTTTGATTCCTTTTTCAGAAATTTCTACTCCAACAACTGTGTGACCCATATCAGCCAACCTGCGAAACATTTTTTTTTTTTGCACATTTTATGGAAGAGCTAGGAAGATTTGAAACATTACTCATTAAACACAGAGAGACTTTTGACCTCATACCATTTCATGTCTACAGCTTTTCCGCATAGTGGGAAGAAGAATCGAACCTCCTTTCGTCCACATACGACTTTGTCCAAGTTGTTTTCCAGCAAACTATCAAAAAGGTCCAAAAAAATAGGAAACTGAAACAACTGAAGTAAGACATTTACAGTAAAATAATAAATCGATACCACTGTGTGATTCCTCTACACATTTAGGATCATTATTCATAAGCAACGCAGGATGGTGTCTAAATCATGGAGCTCAGTATTAGTATGCATGATTAATGATAGAATAGCATAGTATTTTGTAACATCATTACTGTTATTGATCTAAATCAACAGCTGAGTTGAATAAGGACACTATTTTATGTTTATAGCTGCTTCACAGAAGAATTTAAATGTCTTATATTTGATTTAGTATCACTGATTCTGTCATTTTCCTGTTTATCACAGGTAAAGGTGCTTTGAAACAATCTGTACAGAAAAAAAGGTGACTTGACTGTAGTGTTTGTGGAGACTAAATATGTGATTACTTGTGCACTGCAGATCTGTGAAAACCAGTTCTTCCTTCCTGCCACCTGTCCTCCCACTCGGACAAAGCCATCACTCGGTTTTCCTGGACAGACATCTCTTCTCTTCTCTTCTCTTCTCTTCTCTTCTCTTCTCTTCTCTTCTCTTCTCTTCTCTTCTCTTCTCTTCTCTTCTCTTCTCTTCTCTTCTCTTCTCTTCAGCTGGTTTCTTCAGGGTAGCAGACAGTTGCTATCTGCAAATGATAAAATGCAACTAAGCACATAATTATGCAGAGTTAGGAAATCAAAATAGATAAGCTGATCAGCATCTTACATTTTTTTTTAGAAAAATTCCATTGTTGACGTCATTGTTGATCTAATCAAGCTACTGTGGCCCATATTTATTTTATCAGATTCATCTGTCAAGTTGAACAAGTTGCATGACATGCACTTATCCTCAAAAAGCATGAACAAAACTATGCAAGATAAAAAAAAAAAAAAAAAAAAAAAACTGTTGGGATTACCGACACACACACCAGTGGTGTTTTAAAATGAGGAGGCAGTGATATATATATTTAAATATAAATGTTACATAAAGTGAACAAATATATTTTTATTTTGTATTTATATATGTATGTATATATATATATATATATATATACACACACACACACACACACACACACACACACACAAAACAAAAGGCAGTAACAATTTTAACAATATTCTGTAAAGTTTACAATGAGTTTTCTTTAGTTAACTACTTTAGACATGAACTGACATGAACTAAGAATAAACAATAGCCTACTTCTACAATATTTATTAATCTTAGTTCATATTAATTTCAACATTTACTAATTATTAAAATCAAAAGTTGTTTGTTAACCATAGTTTATGCACTGTGAACTAACAATGAACAACAGTATGCTATTCTCATAACTGATGTAAACAAAGACTAATAAATGCTGTAATAAATGTTCATTGTAAGTTCATGTTAAGTTAATTCATTAAATGACATTTTATTGTAAAATGTTACCAATATTTTTATTTGTAAACTGATGTTCATCAATTGTTTTAATTAGTTATCTTATTTCGGGTTTTGTCATGAAGGCTCTGTAAACACTGCCACAGACACAAAGATATATCTTTCATTTCATCAAGCTAAATACTCACTAAAAACTGACGCAGTCGTCACGATTTCAGACCATTTCAAATTCTATTTTGACGTGACAAAGAAGTGATATCCAAGCGGGAGAGTTTTTTACTTACTTTATAATTAGTTAATAATGCCATTTTCCTCATTCAGACCGAGAGCTCGCACGAAAACAAGGGGCAGGATTTATCGCAAGAACCGATCACATCCAACCTTAACCAATAATATCCAATTATAGAGCGATGGAGGTATTGCCTACTCTCAAGTGATTTTCCCCAATTCATCTCAATGAGCCTCCACAAAAGTCAAGGCACACTTTAAGGTCTCTTTAGTACGACGGTGTTTTAGTGCCATATATATATGTATAAAAAAAGATCATTCTAAGATTACGAGAATAAAGTTGAAATGTTTCTAGAATAAAGTCATAATAGGCCTACTACGAGAATAATCGCAATATTATGAGAACAAAGTTGAAATGTTTCGAGAATAAAGTCAAAATATTACGAGATTAAAGTCGAAATGTTACAAGAATACATTTTCACATAGCCTATTTGGAATTTTCACAAAGAGAAAAAAAGTCATTTTTATTTTTATCTTTTCGCTTTGTGAAAATTAATATAATGAATTGTTTCACATAAATACAGTAATCTGATCATTAAAGAGCTTGAAAAACATTATTGTAAGACACAAAAGTAGGTCTATCAAAAGTATGAATCTTATTACTATTGGGTGGCTGATGCACTACAAATAACGAATGCAACGGAAGATATGAAATATTATTTCCAAACATTCTGTCCCCACGAGTATGACACATGGTATGAGTTCTGCTAATAATCCCACATATTTATAGTGTATTTTTAAAAAGTGTTAATTAAGAGAGCTACAACCCCCCTGAAGGAATGTCGATTGGATGTTTGAGCTGATGTTAAGATAAAAAGTTATTCCTGTTCAGTCTTTTAATAAATCGCATATTCTTGATATTAAGCTCCGACGCAACAATATTCAAATCAATTTCAAGTATTTCGCCTTAATTCTCGAAACATTTCGCCTTTATTCTCGAAACATTTAGCCTTTATTCACGAAACATTTCGCCTTTATTCACGAAACATTTCGCCTTTATTCTCGAAACATTTCGCCTTTATTCTCGAAACATTTGGACTTTATTCTCGAAACATTTCGCCTTTATTCTCGAAACATTACGCCTTTATTCTCGAAACATTTGGACTTTATTCTCGAAACATTTGGACTTCATTCTCGAAACATTTAGACTTTATTGGCGAAACATTTCAATTTTATTCGCGAAACATTTCGCCTTTATTCTCGAAACATTTCGCCTTTATTCTCGAAACATTTCGCCTTTATTCTCGAAACATTTCGCCTTTATTCTCGAAACATTTCGCCTTTATTCTCGAAACATTTCAAATTTATTCTCAAAGCATTTCGATTTTATTCACGAAACATTTATACTTTATTCTGATAATATTTCATCTTTATTCCCAAAGGATATCGACTTTAATCTCGTAATCTTAGCATTTTTTTTCAATGTGGCACTAAAATGCCGTCGTATTGTAGAAAGTCAGTGGACTGAAGGGAGGCAAGCTTCCGCTGTAACTTTACCTGTAGGTGTGAGTGTTGGACAGTGTTACTTCATAAAAACGAGTGACATTTAGACTTTTAATATCATATTTAGTCATATTTGTGCCCTTCTTTTTTTGTAATATCGATTATTTTCTCATCCGACTTTTTGATGAGAGACTGCCTCCATTGCCTCCTCGGAGGAAACGTTCCTGACACACACACGCACAGATACACACACGTTTTAACACCTGATCAACTTGTATAATCACGATCACAAAGCATATATCATGTCATCTTTGAATTGTTACTCTCTCTGTCCTATCCTCTATGCTCTGATTCATAACAACGGGCGATCACCGGCCAACTGAGAGAACTCAATTTTTATCTTTTATGTAACGTTAGTTATGTTTTTTTGTGTTCTTACTGGTTTTATTATTGTTGTTTGTACAGCAGTTTGGGCTGCATTCTTTGCAGCAGCGACGTGCTTTATAAGAAAACACTAGAACTCAAAAGTTCAATAAAAGCATAAATGTTGGAAACACAAAACAAATAGGCTAACTTAAAAACTTCGTCACTTCAAGGCAGTTAGCTTAGTCAGGCAAAATACATTTAAGAGGAATCTGCAGCAGTCACTGTAAATTTTTGATAAGATTTCAAATCCGTTACCTCACATTTCCAATTCAGTAACCAACCGAAAAACCGCTTCAACATCAAAGTCTATCTCAAAGTCTTTGCTCACATGCACCGGTTTCATAACAGGAAGAGTTTGTGCGCAGTGGGCGTGGCTTCCCGCACAACGTCACACGTAGTGCTGGTACTTCCGTTTGTGGATCAGATGTCGCTAGGATACCGTGGACGCTCCCGGTTCTGGAATTAACAGTAGCCTACTAGAACAGTGAATCTATTGAGTGAGCTTTGCCAGAATCGCTGACTGAAACGATAGGAATTCATGCTAATATGGTCAGGACTGTTCTACAAAACAATTTCAGTACTATGACTAATGACTATGAATAGACCGAATATGTTAGAACAAGCAGCCCTTTGCACTAGTAATATTTCATTTTTATTAACGTTATATGAAAACACTGGAAATATTGTAGACATTTCTAATTTCCTTGTCCAGTGGTCAAAATAACATTGCAATCTCACAACGGGGACAGTAACGTTTTGTGCTTTTGTTAAATAATAGTTACAACAATAAAAAACAATTACAGTTAATAATCATAATGATGTTTGTGTATCAAGCTGTCCCTAATTGTTTTTAAAAATCTAAATATTGGCATTATATTGGTCAATATGTTTTTATTGGAATAAAATCTATTTGTATTTAATATCTTCATACATGTCTTGGTGTACTTTCACCATTATTTAGGATTTAATTTAACTTTATAAATCATTAGTATGCATATCTACAAAACCAAATAATTTATGTAAACAACATTATTATTAAAACTGAGTAATCCTGACGGACAAATCAAACATTATGTCAGTCACACACACACACACACACACACACACGTATATATATATCTTTAAAAAACAAATACAATTATTATAAATTTATTATTACTAATATTTTTTTTTTTATTATTATTATTATTTTAAATAATTAGTTGAGCTAACTTTAAAAAGAGCTATGGTCAAGAGAGAAAGATAAGGTTTTACCCATTTCCCCCTATTCTCCCCTTCCTCTGGGCATTGGGACTGGAACAACGAAACAAGCAGCCTGGAGTTTATATGCTAAAACATTTAAAATTGGAAGAGGTGTCATGTCTTGTTTACTGGTATTTTATTATAATGTTCTTTAAAAATCTTTCACTATTTGGTATGGTTTTGCATTTATTTATTTAGTTTATTGTATAATTTTTTTTTTTGCACCAGCAAAATCAGTACTTTAGGTAGTACTAGAGGCAAAATAAATTAATTAATTAAAAAAAAAACCATCTGCATAGCAAGAGCAGTTCAGAAAGCATCTGTAGAATTTGCAAAAGTTTTCTGTTTTCTAATGTTATAGCTCATATGGTTGGCAGACATCAGGAAATAATTATGGCTTAATAACTTCATTCTCCTGGCATGGTGGTCATTATGCAGGTCTTTGATGTATTATTCTGAGCAATTGATTTACTCAGTTTCATTTTTCAAAGGAATACTGTGAGCCTGCTCAATTGGATGCCTTTAAGACCTCAATAAAACTCTAACAAAAGGAATGTGTCACGATTCAGGATGTTAAATGTAGATCCGTATACTTTGCTACATAATGAAAACAATATGAGCCATGAAAAATGGTCTTTTTCCCATAACCAGGATGATTTAATATACATTTAATGGGTTGCAGTGGCAGCAGCCTGTTTGCTACAGGAAAACGACAGGCTTCCCATTCCTCTTCGTTTTATATCTCTGCTAAAGTATACGTTTTCTTTTTTATTCTATTTTATTTTACTGTGTATTTTATTTGAGGATGACTTTTATATCTGCGTTCTCTTAATTTTCACTTGTTTTACTGATTTCTTCCTATGTGTTGTCTAATATATGCACTTTTTTTATTCATTCCTTAATAAAAAGTACATTTTAGTTGCTGCTATGTTAGTGCAGCTGTATGATTCCAAATATATTTTGCCAAAATTTTTGCAGGAGCAAAGATCTGGATGGGTTTCTTGCCAATCTCCTGCTCTACTTTTCGTGCTACTTTGAAAAAAACCTGTGGAGGGAAGACCGAAGTCTCTCATGGGGTGAGTTTGAATTTGGAGCCAGGCATGAATTAAAAAGCATGAAATTATTAAAGTAGCAGTGCTGAATTACTAAAATGTCACAATTAAGATGTGTATGTACCCTATTCAATAACCTAACACAGCTTTTTAATCGTATTAATCTGTGACGATTGCATTAACAGCATGCTATCCTTAACCTTCCTGCTCTTTCAGAGAGGACACTGAGAGGCAGATGCATGGAGGAACATGTGCTAAGGTGGAGCTGGCACAAAAGCAGTTTGCCCTCTGGCACTTCAGGCTACTGCTGGGGATAAATATGCCTCAAAATCACCATATGGCTTTTGACAGGTCAGAACAGCTATTGATACCATACCTTTGAGATCAGTTGTGCGTGTTTCAATGCTTTAATGAACAGTGTGATGAATGAGGAAACAATAAGCCTGATTTATATATGCAGGATTAAGGTATCATCCACTTGCTGTAACAGACAACTCTACGAGGTATGTGCAGGCCATTTGACCTTTGTGATTCATAAAGAATGTAAACCTTTTAGAGGTCTTTGAATATTATGTAATTGAATATAAGTAGCCATCACCTGCAGTTACAAGAGTTTCATATATGGTTCCCATGATGACATTAGTGTTTTCTTTACCTCAGTGTCTCTACATATGTATTAATGTAGAGGTTTTAGAAGGTCTGTCTTAACTCTGTGATATGTTGCTAGTAACGTGATAAACTTCAGTGTGCAAGTAACTTCAAGTGAAGATTTATGCTTTTACTGGCCTGTCGTCTCATTCATACGCTCTCTCTCTGTCTCCTGACCTTTAACCCAGGAAGCCAAACCGTTGCATGGCCCTGAGCATAATCATAACCCAGCATTACCCCCTGATGCATAGTATGCGTCTATTTTGCAAGTGTTTCTAATAGTCTGATTGTACTTTCTTGTGCATTTAGCTTTGAAATTCTTGGAAATGACACTGAAGCCTGAGGGAAGCCAGAGTTAAAAGGAGACTGGAGATAACAAAACTACCTTTTGTTGTTTGTGGGTTTTTACAACATGCTAATTTCTTTTAGCTATTGTTTATTGTCCACTGTGCTTTGCATGAGGGTTGTTGACTAAAATCATATTTTATAAGAAGAAATAACAATACATGCAACTAGGTGGCACTTGTAATATTGTTATTCAGTTCAGTCCTCTTAAAAGTGTACACATCCTAATGTTAGGAATGGAAATGATTAATGGAAAAATATATTAAACTAAGGAAGTTGGGTAAATTAAATGCATTACATTCCTTTTGTGTCAACTATCCGACAAATAGATTAATAATTGTATAGTATCATTATTAGTATTGGATAACTGTTGATGAATATGTAAGTGTTTATTAAGGGCACAAAAGAGGCCTCAGGGTTCTGGCAGAAGAGGCTTTTCCATCACCTTAATTGGCGGGGTAATCTAGGACACCACTGATAATAATCTTGGTCTGCAAAGCAAAAAGAGGGAGGGGTGAATGTGTTTTTGTGCAGGGGGTTAGTTTGTTATCTTTCAGGATGATCAGGAAGCAAGAGTCTAATTATCTCTAAGAAATTTACTGCTTCATAATTCCTTTCAAATGCATAGCATTGTTACAAATACATTGAGACTTAATTTTGTTTCATAGATTGTGGTCAGTAAATGAAGATCATGACCACTCAGAGAAGGTTTAAAAAAAAATAAAAACAGGATTTATTAGTCTGCATGATATTGTTTAGCATTATACGCTACGAATTTGTCCAATAGGGGGAGACATTGCATTGAGAATTCCTTTAGTGAGTTCTTGCAGGTATACTCTTTATAGTGGCACAGCTGTGGTTTGCGGGGCCCTAGTGCAGGTTTAAGCAGCGGGCCCTGAAATTGTTTAATTTGTATGTTCATTCTATTTATTTATACTCACTTACATAAATGAACTAGTGTCCTGCACCCCCTATTAAAAATAATTTCGAAAATTATATCTGGTGTGAGAATAATTTTGGATTTGACAGTAGATTAATTCTTCTTAAAACTACAAAAGTAATCTAGTTATCACTCAAGAGCTGTAAGTGATTTTCTTTTTTCATTTCCTTGGATATTTTGACATCATTTTGTATGTATTTATTGGTACAAGAGCAAGAAGAGGCAAATTCGGTGTCCAAGTGTTTTGAGAAGCATCTCTCTGTGTGTGCGTGGGTGCTCAATTCTCTTTCACATCTTGTTCTGTTTGCATGTTTAAACTGTGATTTGTATTTGTTCGTTAGGGTACAGGAGGACGCAATGGAAAGCTTGGTTCAGTGTTGTTTTCTGTGAGACATGGCTTTCTGTGTCCGCACAGAACACGGCATGCCAGTACTCAGCTGAGATTTCCTGCGTCTTGTGTTTGAATGCTTTAAACTTTTCAATTGGCAAGGCTTAAAAACACGTGCAAATGATAATCTTTCATAATGATGCACAGCAGTGGCCCGTCTACTATCCATAGCATCTTTTTAGGCTGGCCTCAGCCAGTTGGTGGGGGGCTTTCAACCAGGGGCCCCTATAATCATCACCATCTTTCACTCCACTAGTGATGGCCCTGGTGCCATTATGTTCATGCCTAAAAAATACAAATAAAAAGCATTTATTTTAAAATCCTTTAAGAATTTGGAACATAGTTGGCTCAGACTCACAGTTCAGTGAATTAGTAAGTGGTTGATTCAGTTCGGACCGATTCAGTCCGTTTAAACTGGTTTGGAAAACTGGTTCAACCTGTTCACTGACAAATCCGACTCATTCCAAATCAAATATATAAAAATATTCATAAAGTACATTTTATACTCAACGATTGCTTAAAATGCTTTTACATAATTAAATGTATTTAAGTAACTGGAAATGTACAAATAAATAACTCATTAAAATAACATAGTGTAATAAAGGCATTATATGGTTTTAGTACTTAAATCTGACATGTCTTAAAACAAACTTTTTGAAGACCAGAAAACAAACATTTTGAAAACCAGAATTGAAGTTGTCGTCTTTTCATATGGTCGCGCTCTCTGTCAATCATTGCTCAAGCTCTCCCTCTGTTTGACCCGCATTTTCCTCTCAGTCCTGCGGGTGGCTCTGGCTCGACAGCAGAGCTCAACTTCAGACATATGACCAAGAGACCTCACGTTAAATTCATCTTTGCGAAACAAGTGCCAGCTTTAACCGCATCCGGTCGTAGTCTCGACGCGTAAGACTTGACGAAACATATCGAAAACGACCTATTTTACTGCACAAGAGTGCGCGGAGGAGTAAGCAGACAAAAAGCAACACGTATCCGGTGGGATTTGAGTCCTGTGAGAGAGAGCGAGATTGGAGCGCGAGCGAGCGAGCGAGAGAGGGAAGAGTTTCTCCAAAAAGTGGAAACAGACACGGGGACGATATTTTCCTTTTTCACAAGCGAAGACTAAGGAATTATGAGGAACGTTTGGATGATATTAACCCTCGGCTTGACAGCCTTTCTTTCCGGGGAAAGGGTGAGTTTCAACCGAGAACAATAAGCGGTTTTCTGGGGGGTAGTTGAGCGTAAACTCAAGCAGCCAACGTTATAAAGTAACCATTCAAACACTGTTTCACTGGACTGATTATACTTTGCCACGTGTCAATGATAATTAATGTTTTAGATATGTATCGCGTCAGTTGTAATATATCAAGCATCCGTTTCGTTAATCACGGCAGTGTTTTTCAATTCAGCTTGGCATTGTTGTTTTACCTATAAGTATTGATACACACCAAAGGCTGTGTGTTTATCTTTTAAATGCTAATAAATAGAATCTAGTGAAGAAGACATTAAGCTAGGTATTAATGAACGTTAGGAATACTGCGTTTGATGTGTTTGTGACATTTTTGGAAAATGAGGAATGAAGCTTGATAGTTATTTCGCTGTTATTTTGTGTAATGTATAGCAGAGAAAGACAGTGTTCTCTCAACCTCATCTGAATCACAGACTCGTATAAAGCTACTATTAATTCGGCCATAAAAACCAACCTGGTTGTGGAGACATTTCTGGACAGGTACAAATGAAGTTGGGAATGCAGAAATAATTTGGTTTGGGGTTTTTTTTTTTCAAAATGTGACTGTAGTGGGAACTATATACAGTATTAAATGTGCATTGCCTTCTCGGCAACTGTTGGCGGGCTGAACTTTAAGATTGCACCATAAACCTATGTTTTCAGACCAATAGCACTCATTTTATCTGTAACACTTCTGTTTAAAGTCAACACTCATCCAACTTTTCCATAACCCCCCTGCTTAAAGTGGCCAGGTGCTTCTTAGAGCAGCTTAACATGCAGAAGCTGTAAATCAGACACTAACTCTCTTGGTCACACTTGGCTCGGTTTTCTAGAATGTGAACACATGCGATCGTAGATTTTTGCATAGGCTTTTTCTTAAAAGTCACAGTTACTCTTTATAATCCTAGACCAAGACGGAAAATGTATGTTCTGGAGCATTCATTAACTCAGGGACTGCTTTGCATTTCTGCCTGCCTACCTTATACAGTTAATTGGCAATGCATTTGATGATCGTGGATCCTGAATAAGCCAGTTGCTTGTAATTTTTTGACAAAATGCCAAGGGATTGCTTTGGTTCCAAAGTTGTCTGGCATGCTGGTTTGTACTGTCTCCTCCCATTGATTAGGACCTCACTCACTCACTTTGGCCTAGAGGCGTGAAGGCAGCATCAATCTCAGTAAGACCCAGCATAGCGTATAGATTTTCTATACCAGCATCATGTACACAGAGCAATTAAAGTTATCTGGCTTGAAATCTCCAGGATGATCCATGTATATGCCAGTGAGAGCAACCGTCCCCTTCTCCAATAAACAAACAAACAAAAAAATGGTTTGTTTGCGAATGTGACCTGATAATGTTATTAATTCTGTTTTTTTTTTGTGCCTCTTGACTTCTGCTTTCTCTGAAATTGTATGCTACGAACCTGTCACAGTTTGGTGTGCTGGCTGCGGCCAGATGTTTGACCGTGTAATTTGCATGATGTTTTCATGGGAAGTGTGAACATAGCCTTCGAAATGGAGATGTTTTGCATGGTCACTGCACTCTTTTTGCCTGTGACAGATCTCAAGGAATTAGTTTTCACCGAAACAAGTTTTTTTTAGTGTTTGGAAAGAAATTAGTGTCAGAAATAAAATGACGCATAAGCCACATAAAGTGTTTTTAATTAAAATTGTCCTTAATTAGGTTAGTTTTTCAAAACACTTCATAGATAGGTGCATACATGCTTTTTTTAATGCTACATTTGGTAACAAGCTGAATATTTGCCTGCACTATTGTTAACCACTTTTATAGTTTGTTACTACAATCTTAAGAATTAAGCTGCGAAAAAAGGTGTAAGAAAGGTGGCATAGAAGAACTATTTTTGGTTCCCCAAAGAACCTTCCAGTGAACAGTTCTTAAAAGGAGCATTTAAAAATCTAAAGAAACTTTTTTTCCAATATAATCGAAATGAAAACAGATTAGTAAAGTTCTATTGACTCCAAAGGCTCTTCATGGACCAGCCCAGTAATGTCAGTAAGGAACCTTTATCTTTATAAGAATGTATTTTTATGCTCTGTCCGGATGCTTATATGATTAAATGAATGCACAGAGCGACCAAGAGCGAGAGATAGTAGCATGCTGACCTCATTTTCACCCTTCGCTTCAGCCAGCCTCCCACCTGAGGCTGTTTTTCTATTCCTGATTAGCAAGGCGGATGGTCACACATCCGCAATAATCCTGCGTACTAAAAAATGTATTGAGTCTGCGAGATAAGGGCTCAGAAGTGCTCCCGTTTACGCTGCCCTTTAAATATTAATGGTTTATGGTGGAATATTGGCTTATGAAATAATGATAGTGTAACATGCTACAGCAAGTTTCAGGTTTTGATTGCCAGCGATGACTTTCTGTTAATGAAAACACGTCCACAAATCAGCGACGAGGTTGTCAGCACCTTTTTATCAGTGAGGAAACGATATTTCTAGATGGCTTTTATCTTTTTTTAAACACATAGCTGAATGAATAAAGTTGGAATCTCATAACTAGAAAAGAATCAATGTTCCATCATGGGAATAAATGGTATTTTCAAATACACAATTTCACAATATTGCAGTTTTTACTGTATTTTTGATCAAATAAATGGTGAGCATAAATATAAAAATGCCCTCAATGTTTTTGAGCGGTAGAATAATTGAAGCATTTTTTCTTCTCTGGCATGCATTTAAAGTGGACACACAGGAGAAAATCTTACATCCCACCACTCTTCCCTGGGGGGCTCTTTTTGATTGACTCTAACTGTTCCACATTGCATAATCCTTAATGGTCTCAGCAGGCACTGGGCCGCTAGGCCTGTAAAGGAATCCCAGAGTGCTCTTGTTTTGTCATCAGCCATGCAACCTCAGCCCCAGCCGACTTCTCTCCCTGCAGCTAAGCTCGTCATTATTATTACCCTGTCTTCGGTTACTCCAAAGAACAGTGGCATTATTCTTTATCTTCTTTCCCAGCAGATGGAAAGAATGAAGAGGCAGAGTAGGGGAGGGAAAAAAGATATGCCTTGCTATGCTATGATGGCACATGTCTTTTGCTTGTTTATGTTGACACCACAAACATCTGCAACACGTATGTGTGTTTGCTTCAAAGCGGCTCTGTTCACGTCCCCACCCCCCGAGAATTGGATACTGTTCTTTCACATGCATGCCAGTGGAAATCGACAAACAACGCTATCCAGAGTCCAGCGCGGAAGTAGTGGGAGCAGTGGCAGACCGACGTGCTCGATTCAGAGCTAGGACTGAAAGTGCTGCTGCCAAAGCACTGCTCTGGCCCGGTTACTGTAGACCTTAAGGAGCCTCAAGGGTGCAAAGCCATGACCCAGAGCCCCCCCCCCCCCCCCCCCAATGGGAACACACATGCTTGTGGAAAAAAGAGAAACCCTCAGCACGCTCCACCATTTAAAATGTGTTCCTTTTGCTCCTAGTCTGACTTTTCCTGCTCTTTATTAGCTTAGCAAATGGAAAGTTCCTTTGGAGGATTGTGGTTTAAGAACAGCGGTTGAAATGGAAGGGGGTTCGTTTTAACTGCTTTCATACTGCAGCTTTTGGGGCAGGCCAGGGTCTGTTTGACGTCAGAGTTTGGTTGGTATAAAAAATGGTTTTCTGAACTTTGGTGCACACCAGTTAACCACTCTGAGTTTGCTTGGTAGTCCGAGTTACATGTGAATTCTAGCACACTGTATGTCCAGTAAAGATGCATTAATTTGATAAACAACAATAAGAATATTTATGTTTAAAAGATTTCTAATTCATGTAAATGCTTATATTAATCAAAGAACACTCAAAAAGAATGTACCACAGTTTAAAAAAAAAAATGAAACAACATTGATAGAAACATTACAATTTCTGAAGAATCATGAGGCACTGAAAACTGAAGTAATGACTGCTAATAAATCAGCTTTGCTATCAGATGAATACATTTGTTAAAATATTTTAAAATAGGTTTTAAATAGGTTTTTAATAATTTCTCAACATTACTGTTTTCACTGTATTATTGATCAGTCTTGGTAAGCAAAGTCTCAAACTCGGACATCACGCCACGGCTGAATATCTGATGCGTATGGCACACAAAAGTGGAAACACTTTAGAAGTTTCAAAGTCGTCATTGGATTGGATCAATTATACAGGATTTCTGTATAATACGACAAAGATGACGTGGCGCCAAACCCCTCATTAAAGAATAAAGCCGCCATGTGTACAACTGTGATGACGAGAGCTTATCAGGATCAGTTAAATGCTGGATTCTCAAAAGAATGTGAAATATTTACATTTGTGGAATAGACTCTTTAAAATACGTCCAAGAGTGTTACACACTGGTCTGTTATTGTGGTGATATTTCCATGCCCTAAAACGTGACGCAGAATGAAACGAACTCTGATTGGTTGTTTGACATGTCGGTCAAACTGCCTCATGGGCGGCCTTGGCCAATGAAAGCTGCCATGGTTTCCCGACCTTCAGCCATCAATCTTTAGGTCTAGCTACGGTAAGTATAGGAATCGTAAAAAAAAAAAAAAAAACGCCTTCCCCCATCAAACTTTGACCAGTAGTGTAACAGTGAAGACGACATCTTTTTGTCAAGTCGTTTCCTCGTTAAATTTTGTCACTCTTCGCTGTTAGAAATTGTCATTTATAATGGAAAAAGATTTTGGAAAGATACTTGAGGAGACGTCTAACCGTTTGAGCTGATGAGTGTAGAAGCCGTCTTGTGAAGTGTAAATGTAAGAACAGTGTGAGACACCATCTGTGTGCTGCAGTGTGCATTTCTCATAGTTTGATGTTATGCAAGTCTGTAATTCATCTGATTCTGCAAAAAATAAACCACTTCCATCACGTGAGCCAAAGCTCATTCTGATCAGTTGTAACTGTGTGATTGTGATTTTTATTTTTTTTTATTATTAATTAGTAATGAATTTGGTAAAATCCTTTATGGAAAATGTCTTTCTCAGACTTGTGTATTTGTATATTTGCATTTTTTTTATTCATTAGTTTTTTTGGATATAATAATAATTTTGAAAAATGTATAATTATTAATTTATTAAAAGTCCACTCCTCTACATGTATAGTGATCATTTCATATCATTTATTTCTGTGATGCAAAGCTGAATTTTTAGGATCATTATCACATGATCCTTTAGAAATCATTTTAATATAATGATTCATTTCAAAGTTGGAATCAGTTCTGCTGCTTAATATTTTTGCAGAACATGTGATACTTTTTTCTTTAGGATACTTTGATGAATAAAAAAAATAAAATAAAAACAGTTATGTTTTTAAAATATAAATATTTTGTAATAACAATATACACTACTGGTAGGTAATTTGGGTTCAGTATTTTTTTTTCTTTTTTTAAAATAAAATCAATACTTTTATTCAGCAATGATGTGTTAGATTGATAAAAAGTAATAGTAAAGAAAATATATTATTAGAATTTTTTTTTTTTTTTTTTTTTTTTTTTATAAATGCAGTTCTTTTTAACCTTTTATTCATCAAATATATTAGACAGCATAACTGTTTCCAACACTCATAATAAATCAGAATATTAAAATGATTTCTAAATGATCATGTGTGAGACTGGATGTTACATGTGACACTGAAGGCTGGAGTAAGTGATCACTTACTGCTTTTTATTAAATGAGCACATGTAGGCCTATATGTAACTGAAGTAGTGCAAAACAAGTACAGAAAGTACATTTCTGTCAACTTTTTAGTGCATGCAATTATTATTTTTTCACAACTTTTTAGCTAAGAACACAAGTCTGTCAACTGTCTGCGGTTTTAAGAAGCTCTGTGGCATAAAACTATGTTCCCACTGACACTTGAAACTCTCTTAGCTGGGGAGCTAGTTGCTGAAGTACATAGCTATTTCTTATACTGTATATAAATATATATAAATTAATACCAAAGACTTTTGCACTCAATCTGTCTATATTATGAAAACTGGTAAATATAACCGTGACATTCCCTAATAGTAATGCCATATGGCCATAGTCTATGCTTCTTTCTAGCTATCTATCTATCTAGCTAGCTAGCTATCTCTATTTCTCTCTCTCTTGATATATATATATAAAAGAGTGTTCTTTATGTTAGCAGTTTTGTTTAGAGGGATTATATCTTTTGATACAAAAAAATGATCTAGTGACATTCAACTGTTTGGTAAAGGAACTTGCTGTTTGTAAAGTGTAGATATTTAGATATGCTGTCAGCTGTTTTGATGAACTTGTGAACCACAAATACCTGCGAAGAAATACTAGATTGCTTTTGCTGATACATGTGTTTGACATCTATGAATGTGCCTAATTAAAATGCACAGATACTTTTTCATTGTAACTTCATTAATTAACCATAGGTTGAGGTTGATATTTTCTCAAAGTGTTTTCTAGCGTTTCTTTAATTTCCACATGCCACTGACAATGTGACAAGTGGTTGTTATGGGAACCGTTTAGAAACCGTACCTCTTAAAAGCTGCACTTTGAAAGCATAGTATTTTACCCTTGTTTTGTCTCGATTGCTTCAGCGCATGTGACCTTGCTTAAAACAAACTGAAGCATCCTAGGAGATTTTTTAGGTGATGTTGAAGAGACTTGATAACTTGACTTTTCTCTGGTGGTTTCTGAAGACTGAAATCTGGTCCCCTCCAGCTGTTCTGAACCATCGATTGCACCCACTGATACTGGTGGCAGCCACCATATCCAATTTCTTTTAACTGTGTCCACCTAATTAGACCATGAGTGGGTACATTGCTTAGAAAGCGACTGAGACAGTGAGACAAGCGGCCCAAGAGGAGATTTTGTTGATCTTTAATTATTGTGGTTCAGAAAGCATAGAGACCCTTTGGGAGTTTTGATGTGCTTGGATGCATTAATTCGACAGCCCCACACGCCGCCGTTAATCTGGCCTAATGCACTCTGTTAACACCCATTTGTGTGCTGTAAACTGCAGTCTGATCTCTTTTTTCATACAGTAGCATTCCGTCACACTGTTTAAATGAGAAAAGAGTGAACTCAGAAGAGCCTGTCCAAATGAGTGCACTGTCATTGTTCGCACAAATGAAATTGACACGCTCAGTACTGAGCCGAACGTTGAGAACCTGCAGTCAGATTTCATACATATAAAACTGTGGAAATCTCATAACCTACCAACCAAAGCCCCTTTACACTGCACGCTGGACCCGGAAAATTGCTGGAACATTGTCAGGTCGCCTTCTGTGTGAACGCTAACACGTCCCGGGATTGATTCCGGGATTGGTCCCGGGTCGGGGACCTAGTAACTTTGCCGGGTTCAGTCCCGGAACGAGCGCAGAGTGAAAAAAGTGAACAAAACAAAATTACGCACAAATCCAATATACATACAGTGACTTAAATACACGTCTAAGATATTTTAAATATTTGAAATATTTAGAGGTGCACGATATATATCGGCCGATGATCATTGTGCATCTCGTCAGTAAAGCCGGTTCTCTAATCAGCAGTAAATACCATCATGTGCGTGATTTCACATAGAGCAGCTGTTACTACACGGAGCCGTTGTTAACTGACAAGCTGCGCAAATCCAAGCGGATAATGAACGTGAATTTGCACAGCTTCTCAGTTAACAACAGCTCCAAAATATTTTGGGACATCAAGTGAAAAAATTCTACTCACGTGATGCAACTTTTTTTTTAAAATAACTTTTTACAAATATAAATTAAGAGGTCAACATTTTCCATGTATTGAAAGTATCCAATTTTGTTTTCTTTTTTAAATGTGCAAAGGTTTTTCAAAACCATATGAGACCAACATGAATACAAAGAGTATGTTTCTAGTAACTTGGCACATGTGTTTTAAACTAGATTTCGTTTCTCATTTTCTTTATTGTGGACTCTCTTAATTTGTTATCGACCCATCCATCACATTCAGGATAACTTGCATGTGTCCTTTGTTATTGCATATAGGCCCCGTAGGACATTAAACATTGCTTTTTGGCACTGTGAGCTTCCTTTTGTTGTATTCTGCATCTGTTCCTGCTTTGTATCACCTTCGTCAAACTCCCCCAGTTAATATTCGCTTTGTTTTCTTTTTTCACGCTGCACTGACAGAACAAATCAGACACATTCAATACTGAGATCACAAACATATTTCTGTGTAATCATGGCCCCTTTCATGGAAAAACTGAGTAAATCTGAGCGTAGCTTGTATTAAAAGGCATAATTAACTAAGTGTTGACTCTACGTTGTGTACACACTAATAAACCGAAGCAGAAGCATCATGCGGTGGTTCCTCTTTGGTGTGGCTTGAGTCACCACTAGACCAATTCAGCACAGTTCTTTCTGTCACCACTTAGCCTGACAAACATCTAGCATTAACCATCAATTGTGCCTTTAAAGTGTCTCAGTGTTTCCATACGACAACCAAAATGAGTCTTATCAGCAAACATGAGATCAGACTGGCTCTTGGTTAGTCATATGGTGGAAAAGTTTTTCAATGCTTCTGGGGCTGGAAACTCATTCAAACCACACACATTCCTTTTGAATGACAGCAGAGAGTAAAACGAGCAGGGTAGAACAGGGTGTGAGGTTTGGCACAGATTTGAGATTTGTTTCTTGTGGTTCAGTTTGTCAACTGTCTCGCTTGTTGGACCGTTAAGCGGGTCCCTCTCTTTCATGATAAACTCTGCAGCGGCTGAGGTCTGTTGGGAAGAACCATCTCTTCCTCCAATTGCTCATCTGCACTCTTTATCATAAAAGATTTAAAGCTCAGACAAGCTCTGGTAAAGGACCTATTTCTGTTTGCCAAAGCTGAATTATTTACATAGAATGAAATATAAATTAGAATTTTGCCGTATACTTTAAGAATCCCTTAAAACCATTTCTGTTGTTAGGAAGACTAGATATATGTAGAAAGGCATGGCCCATTTTCTTCATGACAAAATATAGCATGTAAGTAGAAAAAAGTATGGAAAGCAAGAAAACATTTTAATTCATTCCTGATGATTGTGATAAGTAGCCACTTTCATTCATGAAGCACATTAAATTGTTGGATGGGAAATGATCCACATCTGTTATTCACAAATAAAGCTCTTTGGTTTCCAAGTTTAGTGTTTGTTTTTGTTTAATAGTATCGGGTGACCAGAATTAAAATTCTGGATGCACTTGACCAAAAATCGTAACCCAAAATGCTTTTCTTTTGTGTAATTATTACAAAACCTTTATTTATATTTTCAGCTCATATTTTGTGCAGTTTTTCTCTTTCGGCCAACTACTGAAATTTTCATTTTCAGCGGCCAAAATTTCAGTGCATCCCTTGTTGTTATGATTTCTGAAATTCACTTGTAGCATTTGCAAGAATTTATTTTAGTTTTCTAATGTTTTTAAAATTTACTTAACAAAATAGTGCAGAAATGTAATACCTGATATGTTTCACTTATATAAAAATGTGTAGTATTACTACATTTTATTTTTTAGTTTTCAAATATCTGTATTCATGTTTTCTTGTGGTTTAATTATCTTGAATGTCTTTTTGCAGCATTTGTTTGTAGCATTTAATTTCATAGTGAATTAAAGACAGTAAAGGCTATGTTTTGTTTTGATAAAGCATTGTCCTACATGTTTCTTAACCATATGGTTTAAGCAATGCAGTATTATATCCATCTTTGTTCATTTGTTTACTGAAAACCTTGAATATAGGTTGTTTTGTGGGTCCTTTAGTATGTGGCCCGATTTGCCCGGTCAACTCTAGCAATCCAACTAAGCTCATGCATGTGCCACTTTAACCCCAATGCCTTCACAAAGCTCTAATCCATAACGCAACTTTGTCTGTATGTGAAAGAGCAGCATGACATTTCATCTTCTGCACGCATTGAGAAAATGCCCTGCACTTTATTTTCATACCAGAATCTATCGATTCTCCTAGTTGATTGATAGATGAAGTGAAACGACAGATGTTTTCACCCAAGATGAGACTGAGGCCACTTCAAGTGAAGGTGTTGCTGTTCCTAGAACAGAAATTGTAGGTTGTAACAAGACCGTGTGCTCTAGTTTGTGGATTAGCCCCATATAATGGGATCAGAAATCACCACCTGCTGCTTTCTCCTGCAGCCTGCATCCCTCGTTTACTTTATTGATACGCTCTAAACGTTTTCTCTCCATCACAACACACACAGACCAGATGGTTGCCTGCGTCAATGAAACATCACTTTACCCTGCAATTAGGCCAGGTATTGCAGGGTACCTCACAATACTATATGAATACTATCACGATACATGGCTTACGATAATGATAATATAGGGATTCTGTGATCATAGATATATTGCTAGACAATTCTATAATCATACATCACAATATCTGTCTAACTATGAAAAAAAATGCCTGTGAAAAGATTAAGTGCAAGTTTTCTCTCTTTATTCAACTCCAGACTGTCAGAAAACAGCACATTTTACTTGTGTATTCTTGTACTTATTAAAAGCTTACACTTTTCTTTGTGTGTAAACTAACACATTTAACTGCTTATCAATTATATATATATATATATATATATATATATATATATATATATATATATATATATATATATATATATATATATATATATTAGGGGTGTAACGGTTCACAAAATTCACGGTTCGGTTCGATACGATACACTGATGTCACGGTTCGGTTCGGTTCGGTTCGATACGTTTTAGATACAGCAAAATGTAAAAACATCTCAACTTTTCAGAATGCCGCAAGCGCACCGCGGGTCATGTGACAAGAACTAACCAATCAGCTTCATCCTTTCCCGTAACAACTTTGAGAGCTCAGCCAAGATGAAGGAACAGCTGATCGTAGTTGTATATGGATTGCAATTTTGAAATAAATTTAGTAGCAGAGCTACTGCAAGCGATTTTTAGAGCTGCAAATCCATTTATCCTTCGCTGAAATTTCCGCGTCTCATGGAGAGAGCACGTCATTGTTGCTTAGCAAAGACAGACGCCTCATGAGCGCTTCTGCCCGAGCGCTTTGGAAAGGAGGAGAACGACATACCGTTGTTTTTTTATCCACCACTCTCTTGCCATCACCATTATAGCTTAAAGGGAATCCAAAGTGCACCCAAACACCAGACCTGTTGGTTATTGGGGGATCTTCTCATTTCTAGTCTGTTAAACGCATTGGCTATTTTGCAACGAGCCTTCAGCGCGTACTGAGTGAGCGAGCGCCTGCTGAGTAGCCTAACATAAACATATAAGATGGTGTTTTTTCCTTCTTCAGGAGTGTCAGGGGCGTTGCCTGTTACGTTGTTTGGGTTATTGGGCTACCTTGTTGAACGCATATCATTATATTTCTATCTCTCTCTTTTTTTTTTTTTTTTTTTCAAATATAATTAATTACTCCAACGAACCGTTCGGTATACATAATGCGTACCGCGTACCGAACCGAAAGCGTCGTACCGAACGGTTCAATACGAATACGCGTATCGTTACACCCCTAATATATATATATATATATATATATATATATAATATAATAATTATAATAATATAATTTACCTGGAGTGCTTTCTCAACTTCTCCTCTCATCAGAAAAACAAAGCCCCACACACGACATGCAAGAAAAAAATTGCCTTTCACATCCCCTCTTTTGCACACTCAGGTTTGTTTTTTCAAATGTAGAAGCACAGCAAGCACACACACTGCACACTGCTGCACCACATTACGGCTCTGAGGTTTTGTTTTGTTGTCCATGCCATAGGTATTGCATGCACACTAGTGATGTGCGGGTCAGGGTTTTATTTATTTATTTATTTTTTTTTACACTGCTTTTTTTTAATTATCTGGCCCACCACCGCAAATAAATTAAAATGTCCTTACCCGCCCCAACCCAACCCACAGGTTATGAGGCGGCCTATCAAACTGGTCAGCTATTTCACTTCAGCACCGCATTTCACAGATGCGCACTCAAATGAGGATTAGTGCATGAAGCCGGTGAAGACTCTATCCTTAAACAGACGTACATCATCTGCAGATATAAGGTATTTCATTGCACTTTAACAAGTAATCTGAATGGCCTATATATGTGCAATATTTTAAACAAGCCCTCACTAACTGAGTTCAATGCCACAGTTATGTTTGAATGCATCTCATTCTTGTTTCTGTGGTGGTGCGCCGAGCTCATCATGAGGCGCGCTGTATGAACGATGCATCAGTTCAATTCATCTTTACTCCAAATATGAACTTACCTGTTTTGAATAGCCTACTTTATATTTAACGTGTTTGTTTATGTCCAATATTAGAGTTCAACTATATGAATTGGCTGTTTTAAATACAGTATTTTTATATTTAACGTTAGTTTATCAGTATGTTTGAAAGGATTTTTTTGCGATTTTAGTCGCAATTGCACGGTTTAAAACACCAAGTAGTTATGCTATGACAAGAACAAAGAGTCTGTCTCATGCTCCACCAATGCACGATAATATCGTGTATTGTCGAACTGATCTGATTTGAAAAATGACCATATCGCCCAACACTACAACATATATGGATTTCTTTTTTTAGTTTTTAATGATCCGCACAATCCCGCCCCGCAAATAATGTGACAATTTCTATATATATATATACATACACACACACACACACACACACACACACACATATATATATATATAATGTGTGTGTGTATATATATATATATATATATATATATATATATATATATATATAGCAGTAGAGCTAATACAGTGGTTGGAAATTGGTTTTCGTAGAAAACATGGTTCATGGTTGCTCAGAGCACTTTGGAAAGAAAGGGGGAAATAGCTCGGCTGTGATTTCCATGCATTTTTAGATGCTGGGAGCAGGGAAATCTATATAGAGTGCCTTATTGTAGTAATTAAAATATCTATATTTGGCGCTAGATATCAATTTTCACATGGCATGGAAAAGGACAATGATATATCACCATATCAATATATTGTCCCACCCCTACCTGCAATCTAATATATTTCTGTTCGACTTTCAATCTTACTCTGTTGAAATAGGACAAATGGACAAGCCTCTCATAACTTTTAAGGTCTTGTTCTGTTCTCTCATCAATTTTAAGATTTTTGAAAAGTTTTTTTTTTTCCTGGCAATTCCCCTCCCCCTCTTCCCAAATGTCGTGGCCTCCTGAATCCCTTGAGGACAAATCCTCTTAAGGCAAAGGTTGGATGGGAATTCAATTGCGACAGAGTGAGGATTGGAACAGATCAGCCACTGAAGCGTCGAAATCACCTCCAGCTTTTATCTCTGCAGATAAGGGCCCATTTGCAGCGCCAAGTGATGAACAACTCTGGCAAGTCATCATTTTTGATGCCTATGTAAACGGATGGGTGAAAAACAGTTCATGTCAGCACAAACTTTCAAGAAAAAGCTCCCACTATATGATTCCTCCGCTATTAGTGAAACCTGACTAGCTGGCACTTCAAAAAAACTTCTCTTTTGGTAGAGTGATGATTGCAACACCGCAGGAGTTTGGAGAGTGTTAGAAAACAGAGGCAATGCTCATCTCCTTAATGTTCTTAGAATGACATTGTGACATTGTCGTGTCCAGTCCTTTGTTCCTTTTCTGCTTCAGACTATTTCATGCTCGGGGTTCTCTAACCACTGAGAGGTTAATGAGCTGAAACTAAAGAACTCTTCCATAGCTTCCTGTTGGAGGAGGGGAGGCAGGCGTGAGACTGGACAAAGCATCCCACCGACTTTCTAAGCCATTCCGCTCCACTTCAGCAGTGGCTGAAATCTGGATTAAATTAAACTTTGAACTGGCAGCTAATTTATACATCATTGTCCCTCAGGCAGCTCGAAGTTTTTAGGGCTGGGGTGGAGTTGTCTGAGCACAAAGCCCTGGCCTAACGCTGATGGAAGCCAAGCCTTTATCAGTGCAGACTCAGGGAAACATGGACCGTTTGAAGTGAATGCTGTTAGAGGCGCCTGTCCCCAGCTCAGTCACATGACTAGGGTTTGTTATCTTCAATCTCATGCTGCCACATTTTGACCCGCTGTCCTAGTGTATTATGGGAATGGTGTAAAAGGAGCTTTGTGTGGTGCAAAAACCATGCCAGATCTTAGTTTCTCCTCTTTATTGGAAGACAATGGGAAATAGTTGCTGTGATGCACTCATGCCAATAGCTTTAATTTTAAATCAGCGATTGAATACAATTGGTTTTTATTGTAGATAATATGTAAATGACAGCTTTACCTTTGTCAAGGCCTTTTCAGTTGGTATCTTGAAAGGACATTTCCCACCTAACAAAATCAGTAAATTAAATGTCAAGGCTCAATGGTAAGGGTGTTTTTTTAATGCAGCCACAGTAGTTCAGATTTTTGCCATGTATTTTGTATATTGCTATTCATTTTAATATTTATATTAATTGAATTATTTTTCTTTACATTTTACACATAACAAAGGATGCACTATATCGATCAAAGTAACAGTAAAGGCTTTAACAATATTAGAAAATATTTGCATATCAAGTAAATTATGTTCTTTTGAAATTTATGTTCATGAAAGAATCCTGCAAAAATGTATCACAGTTTTCATAAAAGCATTAAGCAGCACAATGGTTTTCAACATTGATAATAATAAGAAATATTTCTGGAGACCAAATCATGAAATTAGGAAATTCATCTCTGCCATCACATAAATAAATTACATTTTAAAATATTCAAATAGGAAACATTGTTTTTAAAATTATAATATGACAGTTTTACTGGGCTGGTCCGAATAACATTTTTTGAGCTTCGAAGCTTCGGTAGTAATCAATACTGAATATTCGAAGCTTCTGAAGGAAGGGCTGAACATATTCTTCTCTCTGTCGCGGTCAGGGCTTATTTGCTCTGAGAACGGATACTGCACTAGTGATACAAAACACACAGGTCTGTTAAGAGCAATAATTTAAATATAGTCAAATTATTATTAGGCTCACCTACTGTAAGTTTTTTTTTTTTATGGCTGCCGTATTCACAAGTATTTTCCAAGCAAATTAAGTACACGTTTTTATCATGTGTAAAATCACTGATTAACATGGAGGATAAAAACAGGCTTGTTTTTTTTTCACCAACAATATACTATGCCAACCCACAGAACGGATATTCGAATAATCGAATATTCTGGTCCAGCCCTAAAATACATAATTGCTGGAAAACCGATAAACAAGATCAATAAATGTACTATTTTCAATAGCAGTGCAGCATTGGCCCAAAAGGGTGAATGACCATTACATCTACTGGCCTGAAACTCTATCACTATGGCCCAGGCCAGCAGGCCATACTTATTGTTGATCCCTGTTCTTGACCCTGCTTGTCCGGCAGGGCTGATTACATATGCTGCAGAGATGCTCTCCCCCTGGGTTTCTCTCAAGTCACCACCTGTGTTTCTAGAGACCTGGGGGATTTGCCAGACATGTTCTGGCCTGAAAGGCAGTATTCATCCAGCTCATGATGATGTGCCAACACCGAACAGCGCGAGCAAAGGTCTGCTCAGGAACATGTGTGTTTTATCCTTTGTTTCATATTCATGTGGCCACATGCGCTCCCCTTCTGCTTCTCCAGGTATTGAAGTGTCAAGTGTTTGGTATGTAATTCTCTTCTTCTTCTTCTTCTTTTTTTTTTGTACTGTTAGTCAGATGAATTTCTTTAAATGACTACTACTATTTTACTTGAAATGGCTACTCCTATGTTTAGCATTATTTTAAAAAGAATTGCTGTTGTTCATTCAAAATGTGAAACTGCAAAATGTGTCTTTTGAACATCATTTAAACTTTGTAGTCCCACCCCAAAGTAACCTCATTGGTTGATGCTTTTGGGCTGCAAACAAGGGCAATTTTTTGATAGCACTTTGAATCAGTTAAGCAATGGAAATTTGTCTCTGCATATTAAATTGGAATAGGATACAATACTGGAAAAACTGACACATTTAACCTCTGCCTTATTCCTTAAAAGTGTCTATTAGCCTGGGATTTCCTGCTACTTTTGTTTTCTGTCTGTCTTTGAAGATTTAGCGTCGACTGTGTTTCTCTCAGGCATTTGAATGCTTTTCAAACAGTGATGGAGCAGAGCAGTGAGGTGCTCTCAGTGTGACTTCACGCCAGCAGGCCAGCCGGTCCAGCTCTGTTCATTCTGACTAATGCCGTTTAGCTGCTGTTCTCTCTGAGGAGCTTTCAAAATGGAACCTCTACACAGCTGAAGCATCTGTTTCCTAAAACATCCACCTTGATCCTTGCACAGCATGTTCTCTGGGCTCCTATGAGAGTACCTGCCAGCACGCTGTACTGAGCTTTCATTTCCTGTCTTGGCAGATTGTCTGTGTCAGTGCAAACCTGAGTTGTTAAAACACCTTAAAGAGCGGTTCAGAACAGAGTGCAGCAAAGATGGAAGCATGCATTTTGTCACATTGAGGTCAAATGTCAATGTTCTGCAAACCCACCGTGAAAAAGCACAGAATTTATATTTAAACAAATGTTTTTAGTAAACATTTGCCCAAGTGTTTTAAAGAAAAGATCACATATAGCTACAGGAGATTTGAGTGGAAGTTGTTGAGAAATCTTTTCAAAACAAAGAATTTGTGCTCTGCCCATGATAATTACATTATTGGTTATCTGTTCACCACATAATCTGTTCAAAAAGCCTATTATATATATATATATATATATATATATATATATATATATAATTTTTTTTTTTTTTTTTTTTTTTTTTAGATTTTTGTGGGATTTTTGTTATTATAATTGTGGTAAATTACAGGCCTTTAAGTAAATCACAATGTTTAAGCCTTTTTAATGATATTCAGTATGTATCTCAGTAGATTTTTAGATGATCTGAAATGGCTTTTGTAATCTTTGAAGCAATTGTTAAAAAAATTGTTTTGATATTAATTTAGTAACAAGTTGCCTAAGTTAAATAAGAAAGAATAATGGAATTGTATCATTTTGTATAACTTTAATTACATATTAGTTACAAGCATATTTTTACTAAAGTGTCTTATATATTAATGAATTATTTGTAAGTGATCGTTTAAATTCAGCATTGTTTTAAGCTGTTTAACTGAACAGTCACTTTTAAAGAACCAATTCTTTTAACTAACTCTAATGGCTTAAATAAGGGAAATAATTAAAATGTTTTTTTAAAGCACTTAAAAAGCACATTGAAATCACTTTGCAGTTTTGCAATATTTGTGCATATTTAAATCAGTGAGAAGTGCCCTTATTAATTATGAAAGAAATGACTGCCATTGTGTTCATATTTATTTCATGCTATCTAATTACATTGTGGTCATGAATACATTTGAAGTTTCTCTAAACCTTTCATACATGGCCTTAAAGTAACAGTAAAATACACTACCTGGGTATAATATAATGGTTCATATGAAAGGTAAATCAATTATGTGAACTGGAAGTAAAGGTGAGAGTTTAGCATGTCAGAGAAGAATGCTTAACGACAGAGAGAAGTGGATAGCCCCCCCCCCCCACCCCAATATCTTAAGGAGTTGATGCCTTCATTGATTTTTATCTCTTAAGAAAAAAATCTTTAAAGCTCCTAATGATTTACTGCTGATTTACATCTTGCTCAGTTTGTGTTTTATGTTCCTGAATCAATGATGTGATTTTTCTCCTTAGGTAAACGTGTAAAGTTCTCTCTGTAGGATCAACTTGTGCTTACTGAACAGCATGTCTTCATTAGTATTGTTTTTTTTTTTTTTTTTTTTTTAGACCATTTCTTTTTCTTTCTTTCTTTTTTCCTTTTTTTGAATACAGTTTATTTATTTATTTATTTTTGCACATTAAACCTCATGAGATAAAAAGTAATGCTGTCTTGAAGATGCGTCGAGGTTTTCCCCTGGAGGCATAAAGTGATTTAATTTTATTTTTTTCCCATCAGTCATTGATATTTGATTTGTATTCACCCCTCATATTAGGAAGAACTGCAGATGCATGATAGGTGTTTTATAAAATCAAATGTAAAATCAAATCCCTGCAAGGTTGACACACTTGTCCCATTTTTTCTTTAACTAAAGGGGACAGAACTACTTTGCAGCTACAAATCCATAACTTTATCTGCTTTGACTGTAACTGCTAATCTTTATCCAAAATATGACTGGGAGGGTGATGCCTATTTCCCAGCATATAGCATTTCATGGCTCACAAAAAAAAAAAACTTGGGTTTCTAGTGAGTATCAAATGCAGTTTAACTGGGTCGAGGAATCACCGGGCAGGCCCTATCCTCTGTGGAGTCATAAGAAGCCTTGGAGATGAGAGCAAAACCATGACTGCAATCTTGGATTAGAAAATCCTTTAAAATACAGTTTAAGAGTTAATTATTGAAATGTGCATTTCTTAAATCTATTGGCAAACTGGATGTCATTGAACAAAGGTGACATGGATATTTGCTTGGAACAGATATGACCTTGGAGTGAATATTGTCGGTCGTGATGTTGTATTATGCATTATTATACATCAAATTATATTCTAGAGCATGTACACCTCTGGGCAGATTGTCAGTTGTTTCTGTTTGGCCTGGAAACCACGAAATTGTTATTCATCCTCTCAAGGGAACAAGACAGGAAGTCATAGTTGCAGTATGATGTGTCTGGAGGAAAACACTAGTTCTTTTTTTATTTGCATAGCTGAGATCATTAATTCAAGTTGATATAACAAATTTCAAGTAAAAATTTTACATATAATTTATTAATATGTTATTTATAAGTTTACACACTATTTTCCTGACATGGACTAAAAGCTTTCATGCAGTAATCATGCAGTCTTTATTGTGAAGTGGTAGCAGAATGCTGTCAAATATTATCAGAATGTTTTTACATTTTTGCCCCACCATAGGTTTGGGATTGGGTATTTATGGCCCTGGTCAGTTTCAGGGGCCGGCATCTATCTGGCCTGGCTGTAACTGGCTGTCTGGCCCTTTATGAGGTGGAAGGCCAGGTTACAGCAGAGAAGGTGGCCAAGAAGCCATATATAAGCTTGCACATGAAAGCTTTAGCTATGACCTGCCTAAAATTACTGCTGTTTATATGACTATATTTTAGGGCAGGGCGATATGGAGCAAAAAATATATACGATATATATTTCTATCTTTCCAGGAAAAATAACCCCCTAAAAACTACTTCAAAAACAAATATGCCAAATATTTAGGGCTGTAGCTATTGAATATTTTAGTAATCGAGTATTTGACCAAAAATTCCATCGATTAATCGAGTAATCGGATAAAATGTGTTTTTGCTTAATTAAAGTGCAATATTAATTATGCAAGAGAAATCAAGACTCCTGGGTCTTTTAAATTTAACAACTAAGTTTCGTTTTTTAGAATTCTTTTTTTTTTTTTTTATGCATAGAATGCAATGCATACATCAAAAATCTCTGTCTGTATTTTAGTGCCATTCAGTTGGGGTTTTAAATAAAGCTTTTTCTGAGATGCACATTAAACATTAAACACCTAAAACATTAATTTATCTTGTAATTATTGAAAAATAACTTAACTTTGTAGTAAACAAAGGGGATTTTTTTTTTTTTTAGTAGTAGGCTATGTACATTCTGCTGAAAAATAGTCTTTAACTGGACTTTTATTTTGACGCGGTTGGCGTACCTTTACAGTTCTGTGTATGTGATGTGACGCTAGTTTTACTCAAATCAAACGGTCAAATGCTCATGAAGTGACTGTCAGAGCAATTTTGGAGATGTTGTTCAAATGATCATGTCCTTATTTAGTGAGACACCAGACGCTGAAATTACTGCGAGCGTCAAGCGCGCTTCAGTGTGTGTGACAAAGGAAGACGCGGTTCTGCTCCATTCATTAACACAGACACGCAGAATATGCAGAATTCATATTTAAATAGAATTGCAATGACCTACTTTTGATTAATTCATTCAAAATTTGACAAATTCCGTGACATTCTATGTTAAATGTAAATTCCATTTTTATGACTGGATTCCCCCGATTCAGTCCGCGTTTTCTGCATCCCGGAAGTGATATGGCCCTACAGTAGACATCTGCCTGCTGTTTGTACGATGCCTTAAAACTGAAGTATCTCCATATAATGGAATTTTTTTTTTTGACTAGTTCTGTAGACTCCGGTCTGGTCGGGGATGCCACCATGTTCACTGAGACAACACGCGAGGGGAGGGGGAACAAAATCAAGGAGGCGGGGGCAAGCACAGCACAGAGAAGACAAACAAGCAAAGTGGCGGAATCAGAATTAAATATAAACAATATATACGATATGTCAAAATCCATATCGCGTTTAAAAAATATCTCGATATCTTTTAAATATCGAGATATCGCCCACCCCTACTATATTTGATGCATAACATTGGTTTGATCTTTTTGGTGCACTTTAAAGTACTTTTTTCATAGAAAGTCCATTAGACCTTTACGTTTTGCATAAGGTCTGGCGGAGTGCTTCCTCTGTTGATTACAGAAGTTGTTGCCCCTGCAGCTACAGCAAGGAGACCCTTCGTATCCTTACATGGGGCACTAGCCCAGGAATGTGGCGCCTGCCTGTGTATGTCAGACAGCCGTTTGTTTTGGAATCTGAGAGCATATTAATCTGTCCTGGGCCAGTGCACTTGCTTCCCTGCCCAACATGCTTTCGCGAGCACTTTTGACTATAAGAGTGCGAGTTGCGGACTAATGACTGCCAGTGTAGACCAAAGACACTCGACCTGCTGAGAACTTCAGTTCCCATGTTTACATTTACCTCTCTGGATCCCAGATTCGTTAGTGATAAATGGGTTCTTTTTCAGCTTTCTCAGCAGCAGCTGTCTCCGTTTTCTATTTGTTTTTTAAAAAAATGCTGGATTCTGCTTGAAGACAGGCCTTGAAATATTGCATGAAGGACTATAAACTTCACCATAGAGGCTTTCTTTGTGTGAAATGAAGAGCTTGGAATGAATCCGTGGAGAGGTTCTTTGTGAGCTTTCTTTTTGATTAATACAGTCACCTCTGGTGCACAGAGCTGTGGAGGCTTATATGTTGGAGGTCTACGGTTGATTCTTCATTGTGTGCTGTTAGACTGAGGATTAGAGTTCAATGAGCACTTCCCTAAAACTTCTAGACATTTATGTAGCTCCTATCCCTTGATCAGTCAAAGTCAGCTTCAAAGCAATTCTTAACCCTCCCCGTAGAGAAAAAGGAAAGGCCTCATGAATCTCACAGGACCGATGAGGAGATTCTGGTTTGTAGATCAGTCTCCTCATGGCATGTGAATGATGTCACCTCACAAACGTTCCTCCTGGACGTGTTCCAGGCCCGCTTGGGTTTGGGCTTAACTGTGATTGGTTTCCACTTTCTGGAGAAGCTCCCCCTCTGCTCGTTTTCCTGTTAATTAGTTCCTGATTATGAACCTTAGGAAGGCACTGAAACCTCAGGGCCAGAAGGACAGAGAGATAAAACCCTTACTGCTTTTATGTTCTTCTTCCACAGTGCAGCATTTCCTGAATAAATCGCTGCATGAAAATTCCCTTTTGACTATTTGATTATCTTTATGTGTAACTTCCAGGTCTGTCTTTGTGTTGACACAGCTTCAGATATCTCTAACGGGTGGCTGATGTGTTGCTGGTGTCTTTGAAGATACAACAGTGGACCATTGTTGCCAAATCTTTTACATTCGGTATGTTTGAGTGTTGACTCTCTATTAGGGATTAGCACAAGTAATTGGAAGTGAGAACAGTGATCATGAAAACACCAAAATGTGTTACATTTTGTAAAGCCTTTTTTATTCAGCCTAAAAACTAGTCAATGATTGGTGAATTTTTGGATGGTACATTGTGGTTTGTTTAGTTTGCATTGGAACAGCTGTTGAATTGGGGAACTGTGTACTTCTCTGTATGCTAGACACATACAATATGCCCTTTGAGTTGATAGAACGGGAACACTGTGGCCTGTTTGTTGTTACACTGCCAAAAAATAGTCTGTCTTGTTTTTTTCCAAAAAATACATTCTCTGAGAACAAGTTCGATTTTAGTTGAACTGATACAATTTATAAAAGTCGTTTTTTTTATTTGATACAAATTTTAAATAAAAAATGGATATAAATATTTTTGATAAAATGTGGAATGTTATTTCTATTTATTTTGGTTTTATAAAAATGTATAATGAAGTAAATTCTGACTTTTTCTTTTTTGGTTTGTTTGTTTGTTTAATGCATAATTGTTACTAAATTGCTACCATTCAGAAATGTAGGGTCAGTATGATATTTATTTACCTTTAAAGAAGTGAATACTACTTATTCAGCAAGGATGCATTCAATTTATCAAAATTTAGAACAAAGATTTTTACATCATTACTAAATTGTTACTAGATTGTAAAAAAAAATAAAAAAGCAGCTAACTAGCATATTAAAATGATTTCTGAATGATCGTGTGACACTGAAAACTGAAGTAATGACTGCTGAAAATTCAGCTTTGATGTCACAGGAATAAATTACATTTCAAAACATATTAAATAAACTAGTGCTGCACGATAAATTGCATGCGATATTTACTGCACATCTTGTCAGTAAAGCCGGTTCTGTAATAAGCCGTAAATCTCCAAAACGTGCATGCAGAGGCGTTGTTCACACTGACAGGATGTGTAAAACATGCACAAAAATTCATTGTTCTTTTGTGCAGCTTGTCAGTGAACAACAGCTCTGTGTCTTAAATGCTTCTCCATGCGAAAGCGCACAGGTGATGGAGATTTACCACTGATTACAGAACCGGCTTTACTGACAAGATACCCATTATATATTTCGTGCAATTTATCATGCAGCCCTAAAGAAAACAGTTATTTTAAATTGTTAATATTACACAATATTACAGTAATTTTCTGTGATTGTAATCAAATAAGTGCAGCCTTGGTGAGCAAAAGCGACTTTCAGAAACATTTGAAAAATCTTACCATATACAAATGTTAGAAAGGTAGTGTATGTTTAAAACAAAATAAATTAACTTTACCACAAGTGGAACTTTTCTTACACAAAATGTTGGCTTGTTTATCTCTCAAGTATTCAAGCGGTCAAAATAAACATCTCTTATCTCCCATACAGAAATTGCTTCTTTACTTTTACTGTTTTTGGGCCATGACATGATAGCCGTGATTAATCCTCAAAATCTGTTATAAAGGCACCCTGACTGATGGACCGGGTGCTGCACTAGACTTCAGTACTGATCGTGGTGTAGATCTGTTACTCACCGTTTTTTCAAGATAGATAAACTAACAGGCTCCATCACATTGGACACTCCTTTTGAGATATATGCATCATCCTCAGTAAGAATGGTAAATTCTGCTAACATGCAGTGGGGGACAGCAAGACCAAATAAAGCTCTGTCACGTTTGTCCCTCTCTACATTTCCCCTGCCTGATTTAACAATGACATGGCTTAAGCATATGTCAGACAGTGGGAACTTGCCTTCCCGAGGTTGCTAGGCATAGATGTGCAGTCTGACAGGCTTTTAGCGATGTAACCTGAAGGCAGCAGATTGTCCTTAGCAGCAGTAATCTCGCTTCCCTACGTCCCCATCCCCTCCCTCCATCACTCTTTTTTATTTATTTATTATTTTGTTTATAGTCACTGTCCTCTTGCTCGTCCCTCCCTGGTTTCTCCGTCTCTGTATTTTACACCCAGCCTCACTATGGAAACAGAGCAGCCTCCTGCTGGTTGCCTGTTCATTAGAGACTGACAAAAGTAAATGCTGTTTCATAACGGGGGCCACAAACTGCTGGCCCCTTCATTACTGCTGATTCCCTGCCTGACTAGGCCACTCGCTAGTGCTCATTACTGCCCCTCGGTCACTGTCCTCGCTGATGAACTTATTTGCACTTGGTACATGACAACATTTCCAGAGCAGGACAAAGTCACCGACAAGAAATGTGTGTCAGGTAGGGATGTGCAAAAATACATATTAGGGACAAACGGCTAGTCGACTAATCAGTCTTAGGGACGTCCTGTGTAATCAGGCCAGTTCATATGGCCCCAATCTTGTATTCTGTTTTTTCTTGCATGTAGCAATCATGGTAGGATCCTCAAAACAACAAAATATAACATGGATGGAAAAGCAGAATTTAAAACTACACTCATATCATAAAAAAAAATTAAACTTAAAGATCTTCACAACAACCAGTTAATATAAAAGTTTGGTTTAACTTGAAGAAACTGTGACAGAAATATATTACTTAATGTATATACTACTACTACTAATAAAATGATTAAAAAATTATTTTTAGGGGAATATTTGATTTTATGATCAAATTTATAATTCAAATAATTATTGTGAATTATTATTTTTATATATTACTAAATATACATATAGCAATATACATAGTAAAACACTAGTTAAAATATATATGTATTTTACATTATAATTAAAAAAAATAAAGAAATAATAAATGTGTTGCTGTTTTAGTAGTGTTTATGCTTTGTGGCTTCCTAAGGTGTTGTGGCTGGTAACTAGAGTGGCCTGGTTTTTTTCTAGGTGGTTGTTTACTTGGTGGTTGCGTCCACCTCCAAGTTTCTGATATTGTTGTCCCTAAATATGGCTTGGGTCCCTTCTTCTTTGTAAGTAAATGCAACTTTTGCTAAACTAATAGCAAACTTCTCAACATGATTTTAGGTATCATTTGCACATTTTCCATGCTGATAACTGAATGTAAATACACAATACAAGCACAAAAGTATCTTATCGATCTTGTGCATTTATTTTTTATTTTTTCAAAATCAACACTAATTGTTCACGAGCACTCAAGTAAAATGCATTACTTCAAAAGGTTTTGAAAGCATCTTAACAGCTCTGTGGTCTATTTATTGTCCGAAGCCAGAAATAAAGACACATTAGACACCTCGTTGCAGAACTTTGACTAGAATCCCATTGACAAAAAGAATTGACTCAAGATATCGAGCACTGCTGATGCGCCTGTGTGTGTGGCCCAGATAATTGTGCTCTTTGTACTTTGCATTTCAATCAGCGGAGAAAGAATTTGACCAAATCAACAGCAGTGTCGTGTGGGCCGGCCAAGTGAATTGTCTACCAAGAGAATAGCAATGCTGGGTTAGAAAGGTTAAGATAAAGTTGCTTTGAACAAATTCCTCTTTGATCAGGACTTTGAATTGAATGCTTTTCTGTGGGAAGTCACTGCCGCTTTTGAATGAGCTGGTTATTGTTCTGTTTTATCATTGTGTTCCTCTGTACAGCTCTACCTCTTTGTGAGAGATGGTCTAGGCTTTTTTTATAAAGAAGATACTAGGTCTCGCAAACATGAATACACATCATTACGTTTTGTACACATTCATTAACGACAAATTTCCACAAAAATGTTTTCAGTAGGAAAACCGTTTTCTCAGTGTGCTTTTGTCTATTTCTTCTGTGAAAAGATAAAGAAAAAGAATCAATATACATGTTATTTCACTCTGGCTGAGAAGATGGATGGTTCTTAAAACAAAGAAACCAATATGTGTACCACAGACTCTCTGTGCCTTATTCCTGGGCCCTGTAGTGTGATTTATGGTGACCACATTTTGGGCCCTTTTCTAGCCCTCTCATCAGTATGGAGAAACGGTCACAGCCAGGCTTGTACTGACGCTCAATGCTGGTTGCCACAGTGCTGGTAAACCACTCCACAAAGACCAGAGAGCACAAAGGAACACGATTAGCACTACCACAAAAACCTCTATAGATAGTTAACACACATTGATTCAGATTATATTGTCACTTGATAGTGTATCCTAATCTGTGCTATTCAAATTTGGCATCGGGGTGTTTCAGACTGAATTTAATTTCATTTCTTAGCATTATCATAATTATAAAATATTTTCATATTTTAATGTTCCACTTCAGGTTTAGGGGGTTTGTGGCATCAAAAATTCTTGGAACTATCTCTCTCCATAATCTACATAACTGTGAAGCAGACACCTCCAAATGCTCTTTAAACTGAATAAACTGTGCTCCATTACACCGCTTATCTGGAAATATACCCGATTACAGCATTCATTTGATGATTAACTGCTGCCATGATTACTAGAATATGCACACAAACGCCACTCTTAATAAAATCCTGTTCAATAGTGCAGAGTTAATTGCACTTTGCAAATGAGTGAGTTTTGTGAATGGGGAACAATGTATGAATAACCTAATTGGCATAGAATGTGAGAGTGTTTGTATTGAAAAGAATGACAATTACATAATTTAAATAAACGCTTATGCGCGTACGGTTAGTGTTTCTTGCACTTGAATACTCCCAGAACTATTTAGTCAATTTGCTCCTTTGCAGGTGATGCAGCTGGGCTCCTGAGAATGAACCTGTTGTTGGAAAGTTTCTGCGGTGCTTTAAAATGTCATAATGTGGCTCTACAGAAACGGCTGAGTCTGCAGTTCATTCTGAATGCTCGGTTGTGGAGCGAATATTACTTGTAGCTGCCGGGCTTGCGTCTGCGCCGAGTCTTTGATGAGAAGGTTAGGCTGTGTATAATACGTGTTAAGGCAGAAAATATTGACTTTCAGATTTCAGCAGTAAGCAGTGGAAACAGGGAATACTCATTCATCGTGTGGCAAGATGGCCAGTTTACTAGTTTCAAACACATTACTGAAAAAAAAAAAATCGATTTCAAAGCCTCTGGTCCTTTGAGTTTAGGGGTTTGAGAGCACGAAAGCCAAAAACACTTTCTGTCTTAATCTCCATTTTTAAGACTTCTCTTTTGCTTAAATCTCTGCAGATAGCGGTCTCTGCGGCCAAATCCACCACCTTGACCGATGACTTATACCTGGAGGAGGCCGGGTCAGGAGGCTACCCTGAAGATGACGACGACTTCACTTCTGGATCAGGATCAGGTAAGAAGTTCCTCATTGATTCTAGGTGCACAATCTGATCCCTTCATGTTGGATATTGCAGTTGAAGCACAGATTGTGTTGGTCTTTCAGGAGCTGGAGATGGAGTTGAAGTCATCGGGAAACCTGTCACTGTAAAAACATTATTCTTCGTGCCTAAAGCAGAGCCCACTCAGGACTCCACCAAAGACTTCACACCGAAAGTGGAGACATCTACGTCACGCGATGTCCCCGAAGACAAAAATAAACGAGTGAGGATACAGGTGGGTACCAGCTGTTATGTGCTATTATCACCCGTCTCAGGGGATCCGATCACCTGTTTAGTAATAAGGGCATAGAAGGTCTTATGTATCTGATCACCTGAAACCGAAACCAGGTGTAAATGGGGTTTCTTGGACACAAGTGGATCTATGAATGTAAATTACATTGTGTAGTCATGCAGCCAGCACAGAGCCCTCTGCTGTCATAAAGTCATCCATCACTCCAAATTGAGTGTAACGCATCCTCTTCTTCACTTTCTTTAGGTCCCAGTCCCAGTCCCTACCACAGAAGACTCACGTAGGAACCCAGTCACTAGCACCACCAGCCTCCCTCGATCACCCCTGGATGTCCAGTCAGAAAATCTCTTTCAGAGGACAGAGGTTTTGGCAGGTCTGTAAATTATCATTTATAAATTGATACTATCAAAACACTTTTGAGTATTTTTAGAAGATGCCATAATTTGTTTGACCAAGAAATGCTGCAAAATATTGTAAATTATATATAATTATATATATATATATAATTAAAAAATAATAAATATAATTTGTCACATGATCCTTCAGAAATAATTCTAATGTTTTTTTTATGCTCAAAAACATTTCTTATTATTATCAATGTTGAAATCAGCAGAAACCACAATATATTCTTTGATGAACTGATTGTTAAACACAGTTTTTTGTAATATTTTTGTAATGATTTAAAAGTATCAATTTAATGCATCCTTGCTGAACATTATTATTATTTTTTGATATTACTAGTAATAATAATAGCAATAATAATAATCTTACTGACACCGTTCTGAATGGTAGTGTACATAAATGTTTTTATAATAATTTTGCTACTAAATTAGAAATTCTTGCTTATAATTAATTCCTGCTTCTAATGCATGGTGCTGTGGTGTGCACTTTCATAAACTTGATTTGCAGCCCTCACTGGGAGTTTCAAAGGTTTACTACACATTTCAACTAGAACGCCCACTTTATCTTTTGTCTTAGGAGAGATATAAAAAAACTTAAAGAGCATGTTACCATACAACTCAATCAAAATAAAACATACATTTCTCAATGTTTAAAGGTCAAATTCTTAAGTTAAGCACATTCGGTTTTAATATCCTGCGATGAGAAGGAAAAAATGTCTTCCTGTCTTCTTCCACACTTCCTCTCGCTCAATCTCTTGGCCCTCCAGCAGTGTTGAGAGGTTCCTTATTGAATTATTTGATTACTGGCCATAATCGGAGTCTGCTTCGTATGAGCCACAGACTCCCAGATGGCACTTTAGTCACGTAGTCGGGCAGGAATGAGATTTCACATGTACCGTGAGAAAGCAGCATCTCAGCTATGTCTGCTCATCTTCATTGAAGCAAACGGACTGATTAGGCCTTCTTAAATCCTCTGTTCCAGCTGTCATTGCGGGTGGAGTTATCGGCTTCCTCTTTGCCATCTTCCTCATCCTCCTTCTGGTGTATCGCATGAGAAAGAAGGACGAAGGCAGCTACGACCTCGGGGAGAGGAAGCCGTCTGGAGCGGCCTATCAGAAAGCTCCCACCAAGGAGTTTTACGCATAGACTCACTCATGTACAAACCAGCTTTACCAACCTGAGTGATCAGTGACTACAACAAACTCATTCTGCATAAAAAAAAGAATAAACATACGACATGATTGAGGAAAAAAATTAATAACATAAAGGAAAGCTTTTGCATAGAGTATTGTAATTAAGACCTTTTCTTTCCTCTTTTTTTTAATGAAAAAAGCAAGCATTGCTTATTTTATGGCAAATCTCTCTGTATGTAAACATTATTTTCTCTGTGTATTTGAAAAGGCTTAAAAGAAAAAAAAAAACATCTCTAAGGGTGAGGACATCCGCATTTTTAGTCGCTGACTACTTTTTAACTGTAGCAGTATGTATTTGTAAAAACAATTTTAAAGTGGAATAATTGAATATAATTGTTCTGTACCAGTCCTGACTTCATTTCTCATCTTTTTTTTTTTTTTTTTGTCCTAGCATGTCTGATGTTGATCATAAGTGTTTCATTAATTTATCATTTTCTCAGATGTTGAAAAATGCCTTTCTGTAGTTTTCCGAAATCTGTCTAGTAACTCTTAACGAGTCTGTAAATGCTTTCTTCCAGGTTGCAATGTTCATTTTATTATTGCAAAACACGTAGTACACTTTTTTTTTTTTTTTTTTTGGTGCTTAGAACTGAAAATACGTCAAAAGACTCGTGTCTTGCAAAATGAGTTACATCTGCGCTTGAGTGTTTGCGGGCTAAGAAAAACAACCAGTGCCATCTTTCATCCATTCTCATCTTGGCGACTCTAAAGCTTCTCACATGGTTGAAAAGAGGCTGATTTATCGGACTGATGAGCCCATAGCCTGTCCTCTGTGATGAGAGCTTGTGGTAGCTCATACTGTGGATCTGACACGGCCTGCCCACCTCCAGACATGCATTTCCTTTGATCAGAGCGCCGTTCTGATGTTTCAGTGATGAAAAGCTCACATTTATTCTCACGTCACACTGCAGTGATCTGTTCTGTTAGTTCCATGAAGAGAGTAGACCTGATTTTTTTTTAAATTACCAATACAGGCTTTGCTTTCCTACTGGGCCCGAACAAACTAGCAACTTGGAATCACTTTCATTGAAATCATACATTTTTTAACAGTTTCCACTAGTTCGGGATTGTTTGAAAAAGCTGAAGTTGGAGTGCTGTTAATGTATCTCTTCAGTGCTCATCAAAAACCATTATGGAGGCCAGTAATGTCCCATACGGATCAGTGTGATCAAACTCACGCTCTCTAGATCCCTAAAAAGGTTGTGACGTTGCCTTGAGAAGCTTGACTCCCCATGTATCTTTCCTTCCTTGCCCTGTTTATGTACCCAACTGTGACCAACACCCAAAAGTGACTGTACTGACCCTTACCTAATCTAAGCTGGAGCTGAACGAAGCAAGGTACTGAGCAAACGAAGGCAAACCCAAAGACTCATTTGATTTCCACATTGCTGTGTATTCCTTTGGCCACATTTGAGTTTTCATTGTTAGCTGTTAGTTTTTGTTTTTGAGTAGACATCTGACCTTCGCATCCAATTACTTATTCATGTATGGGAAAAATCTATATAGAATTATATATAAATGTATATTCACAAATGTTTAAAACCTTGCCTTAAAAGTGCCTACCATTTGGAAACGTGCAAATGTCTGCCGTTTAGACGCGATGTGTACGCCAGAATAGTTCGAGTGATCGGTATTGTGTTAGCACAGCAGACTGAAATGGTAACTTTTTTTAGTTGTACATAAAGCAGACAGTATTGTACCTGTAAGTTAAAACAACACTACTGAATAAACATTGTGGCCTAAATGTTCTGGTCTTCTTTTCTTTTTTTATCCATTTATACAGACATCTATTTATTAAAATGTATGCCTTTGATCTTTCTATCTATTTTTCTATCTATTTTTCTATCTATCTATCTATCTGTCTGTCTGTCTGTCTGTCTGTCTGTCGGTTCTATTGCTATATCGTTCATTTCTTTTATGGGTCATTCTATCTATCTATCTGTCTGTCTTTCATACGTTCATTCTGTTGTTTGTTGTATCGTTGCAGTCATTGCATATGAATATAATCATATGAATAAATGTGTGTCCGGCATCTCTTGCAGGGAATGTAAAATGGGAACTGAAGGGATTTCTGCTGAAAGTGTTTACACATGGGCTCAGTAGTGCAGATTACCTCTGTATTTATTAATCTTTATTGGTTCTCCTCAGGGATTACTGGAACACTGCTTGATCGCAGTGCTTCTCTTATTTAGATCAGTGTCATGGTCTGGTGGAATACAAATCTGAATATTACTCTATAAGATCATGGCAGTATTTGGATTCATAGGAACCAAACTGCTATATTTTTTTTTTGTATTATTCTATGTGAGGGTATTGTAGTGCAATAATAATCCTTGAGAGAGAAACTGGATTATTTGAAGCAATGCCATGAGTTTTGCTCTTCCTGCTCATGTGAACATCCTTAACTCTCCGTTCTCTGTTTGCTTTCAATGATGTTGTTCTCCCATATAATCGAGGGGTCAAGCCTGGCCTTAGCCTTGGCAGATGTACATGGCTTACTCTCCAGACCGTGATATGTAGCATCTGCCTTTTAAACCAGTCTCATCAAAACATTTCAGCCTTCTTTTACATCTATTCAGCTGTGCTGATTATGAGGTCAAATTTATGGCTCCCTGATCAGTGCCCAGTGTTTGTGTGTGTCCATGTCACAATGTCCCCTTAATTTATAATGGCTTTCTCAATGGGCCAGGGAGAAGGGAGGGAGAAAAGGGGAGCACATATGGAGCACAAAAAGCCACTGGGGCTTCTCTTTGAGAAACAGGGCTGATTCAGTAAAGAGGCCAACCATGGATGCCAAACCATGCAGAAACTTCGAGAAAATGCCATCCAAAGTAAACATACTTTCAGGCTTCATAAGAGCCTCTGACTGAAGGGCAAAATAAAGACTAGCTTACATCCATGAGTCAAAAGCTGGTGTACTTCAAAAGTACAGTATCTTTTGATAGAGGATTTACATTCAGATGTCCCAAATGTTAAGGCATTATTCTTTTATACACTATATATAACAAAAGTACCCTTGAGTTTATATTTTAGATACAGGTGTGTTTTATCAGGACACATTTCAGAGAAATCTGTAGTAGTAGGATGTCGCATTCAATATAATATATTGAATATAATATAAATATATATATATATAGTCCATGCTTTACTCACCCTCAAGGCATCCTAGGTGTATATGACTTTCTTCTTCTTAGATGAATCCAAACTGAGTTATATATTTATAAAAAAAAATGTCCTTTCAAGCGTTATTATGGCATGAGTGGGTGTTTTTGTTCAACAGTCCAAATGTAGTCAAATAAAGTGCCCAGAAAGGCAGTAAGAACATCATTAAAATAGTCCATGTGACATCAGTGATTCAACTGCAATTTTATGAAGCTACGAAAATACTTATTGTGCACAAAGAACCACCGATGTCACATGGACTATTTTAACGATGTTCTTACTACTTTTCTTGGCATTGAATGCGTTGCTGACTGGGACGGAAAGCTCTTCAATGTGGTACAGTAGTGGTGTTGCTGTCTATGCAGAGCCAGAAAGCTTTTTTTAATCATTGGTGTTCCGAAGATAAACAAAGGTTTTACAGGTTTGAACTGACATGAGAGTGAGCAATCAATGATAGGATTTTCATTTTTTAAGTGTACTAGGGGAGCGTGGGGCACAAAGTAACATTTTATATTCCACACAGGGTTCAGAATATAATTTTTATTTTTTTTTATCCACGGTAATTTTACACTTGTCTAGTATAAATATGTTGCTTTGTTTCTTAATTACAGTGTATACGTTTTTCTTTATCTACCCTCAAAAAATGGAAGTGAATTGTGACAACATGCCCCATGTGGTACTTTGTAACATCTGAGGGGGATTGTGTAACGACCATATAACAGGTTAAAATGTTATCTGATCGAATGAAAAAAATCTACATGACAACATAAAAAAAAACAAAAAAAAAACATATATATATTTATTTATTTATTTTTCCCCCCAAATTAAATAATGCACTTTAAGAATTAAAAATATTCTGATGTAAGAGTTTGATGATGAACACATTGGAATCAATGCTTTGGAGGACCACATAAATGAGAAAAAAATGCTTTACATGTCTTGAACTAATAATTTCTAAAAATGAAACTGGCTAAACATTGACTGTCAGTCTTTATTCACCTGTTTGTTGTTGTTTCTCATAAAAATGTATTAAAGTAAATAGTGTAAATTACATTGCTAATGTCATAGAATAGCCAGTGTTACAACGTGCCCCATCTGCGCAAGTAGAATTTAAAACTGGTTAGTTTCTTCTGCTAGTTATCAAAGCATTAAAAAACCATCTGAACTGATAGATAACATATTGGAGATTAAAATAATAGCATATTTGTCTAATTTTAAATTAATAAAAAAAAAACATGAAAATTTTACTTATGCTAGCATGTGTGCATTTTGTTATGCTAGCATGTGTGGAAATATTCAAACCATGTGTTTCAGCTAACCCTGTGTTTAAGCTTACTTTGTGCCCCCTATCCCTTTAATACTTTGTTCCCTAGCCAAGTTAGAATCATGAACAAGTAATATTGACTTTAGAACTGATAAATGCCCAGATTAACTGGAATCAAATCAAGTAACTCAAAATCTAATTTAATCGTGAAATCTATCAACCCCCAGCCCTATTTAGGATTGTGGCATACAGAAAGCATTACTGTGTAGGCCATCACTTTACCCTGGTATCACCATCTGATTCCATAAATGTGTTAAATCACCACATACGTTTTTATAAGGGTTATAAATGCAATAATTTAAACGACATTCACCGTGTCTCTCACTCTTCCCCAAACTCTCATCCGCTGAGAGTCCAGATGTGCTGTTCGCGCGGGGAGTATTTTAAACTCTCGATCGCACAGTGGCTCAGGCTGAAAGCCATCGCGCTGGTATAATTCCACACAGTGTTCAGCTGTGGAAGGATCCACTCTCTCGGATTACAGTTTTGACAGGTTGAGAGATAAACACACTCCCCCACAAAATGGCTTGATGCCAGAGTAATTGGTCCCTGTGGGTGGTTGGGAGGTGTGCTCGTGCTCTCTCTCGGCTGGTAGGGCATGGCGGATCAAGCGCGGAAGTTCAGGGGGCGTGCAAACGTTTCCAACGCGTTTTAATCAAGCAGCTGACGTTTCTTTCTGTAAAAGGTTGTTTATTATCATGTTTAACCGAAACTTATCTCGGTAGAGAACAATATCAGCACCTATTGAAGGTATGTGACTGAAGTAACCTGTAAGGAGGCCAATATAAAAAAAAGGGTTTATTATTATGGTAAAGACTTTTGTACAGATGTTTAAATGAAAAGTAATTCAACTATTTATGTATTCCATTCAACCCTTGAGGGCTTTTAAATTGGGTGTTAAAAGGAGAGGTCAGGTATGTCAGCGAAACTTCAAACCACAAACACCTGGCTGCTTTTATTGGTGTTTCTGTTGGAAGAAGGGTCGAACTGAGGCCTATTCTAATCTGCGGCACAGGTGCTATTCACTCAAGATTATTACCAAACCCTGCATAATCCTCCACTCTCAAGTGAGGGGTTTAAACTTTGAAAGTGAAATTACTTGGTGAAGAAGATGAATCATATTCCAATCCCTAACAACAAACTCAATTTATAGAAATGACAAGCTTCTCAGTTTTCCACTTAATCATTCCCGCTCTTGATTAAACACAGACTGGTAATGAATGCCGATATGGCACCATGGTTCCTCTTGATAGAATTTGGAAAATCATTTCTTATGAACTCAGGCTCTCTGGCATTTATGCAGCAACATGATAGCGTAGTTTAATTTTAATACGCAAAGCCTCATTGCAAATTAAAGTTTGTTGTGAATAAGACCCTCTGATGGGTCCGTTTATGATGACTATGCTTTAATTAAAAGCAAAGCTCTTGAGGAGAAATAATACAAATGTATTGAGTGCTCTTGAGATGGTTACGCTGAAGTTTGAGCAGTCGAATTTGGAACCACTGAACTCAATGCCATTTGTGTTGACATATGGTTGTAGATCTGTTGCAAATGAGCCTTGCACAACATGCCAGTAAACGAGCCGCTAATTTGGGGTCTAGATGACGTCAGGTTTAGCTGTGTTTTGTTAACCTTTATGGGGAAGGTGTTCAGTCTTGCTCCTGGAGATTTACCTTCCTCTTCCTCATGCACAACACACCTGCCTGTAATTTTCTGCTTGATTAGCTGCTTCAAGGTGTTCAGCATGAATTTTCTGACTTTATGTTGTCAAAAACTGAGAGTTCATTTACATGACAATGATGTATTAACTATAACTCTCTCTCTCTATATATAACATTTCTCATATATATTTTGTTTATCTTGATGCAGTAAAATGAAAAAAAAAGGATAAAATGAAAAAATAAATAATAATAAATTATTTTTATTATATATATTAATTAAAAAAAAAATATATATAAATATATATATGTAAATATATACAAATATAGATATATTTAAAAATAAATAATAAAATAACAACAAAATTATTAAAACTTTATACTAGCATACACACATACACATATAAAATATAATAGTGTCTCTGTGACACTAAAACAACACTGAAATTAATTCTTCAGCACATGATCGTTAATCAGTGACACCTGGGTATTTAAAAATATGTCTGATTCAGTCATAGTGAGGTTTCAAGAGGAAAGCCAGGATGGATCACGCAAAATAATTTGAGTAATTAAGTAAGTAACAGTAAAAAGAAAAAAAAAATCTATAATGGAAATCGTTTGGAATATACAAAAAGAAAACAAACAAAACCCCTGTAATTCTGTCGAGTCATTAGGACTGTAATAGAAGTTCTCCACAATCAAAACTTTTATTTTTCAAGATCTTTTATTTTCTGTCACCACAAATCAATGACTACTGACAGAAACCAGCCTTAACTCTCTCATCCTTTTTATTTTCATGTCAGATATGCTGACAAATTAAGCAATCAGCCGGAGATTTGCTCCTCTATATCTTCGATTCCCTTTTACAAGCCTTTTCAAAAGTATATTTACAGTAATTTGTCATATTCTCTGTTGTAAGATGTCTGGCGGCTTTATTCTCTTCTGTGCCTCTGAGTTAATGATGGCAGTGTTCTTTTTTTTACAAAAAAACAACAACAACAAAAAAACTATAATTTGCCCCTTTCGATTTTGTTTATGCTCAAAGGACAGAGATGAAAATCCACTTATCTGCTGTGCAGTATTGCTAAATGACATAAAGATTACACATTGTCTTATGGATTGCAGTGTCTGGGAATGAAGACTGCAGTATACGCAGCGCTGAGTAGGCAAAAAAGTACAACCAACTGTTTTCTCTGACTGTGGCTAACTAAACACAAGACCAGGCAAAACACCCCGTGGTCATAATTCTCAAAGGGCTTTAGGAACTTTAGCCCTTCTCTCACAACAGCCTCTCTTCATGCATTCCTCTCCTCTTCAAAAGCATTCCTGAGACCGTCCTTCAGCCATTCACCGTCCTCCAGTCCTGCTTCTGCTGTGTGGCCCTTTTGGCAAACACAAAAAACAGTTTTTGAGAAGAGAAGGTGGTTGGATGCCTGGTGTTGCTATGTTGGTTACAGTAGGCCACTCAAGCAACTCTGAGTGACAGTAAAGGAAAAGGAAAGATGTTATTCACCTCACAGTTCGGCTTTTTGGGGTAAACTAATTTTTCTTTTTTCTTTCCCACTCTCTGTGGACTGAAAAAATGCACAAAATGACTGCCTCTTCCATTTTAAAAAGGTGATTCTATAAGATTTTAAATATTATATCAGACAAATAAAGTCTTGAAGTGTAAATAGTTAATTTTGTTCCATCTTTTACTTTTAAAAGAAATAACAGGATTGAAAGTTTTACAAGTCATTTAGCCATTATTATTATTATTATTTTATAATGCAAATATATTTTTGAATATAACTAAATTTAAATATATAACATATATTAGTGTTATATAATCTACACATTTAATTATATATTGGAATATATTTAGTAAATAGCTAATAATTTTTTTATAATGCAAAAATATGTTTTATATACTTTACATATTTAAGTAAGGAAAGCGTTTGTGTGTTACACAAATATATTTTTCTATATATTTATTAGTAATATGTCTAGCTATATCTATCTATATCTCTCTCTCCATCCATCCATCCATCCATCCATCTCTCTCTCTCCATCCATCCATCCATCCATCCATCCATCCATCCATCCATCTATCTATCTATATATACTGTATATGTATGTGTTTCCTTTTTTAGTAAAATTATTTCACCTATATCATGAAGGATTAATTCATAAATGGAAAGGTGGATGGGATCATACCACATTTTACAACCTGAACTAACCAAATAAATAAATAAACATGTATGTAGGAAAATTATTATTGATGTCATTACTTTTTACCTGATTATACAACAGTGATTCATTAATTTGTTTGTTTGTTTATTATTTGAAATTGCAGAAGTCCTTATATGAAACCATATACGCCAGCATGACATAAATACAAAGAATAGGCCTTTGTTCTGTTTTTTTTTTCTTCTTCATCATGCACACTGTTTTGTCATTGAGTCATAAATGCTAATATGCCTATGGCAGTTATTGTTTGAGTCTTACTTACAGTCGCTCCATTCATGTCTCATCCATGTTTGCTCACTCAAATGTGCTTTGAAGGGCTGTATGGTTGCATTGTCCCATTTTAGAGGAGAGAAGTTTATGCTTGAGGCCTGAATAAAAGAGATACATTTACACTTGGATGAGTAGATTCTTGTATGCATCTCTCGGGCCATTTACTCTTTGTCTTTCTTGGATACTTTTCTATCAATAAAAACACATTGACTAAGAGTAAATCCTCCTTACAAATGAGTTGTTTACAGTTGTTTGTACTTATTAAAACTGCATATTTCTATTTATATCACACTTTTTTGGACGATACTGTTGGCTGCTTGTGTTTGAAACGAAGATTTAACAGTCATAATTCCAGCCACTGGTGTCAATAGTCTCAGGCTGTCTGTTAACTATCAGGTCCGGTTTGGTCTGCTACATTGATCTGTCTGGCTGTGATTGCAATATGTATTGTCCTTTAACCTCGAGCCACAGGTAGCTGTGATCATTTGCATGGATAATGCTAGTGGGATAAAAGCAGGTCACAGAACGGTGCATCAATAACAGCAGGGCTCAGCGTCTTCTGTGGTGCGGACAGCATGTGGAGGTGGAGAGAAAGCTGTCTTAAAGTGTTTTCAGAGCAGATAAAATCCAGCCTCAATGATTTTCCCTCCTTCCGACTAAGCCATTATTGTGTGGCTTCATGAGGCAATTTAAAGGGTCTGGATCCTTGAATGAATGATTGATCCGAAAAAGTTTCCATATTTTCAGCAATATGAATCTGTGAACTGGTAAGAGTGTACCTCCGCAGTGTACAGCCAATCAGAAATTGTGAAATTGTGTGTGTATATATATATATATATATATATATAATTAAAAATAAGAGAAACTTACATGTATATTAATAAATATTCTGTAAATCGAAAAGTAAATAATTAATAGTTATTTTTATGGAGTAATTCATAGATATTTCATAGACATTTTTTTATGTTCCACTGTAAAAGAAAAATACAGTTATAAAAATGTATATAAATAACTGGTGTGTACTTCTGCAGTGCATATAGCCAATCAGTAAATCTTAGCATGTCAAAATGTATTGCATTTATTCATGTTTTGTGCCTAGGGTTTCTGAGACTCCAAACAGAAGTAATGTAACAATTTTCATGCGGAAACTTTTATGCGTGTTATCAAGTTGAAATTATGTTTATAGTCAGTTCTTATGAGATTATGAAAAGTCACAAAGTATCAACCCATTCCTGAAATGCTAAGTACTATTTTTGAGCTATTGGAATGCCCTTGGCGCCTCTAGTTCTCAAGTACCTTTCCTTCAAATGACACTGAAAACCTTGAGGACGGATTTGCTTATCTGTCTCTACTCTTGATTTTCTTCACTATCTAAATAAATGACCTGTCTTTCAACGTGCTTAGACTTTAATTTGGACCTCATCCAACCAGCATCTCTCTTTGTGAATTGTCAGTCCTTCTCCATACAATTCATTTTAAGGTTTGTGTGGTAGACGACATCTAATCAGCTTTTCAGAATATCACATTAACGCTCATTCTAACAAGTGCGGACACGTCTGTGATGTGTGTACAGTCATAAAGAGAGGTTTGAAGAATGTGGGACCTCTGAGGATAGTCAGTGTTTCTGTTAGTCACAAACGTGCCTCACAGCTTTTGGTTTACGTCAGTCGTTGATGAGATCATCTCAGATGTAGCACTAAAATCGTTCCTCTTCCTGTATGGATTAAACTTATATAGCGAACTGGTTATAGCTCACATTTTTGAAAGCCGATAACAAAATCTATTGTCAGTTTCAACAAAAACTAAAATTAACTGTCAGTAAAAAAAATACATTGGCAATATCCGTGATCAAGCAGACAGGGGTTTTGTGTACCAAGATGATTTTCTCAAAAGGATCCTTCTAAAAAAGATATTCAGTACATAATATCTAACGCAACAGAAGTTGTTTTGAAGTGAAGTGAGAAAACACTCTCCTCTTCAGGAATCCTCCGAGAGCGTCGGGTATCTCCTCAATCTTGTTTCCCACCGGGAAAGTGAATAATGTACCAGGTTGCTTTGTATTTTCTATGCCTTACTTCATGAAAGCTTTTCGCACCTTTGAACATAATCAAAAAAATGCATCAACACCTTATACATCTCACGCTGATATGTTAACGCATACATGGCATATTTCTTTTGAAAAAAATTGGATATCTTTGATGCTATTGAATTCAATACTGAACCTGTTTGTGAGCATTAGATATTAGTCTTTACCTCGAGATGAATCTGAATTCAAATGTAATATCAGATGTGTAGTTGTGCACACATAAATATGTGTATATATATATATAATTAAATATATATATATATATCAAAAGAGTATATATATATATATATTGTATATATATGTATATGTGTGTGTATATGTGTTTGTGTGTGTACAGCATATATATATATATATATATATATATATATATATATATATATATATATATATATATATATATATATATATATATATATATATATATATATATATATATATATATATATATATATGTTTGTGTGTGTGTGAGTCAAATGATTATTCACATCCAAAATAAAAGTTTTTTTATTTAAATAATGTAATGTGTGTGTGTGTGCATATATATATATATATATATATATATATATATATACTCGCACATGCATGCTAATATTTAAAAATGTTTACATATGAAATATATGTATATATAATATCAAATATATGTAAATATCAAAATACATAATGTATGTGTATATTTATATATACATAATAAATATACTGTACACAGTACACACATTATGTATACAAAAACTATTATTTTGGATGCGTTTGACAACCGTAATATCTCTTTAAATATAATCTTTAATTTGATTTTACGAGGCCAGATTTATCCATTTGTAATCACTTTAATTTGCAACAAATTCAAATCTGCTGTCACAGAGTCGTTCCCACATCTGATGAGCAGAATATGATGGGATGAAAACATTTGCTTGATCACTGAAGTGCAGATGATCATCTTTAAACTGACAAAATAACATCTACCCAACGTCAAACTCAATATGACAAAATCCCACGACAATCCCTCCTACGCTCTGAAGTCACTAAGTGTTTTGTAGCCTGACAGCGATGTCACCACTTAAGCCACTTAAAAGCCAACTGCGCTGACTGTTTATGTGCACATTTGAGGAAATGAGACCCCCAGATGTTGTAAAACCTCAAGAAAGGCTCCCATCAGCTCCTAGGGTCCCAGGCAGACTTTACTCTAAAGACTTAACATAGATGTGCTATGTATAGTCTAAGAGAGCCAGAGAAAAACGTGCACAAACAGCAGGATTTAGCTTTGGTTTCCTTAATGTGTTTCCTGTTCTACTGGCCCCAGACGTTTTGCTGGAATGGAGAGAGGGGGCCGTGTCGCCCAGCACTCTCTTGCTGCATAATTTGGTGCTAATAGCCAAGTGTCTTTTTATGGGCTTCTACAAACAGCCACTTGAATTTTACTAGGCGCAATTTCGCATGCCTGTGTGTGTCTTATGAGCACTAATGGCAAAATCTGACCTTTAACTAGTTTTAATTAACAGGTCACATCCAGATAAAAAAAAAAACTGATTCTAGGTGAACATTAATTTGTGAAATACATTTAACAGTTATGAATTAAATGGTACACCAACATGAGAAATGTAATGTAATGAATAACTATAACACAATAAGATCTAAACTGTAATCTCTACATAACAATGATGTAAAAATCTGGAACAAACTGTGAAAAAATGATTTAAAAGGACCAGTGATTGTGTAACACCTCTGTTCAACTATAACAGATTATAAGGTCAGCTATTAAATATATTAAATTCTGCACCGCAGCCTGCACAATTCCCTTTTACCAGATATTCACTCTCGAAATATATAATACTCTACCAGGAACACAACTATAAAACTACAATTTATGCAATAAGACTTTTTTTTTTTTTTTTTTTAGCATTTTAGTAGAAAGGACAAAAACTGTCCTGGCTCTTCTAAGCTTTATAATTGTAGTGAATTGTGGTAGAGATTTTAAAGCACAGAAAAGTGCATACATCCATCATAAAAAGCGCACCATATTGCTCCAGTGAGTTTCTGAAATGATGCATTTGTGTAAATAATATTTTAAACTTATAAACCATAATGATCTCTAACTGCTGTATGTGTGTACATGAGAGAGTTCTGTTCCAACAGATGATGTATAGGACGTAGAAGAATCTTTGGTTAAAAAAATTGCTAGTCTCGCAAGAAACAAGTTTTGTTTACAGCAACAAAACACAAATCCCTGTTTTGCTTTGTCCTTCATGCTTCTGTGTTCGTCACTTCTCACTGTAGCTTACGCTATGCCTACAGTGGAACAGTTTTGGACTTATTTCAGTTGTTTTCTATAACATAATATTATTGTAATTTTCTGCCAGGACATCATCCGTTTTACAGACATTTCCATAAAATCTAAAACACAATGCAATACAATACAAAACTTAAAATGGTAAAACACCCGTAAAGGATCAATGCGGAAATTACTCATATCCTAAGAATTTCTATGCTTTTAAAAGAGTGTACATTGCACAACTATTTCAAAGAAGTACATTTAAATTACACAATTATCATTTGGAACAGCGATGTTATACACGTTAGTCAATAGTTGAGTCATGGTGCTCAGTTTGATGACACCGGAAGAAGTCTAGCCTGTGATGTGCCATGAAGTCATTCTAGTCTCTTTCTACATAAACTTTCCACAATAAATACCCAATAAAAGAGACTAAAAGCACTGTATTGTATAAAAAATAAATAAATAAATTCCTGCATACACATTGACAGACCACAAAAATGGATTTACCAGTCTGAAAAATAATTTCAAAGTCAAACCTTACGGATTATTGGGAATTCATATACCAAAACCTACTAGAGACTCAACTCTAAAGGGGACACACAGACTTTTATTGCTCTCTCTCTCTCTCCGATTTTCCCAGATGCACCTTGGTATTAAGAGAATACACACTGGTATTAGAGTGAAGTTCTTCATATGGTTCCTCACAATTCCTTTTTCATTCTCTCATCCCTGCTGTCTCACTTTGTCATCTCTCTTTATCTCTCTTTCATCCGTGTTTTTGTCCTTTAATTCATCTTTATCCATTCTCTTAGAATGAAGCACTTTTTAATGAAGAGGGAGCTTGGTGACTCCACTCACCCTCACACAGGCACCACACGGCCCCACTGGATAGAAAATCAAACCCATACAATTAAATGTCAGCGACTGAATGTCACATTATGGAGTCACCTGAAGTGCCCTGAGAATCAGAACTGCATAATGCTTCGTATTATTGCAATTTTGCTAAAAACCTGTAATTGCTTTGAATTCACATAACAGTACTTTTTGTAACAAGAAAATCCTCTCATCTAAAGCTGTGGCAGACAATGTTTCATGTGTGGGTGGATTCATTTTACCTGAATGTGGGTGTGTACTGTATATGCATGTGTGTTTTAAAGGAAATATTACGAATGATTAATTCAGAAGTGAAGCAGGTAAATTGTATATATTTTAAATATCAAGTATATATATATAAGACAAATAGCAGATTTCTAATTGTTGCAAGAAAAGATTAAGTGTGCTGCAAATAGTAATGTGCCAGTTTTAAACTCAACTGATAATTATTTTCATGATATAGCTAATAAAAAATGCTAACAATTAAAATCAATTGCTATATGAATGTAGGTATGACACCGTTATAAAGTACAGAATGAAAATGAATATTTATTTTGAGATTTGCTAAAAATGTGATTTAACAGTGTTATTAAAGTTGGATGATTGAGGTATAATGCCAAATTAAAATGTAAAATTGACTGACAATGTAAAAATTGACCACACACACATACACACACACGATAATTAATTTACCCCCCCCCCCCACACACAGAACAATAATGATAATTTTTACAATATAATGGAAAATAAAATGCTAACAAATCAAATCAACTGGTAATTATAATGCACATTCTAAAATGGATCTTATTTTTGGGATTTGCAAAAAAAAAATACATTTATTATTAAACTTAGATGATGGCAAATATGATTAAAATATATAGTAATTGACATGTACAAAGTGAAGTGAAACAAAGTTACCCCAAAATTACAATTCTGTCATTGTTTGCTCACCCTCATGTTGTTCCAAACCTGTATGACTGACATTCTTCTGTGGAACACAAAATAAGATTTTTATTTTGTCTTCTACATTTGTACATACAAACAGTGGGGGTCAGAGGGGACCAAAACAACACATCATTTATAAGTTACCACTATGATTCGTGACTCTAATGTGTTTTTATGCTCATACAGTATGTTATTGAGGTGAAATTGTCCTCAGTTCCATGAATTCCCACACTGATGTCACTGAATGATTTGCTCTAATTTATTTTCTACTCACATGCAGTGTTTAAGGAGCCGATCTCAGTGTCTGTGTGTGTGTCACTGTCAGATTATCACATACTGAGAATGCATCTAATCTAAAGGGATTTCTTTTCATTAATACTGTACTACTCTTTTTGTTCCTCTTATCGCACATATTCTGGTTCACACACACAAAAACATTCTAAACCGTTACTTCAAATACAGATGAATCCATGTGATTAATGTTTAAACTGTATGAGCCAGGGACAGATCCTCACCCAGGACTGGCTCAGTGACCACAGTCTCGACACAGAAAAAACAGACATGAACCAACATGAGTCTAAACGCATGAATGAATTTAGTCACCGCAAGGTGAGGCCAAAACCAAGGCACATTTTTCCTTCATAAATTTTAAAATGCACGAGAAACCTTTAGGAAAAAGCATGTGTACCTATGTTACTTAAAACTGAACAAACATAATTAGGATTCTCTTTCTCTTTATACATTTTGAATTATGCTGACATTATAAAGATTGAAAGTTGTATTTCCAAGACTAACCCTATAGACCAACTATTACAGAAATCAAATAAATCTGTTATTATGACATCATCCTTTCAGGAAATGAACAGTTAAACACTTTTTATGATTTCATATTATGTGTTATATTTGTGTAAGCATGAGTATCTTTATTAAATAGCGCTTTAAACAAAACAGATTGTGTCAAAGCAACTGAACAACATTAATTAGGAAAACAGTGTGTCAGTAATGCAGAATGACAGTTAAAGGCAGTTCATCATCCAGCTCAGTTCAGTTTAAATAATATCTTTGCAATCATTTGCAATCAAGTCAATGATATCACTGTAAATGAAGTGTCCCCAACTAAGCAAGCCAGAGGCGACAGCGGCAAGGAACCAAAACTCCATCGGTGACAGAATGGAGAAAAACCCTTGGGAGAAACCAGGCTCAGTTGGGGGGCCAGTTCAAAACCAGCAGTTCAATTCCAGGCTGCAGCAGAGTCTGATTATGTTGTTGGTTCCTGATTAACTGGTTCCTGTGGTCTTGTCCCGGTGGCCATCTGAGACAAGGTCTTCTTCATCTATTTGTCCCGGTCTCCGCTGACATTCAGAGCTGTAGAGGTCCTCTCTAGGTGCTAATCCACCATCTGATCTGGATATAGACTGGATCTGGTGGCTACGGTGACCTGGAAATAAGAGCGAAACAGACTAATATTAGCGTAGATGCCATTCTTCTAACAATCTAGCAAGTACATCGGGTGTTATGGGAAGTGTTCCCTGTTTACCTAATAAATGCAGGTTGATCCTCTAACAGATTTTGATATTAGAAGCGTATAAGTGTGTTAGTGTGTTATGTTTAAACCAGGTTAAAGAGATGGGTATTTAATCTAGATTTAAACTGCAAGAGTGTGTCTGCCTTCCGAACAATGTTAGGTAGGTTATTCCAGAGTTTAGGCACTAAATAGGAAAAGGATCTGCCGCCCGCATTGATATTCTAGGTATTATCAAATTGTCAGAGTTTTGAAAACACAGCGGACGTGGAGGAGTATAATGTAACAAGAGTTTGTTCAAATACTGAGGTGCTAAACCATTCAGGGCTTTATAAGTAATGAGCAAGATATTAAAATCTATATGATGTTTGATAGGGAGCCAGTGCAATGTTGACAGGACCGGGCTAATATGGTCATACAGTACTTCCTGGTTCTAGTAAGAACTCTAGCTACTGTATTTTTGACCAGCTGGAGTTTGTTTATTAAGCATGCTGAACAACCACCCAATTAAGCACTGCAATAATCTAACCTTGAGGTCATAAACACATGGATTAACATTTCTGAATTTGACATTGAGAGCATAGGTTGTAATTTAGAGATGTTTTTGAGATGGAAAAATGCAGTTTTATAAATGCTAGAAACGTGGCTTTCTGAGGAAAGATTGCGATCAGATAGCACACCTAGGTTCCTAACTGATGAAGAAAGAATTGACAGAGCAGCCATCAAGTCTTAGACAGTGTTCTAGGTTTTTATGTCCTATAATTAACACCTCCGTTTTTTTCAGAATTTAGCAGTAAGAAATTACTCGTCATCCAATTTTTTTATATCGACTATGCATTCTGCTATTTTTTCAAATTGGTATGTCTGCTTAATATTTTTAAACCACGATTTACATTTTTTTCAGGATTCTTTGATGAACGTTCAAAAGAACAGCTTTTATTTGAAATTTAAATCTTTTATTATATATGATTATAAATGTCTTTACTCTCATTTTTGATAAATTTTATTCATCCTTGCCCAATAAAAGTTTTTAATTTCTTAAAAAAAGGAAGTGTTTGAACAGTAGTGTATGTGAAACAGTCATGCCAATTATGTTGACAGCTGAAAGAGATACAAGAGATGAAAAAGAGCTAGGAAGAGAGAGGAGAGAAGTAAAATCAGGAGAAGTGAAAATGAGAGGTCTCAAAAACACATTACGTAAGTCAGCAGTCGACTAAGCTGGATTACATGATGCTCTCATATTCACATTGCTACATGTGTGAGGCTGTTCAGCTTTAGTCCTGCTTTTAAAAAATATCATACACTCACAAACACACACACATACGACCACCTGACCACTACAGTCAACTTCAAATTAGAGCTTACCGACTAAAAGCTATTCTGAAGGTCTGGGAAAATTGCTGGTTTTTGGGGAAAACAATGAGAGACATGATCCTTCGCTTTTATTAGTCCCTTGCAACCCTTCACAAATGCACAGACAGGTGGTGATTTGAGTGCATGTGAGTGTGTTGGCACAGTCGGGGACAATGTTACTGCTGACTGTGTTTGTGTGAATTGCTTGAAAGGAAAGTGGAAGGTTAACTGGTGTAGTAGCAGTGATTTTCAGGACACTAACAGGTGGTTTGGCTGACCACCCCATCACACACTCTCTCTTTCTCTCCTGCAGAGAGGGACAGAAAGTGGTCTTATAGCGGTTTGTCAGCCTGGGTATTTAATCCAGTACAGAAAGCCGTGTGTACAGTGACAGCAGGTCACAGCTGCTCACACACACACACAAGCCTGATGTGCACAGCCAGATTTATTGAGAAAGTGATTAATTTTTTTATGGTCCTTGAAAAAACGTTTTAATAACCGCTATGAAATTCAGGTATTAAATGTGTAACTCAGACAGTTTTGTATGTGCCTTTACTGAAAAAGTACTGTATTGGAACTTGGAAGACTCCAATTTGATAGCATTGACCTGGCCCATAATCCATCATTGTCTGCAGCTCTGTCTCAGCTGACCAGTACACCCGATGCCAACAGAAAGCTGTAGTAGCACAGACTTTCCTAACATCACAACAAGAATGGCTCCAGCTCTCACAGGCTGTTGTCACATGACAGTTGACTCTATGCAATTTATGAGAGGATAACAGCTGTGGCAAAGTGATGTGGAGATTGTGAGCTCAACCGTGAAATTTTCTCCTTCCTAGTCTCTGTCTTGCTCTTATCTGAAGCACACATGTGCGCCTGCATCTCTAAAATAAGGGACATCCAAACACACTTCAACCGTTTCTGATTTAACTTAACCCAAAACCAGTCATACAACTCATTTATAAAAGGAAACCTACTTCAATAACATAATCCGTTTAACAAAGCATAAACATAAATCAAGAGACTCTCATCGAATGCATGCAATATTGGTAATTTATGTTTAGTAAAAAAACATTCAAGTAAGCATAACGATAGTTCTTTCATTGCGACATATCATCCAAATTATTCACACCAAATCAAAGCACACAAAAAGAACAAAAATGTTAATAGAGTTCAAGACCGATCAATATCCACAAATGATGCGAATGTTGAATTAAGTGTAATGGAGTGAATAAAGTCTTATCTGAATTCCATTCAAGTTCTCATAATGTCCAGTACATCCTCTAGCTAATTGTCAGTCTTAATCCATATGGCTGCTGTAATCAAACCTCAAAGTTAATGGAAGATCTGTATAAAGGTGATACTCGAATAATGGGCTGAAGAGCTTTGGGGTATAGAGGAAAGCATAAAATTTCCCTCTATCCTCTTCAGCACCATAATCCACCAGATAACACAAAAAGTCCTTCTACAAAAATCAAAAGAAGCCATACCAAGTAAACAGTCCAAATAATATAACTCAAACACATCCAAAACCAAATGAAAAGATAAGTAAGACACATTTCATACTAGCGATTTTCCGTTCTTGAACGAATCATTCATTTGAGTCGGATCTCGTGAAATAACCGGTCGAGCCGGTTCACAGATTGAACTCAATCAAACTTTAGTTCTGGCTTGATGATGCAGGATGCACAGCCGAAATAGAATATCAAACTCAAAAAGAACAGATTGAGCCAGTTCAACCAACTAGCTAATTTTGCAGAGGATTAAACTTGCAAAAACCTTTAGATCGGGTGATGGAAATACATTTTACTATAGTTTATTGTACATGCATATTATATTTAAAGTTACTTCAAATCAATTATTTTAAAAGACTCCTTATATTGACATGTAGAACATATCCATTTTTGAGCATTAGTGTCTGTAATATGTGCTGTAGTTGTGAAACGTTTAAGAATCTTATCTAAGTTGTAGGTTAGTCAATATCGGTCAGTCGTATCTGACATAAAGAATTAGCGAATTAAACTGTGACCCCAAACACCATTAACTTAAGTGAATTATATTGTAATAATCAGAAATATTTCACACAATTTTTTTTTTTAATGTTTCAATATGTCTTGACACAAATGACTTTATTTTTCATTGGATACAACATTGCACAACATTGAGTTGTTAGAAAAGAAATGCGTAGAGACGTCATTGATTGATGATGTCAGGAACCGATGAATCGGCTTTTTGAACTGGTTCAGTGAGTCGATCTCTCCGAAAAGAACTGGTTCACAAAAATGAATCGGACTTTGCATCACTATTTCAAACACAATATGTAATCACTTACTTTCAGTTGAGCATTTAAACAAATGTTTCCCAACAAGGACTCTAGAAGCACATGGCAAGGCCATGCTTTAGCTTTTGCATGCTGCACTCACCCTATGGCATAATTTATACAAAAACATGTTGCCCTCTAGAGTGCCCCTAGTGGTGAGGGAGAGGAAGAGCCCTAAAAAAGGCTTGTGACTGATAGGCCCTGTCCCAAATAGAACACTTTATGTGCACTTGTGCTCTTACAATGGCTGCCGCTTGCATATGTCTGTTAAGTCCATGAGACTGTAGGGTGTCCCATTTGAAATTTTTGCATTCAGAAGGGTGCTCATGAGCGATCTGACCAGAAGTGCTCTATCAGCACTTCTACCAAACCTACACTGGTGCAAGTGCTGCAGCAGACTTCCACTCCGACAGTCAAAGTGGCATTACGTCACAAAAGTGTAGAGTCAAGAGGAAGCCCGCGAGAGTTTAGGGTGCCATTTTGGACAGGACCAAACGCTCTCTCAAAATGGCCGCCCCATGAGGACTCTGTTCTGGCTTGTGGCTGCCTCATCCAAACATTCCCTCTCTTTTTCTCATTAGCTTTATCTCAACATCTTTCTCTCTCACTTCCAAACAAGTTTATTTATCTCCAGCCATCCTTCCCTCTGTCTATGGACAGCTTAGCAAGCTCTTACTCCACAAGGCTTTTCAGCGAGAAAGACTGTCAGAGCATTGATTCATGGACCAATACTGAATCAGCCAGTAGGCTACTTTGGACTTGCTTTGTTTCATCTGACTAATTAAAAACAAGCAATCAAAATAATTATGACTTAATTAGCACTATACTGGATTACATGCATCAGCGTCGAAGGGCTAATGAGCCAAAGCTCAAATTTAATGACAACATTAATCTTTTATTCTTTGCTCTGCATAAGCCGTACCCCAAAGTTTAGTTCCATTTCCCATGGAACGACTGAGGCCTTAAATCACACAGCTATTGGGAAACCTACTGTGTACAGAAAAACAATGGCCTGCTTTGAATGGATGTTTAATTAAAAACAAGGATCACGGGTCATTTTCATTTTCTGAAAGGGTGATATGGTATTTGAGTTATAGCACTAGTGTTTATTTGCAGTCTGAACTGCTGGCGTAGTTTGTGCAGCTGTGATATTAAACTTTACAAACCTTGTAATTGGATCTCCTTTAACTCACCATAGCTGACTTAATGCTGATTGACCAGATTCATTATTTAAAGTCAAATGTATAAAACTGTGTGTTTTGGAGTACCTCAAACCATGGTGAAATTGCTACTTGTAAAATACATTACAGGTGGTAATGACCTGAGCATGAGGTGGCTATTGAGCTAGAGCTGGTTTATGGGATGTGGTGGGCTGATTGCTGGCTACTGGCTACCAATTCTGCTCTAAGCTCTTGTTGCTGCTGCCTGCTTGTTTAGATCGAGGGATCGACACGCTCAAGTGGGATTGACCCTGAGCTCCTTCACTTCATGCTACACACCAGTCCACTCCATTGTCACGCAAAGAAACAAAGGCCCTGTTATGCAAACAGATGTTTCCTCAAGCTGCACTCCTTAATGCAGATTTAGCCTTCTTTTGGCTGTGTAGTGCATGTTAATGCTAATCTATGGCCACTAAAGCAATGCAAGAACCGGTGTTGAGGAAGCTACTTTATACTTTATACTTTATATCATTCAAAATTTTGGAGTTGGTTAGATTTTTTTCAAAAACACAAAAAAAATCAGCAGGCTGAATTTATATGAAATACTGTAAATACAATAATATTGTGAAATATTATTACAATTTAAAATAAATGTTTTCTTTTTCTTTTCTTTTTTTACATTTTGAAGTATAATTTAAATGTATTCCTTTAATGGAAAAGCTGAATTTTCAGCAGCCATTACTCCAGTCTCATTCAGTAATCATTTTAATATGCTGATTTTGTGCTTGTCAGTATTGAAAAACAGTTATGCTGCTTCATATATTTGTGGATACTGTGATACATTTGTTTTCAGGATTCTGTGATGAACAGAAGGTTTAAAAGAACAGTATTTATTTGAAACTGAAATCTTTTATAACATCATAAATTGTTACTGATCACTTTTAAATGACGGTACATATATGTGTAGTTTGAAACCGTATCCAAGCTGTATTATATATACATATTTTTACAGAGCTGCATTAGGATGACAGATCAAAATATATCGGAAAAACATTAAAAAACATCAACAACAGTTTTATTATGGAGTATGAAAAAAGCTGTATATCAAATGAATAGTACTTCATGTCTGAATGTGCAGTACTGCATTCATAAAAAGGTAGAAAAAAAATGGAGCTGACTGACCGAACATTTTAGTTATGGATTATGTATAGCCTCCTTCTTTCAGCTCTCATCATCCATCCTGATTTTCTGCAGCTCTTCTAAAGGTTCACATGGGCAAAATATGCTCCTGGATAAAAGAGGGGCCCAAAAAGCCCAATGACACTATCAAAGCAGCATCTAATAAATTGAGGCGTCGTAGCTCTCACTTCATCAAAGGGATTCTGGCCAACTCGATTCCTCGCGATAGGCTTGAAATGAACAACAAACACTGCCAATGATTTGACATGTCTTCCTTCTGACTCTTTCTCCTCCTCTGATTTTCCCTCGGCCTTTTGCCATCCTGCCTCTCTATCTTGATTTACATTCCCAAGATGCAGCCAACAAATGCCGCTCCGTAATCTGTTGTGACGTTGGCTGTGCTTTGGTGTTTTATCTTGAAACAGACAGCGTGGCTTTAAAGGTTCAATATGCAGTAATTGTTTTATGAATAACCATGAGCCATTTAAATAAAACCACTTCATCGGAACTTGGTTATTTCATTTAATCCGTGTTTAATCCGCAGCTTCTCTGTAAAATGTTGTTTGCTGGCTTTTGCCGCTACGTGCTTGTCTGTCTTTGTCACGCGCACCAATACACTCTTGGTTTATCTGAAATAGCATATTAAATCCTCTGCCTCACAAAACCTCACCTACCGCCCTTAAATTCGCACTTTTAGCCTTGCTTTTCACAGCACATCATCAACTTTCTCCCATCCTTGCTATTTCATAAGGCTGCCATAAAAAAAGCATTACCAGGTGGGGCAGAGCGAGATTGAAAGCTAAATTTATATTAGAAAATAGCTGGAATTCTTTTGTCCCTTTTTTCACTGTCTTTTTGTTCTCTGCCTTGATCGCACGCCCTCCCGGCACACCGTAGTGACAGCTCGCTGCGTCTGCGCTATATCATCGCTCAAAAGCTGGGAACGTTTGTCAAATGTTCCCAACAAATAGAGCTTTGGTGGCAAACCCAGCCACCAGGCTTAAAACGAAGGTGCCGTGATACAAACTGAACCGGCAAATAGTTTGAAACACCCTGACAGATCGTATTCTGCTATTATTCTGTACTTTCCCTTCTCTGCCTTAGACTGAGGAAAGGAATTACGCTGTTTTATAAGGCCCAAGGCCAAGTATGCAATTATGGTGTGTGCTGTGTTAGCGCCTAAACTAAATGTGAGTGTATGTGTGTGTGTGTGTGCTTATGTCAACACAAGAGTTTGTTTCTGTATGTATGTGTGTGATTTAATTGTGAATATAAATGTGTGTTTAGTGATTACTGTGTAATCTGATAAGGTGCATGCGTGGGCCGGGGTGGGGGTGGTGGGATGCAATAAAAATGAGTTATACATTGTAAAATTAAAAAGAGTTGGCTCATGTATGATCGGTTATTGGAGTCTCGGTGTATATGAATGGGCAAAAGCCAGAATTAGGTTATTAGATCAAGTCACAGTCAAGTATGGGATCAGAGCTGAAATCCAGGTATATTTAATAAAGCAGCTTCAAGGAAGAGTCATCTGAGCGACATTAAATATCAAACTCACACTTCACACTTTCAGGTTTAATATGAGTTATTCCTATTTGACATCTCTGACTTATAAAACATAGTCATTTCACTGCATGATGCTCAGAGGAGATGACATTATATAAAAGGAGTCTAGAAAAACTGAGGAAGACAAATAACGCTAACATTTGTTTTGCTGTTGCAAAATTATCAATTGAAAATAAACTTTTGTTAACAGTTTTTGACTTTAGCTTTTGAGTTTGCTTTAAGTGCATGGTTATCATTAACTGTGTACACCTCTGTGAAAACCACACTTTCAGAATCGGACTTCAAAGCGACATTCTGTTGCACTTTGCAGCATAAGAGGCCATTCAAACAGATTGCATTTTTGCATTTCATTGCACTTTGGAAAATGTTGACCTTTGCATTTGCATCTTTTGCAGCATCTTGTACAAGACATAGCATTCAATATGCGGTGGTCCTTTTAAAAGAACCTCAACTTAAAAAAAAAGAAAAAAGAAAATGCATTTCTGGACCTTGTTTTTTTCCTCTCTCATTCCACTGTCCTGGGTCTCTTTTTTTTCCAGTTCTGTAAGAAAGTCTGTGCTCAGGTTTAAAAAAATATATTGTAAGAGGCTTAAAACAGGAAATGAAGTTAAGATTGAATATGATTTAATGTCACAGTTAAGAAATAGTCACATCGAAGATACAGTATTAATAAAGTTGCAACTGAAAGTTGTAAGATATATATAACTTGTGAGATATATAGCTGCTATTAAGATTTATTTTTATTTTTTTCTGATGTGGAAATGGGCTTCCATAAGTATGTATACACTCAAATATATGCTGGAACACCAGTAGAAACACACATACTAAAAATGAGTCGGAGAGATCATCCGTATCAGCACAGAGTGAAACCACAGATATTTAAATGCTTACACACACACACAAACACATCCTGTAGGAGTGCAAAGCAGATAGGTTAACACCGAAAGACAGCTGGCTGGAAGATCAGTAGTGTGGGTGTTTTTTTGCTTGTGTACTGTACAGTTGTAAAGCCATTGACATGCTTCCAGAAAATCTGAGTAGTGTTGATTTCAGTATTAGTGTACAAAGTCCTACATAGTGTGTGTGAGTGTGCGAGTGCCAAGGGGGGGAACGGGCACTCTCAGTTTGTGTAAACGCAGCAGCCTGGCCTAAAAAAAGTCCCTCTCCCTTCCAGACACATGATTGGCTGTTGTTTCCCACCCCATTTATGCTATCTTTGCTCTCTAGCTCTCTCTGTCCTTTAGCAATGGAGCTGAATTAATTTTGTCAGGTCTTGTTGCAGTGAGCATTAGGAAAAAAAAAAAACAAAAAAAAACAAATGTGTAAATCTGTTCATTATTCTGTCAAATGGAAGAAAAAACTTTTTACCATGCCAGAAAGACTTTTTTTTTGCCAGTTTCATTGTGGGGATTCGTTTTTGTCTTCTTACAAAGCACTGGAGAATCATCAAATGTCTATATTTGCCGCCCATTCTCCCCTTGGTCCCCATGACTCGCTATGAACAAGGATTAAGCTGTTCTTGGATGTCTTATGATGTGAGGTTCAATGATAAATTAAAGTCTCAGTCTCATTCAAAGGGTAGAAGTAGGGCTGACTTGTTACATGTAAACATTACAGTCTCTCTGCAGCTCAGGGAAGTCTGTGTTTACGTTGTGAGACCTGAGCCATTCATCCCACCTTCATAAAAGTCAAACCAGTCTGGCGTGTAGGGTATTTTTGAGACAGCACAGGGCTGTGAGACCAATAAAAGATTACCTTTACCCTTTCTAACACCTCAGACTTTAGGAATGTAGGCTCTTACACAGCCATCATTCCCAAAGTACAACAAATATTAGCCTACTATATATTTACAATAGTGACTATGTGTGACGTCATTCTCAGTCGAGCATCACAGTGAGCCGTTTGTGGAGAAACTTGATTATAAGTAAATAACTAGAATTTGGACTGTTTTTTGGTCTCAACTTTCAAATCAATTTTATTTTTTAAATTCAAACAATACATGTTGCTATTGAAAGGGGTCATGAACTAAGAATTTAAAATTCCCTTGATCTTTTGATATATATAAGAGGTCATTGTACTATAAAAATGTCCTGTAATTTTCAGAACTCAAATCCTCCTCCTTAAGGTTTGTTCACACTGGGATGAATATTGCGCGTGATTATTGCTGATGTTTTTAATGCCTTGTGACTAAACAAAGGGCCCCAATGTGAGTGTGCAGACCGACATGCAAAACGCAAAGCTTAAAAGCGTAATTTTTTAAATAACGCCTCGGGCTCTAATTGATAGTTTGATGGGCCGCATTAAAAACTGTCCGACCAGTGAAATTGGAGATTTTGTTCATGTGCCTGGAGCTGTGGAAGTTACAGTAAAACACGACTTGATGGCGCCAGCGAAAATTGCTTGAGTATGAACACAAAAGATGCGTCGAAATACATCTGAGATTAGTGTGCGATAATTGTCCAGGTCTGTACGAGGCTTTAGTCTAAAAACAGCTTACATTGAAGCCAATCTCCCAAAGCGACCGGTTGTGGAATGCGCCACTTTGATGTACCGTATTTTTCGGACTATAAGTCGCACCTGAGTATGTCGCATCAGTCCAAAAATACGTCATGATGAGGAAAAAAACTTATATAAGTCGCACTGGACTATAAGTCGCATTTATTTAGAACCAAGAACCAAGAGAAAACATTACCGTCTACAGCTGTGAGAGGGCGCTATATGCTGCTCAGTATAGACTACAGGAACACTGAGCAGGATCTCTGGCAGCATAGAGCGCCCTCTCGCGGCTGTAGACGGTAATGTTTTCTCTTGGTTCATTTATCTTGGTTCATGTCAAAGTAATTTTGATAAATAAGTCACACCTGAATATAAGTCGCAGGACCAGCCAAACTATGAAAAAAAGTGCGACTTATGGTCCGGAAAATACGGTAATAGTGTGGCTATACACCGCCATTAGAGAGGAAGAACAATGCCTGCTTCTACATTGCTGCCTGTTTAGCCCCACCCACCGATTCATGCATGTAGTGTTTACAAGAGAGGTGAATGAGGGTCTATACATAAACCGAACAATAAATATGACTCTAAAGAAGATGCTGTGCAATGCCAATTTGTGGAAAAATCCTGATATAAGTAGACCTCAGAGAACAGTAAAAAATAAATAACAAAGGCAGTTCATGACCCCTTTAATGTGACTTCACAGATAATTGCCTCAGCTCAAATGGAAATGTGGAACACTTTTGAACTGCTTCTCTAGTGCACCTACTACTAGTTGCAAGAAAAAAACATGAATGAACATTGGGGGTAAGTTTTAAGACACAGAACAACTGACTTAAATGTATAATCTCTACTTGTTTTTCAACTGAAAAATATTAATTAATCAAAACAGCTTGTTAACAACACATTACCTGCAGTTACAGTTACCTCAAAATCATTCAGTGTAAATAGAAAACGCTAAAAAAAACCTTTAGAGAAGAAAATATCACCAAATCATTACTAAAATTGTAAATATATTGTTGAATATATGACTATAGTTATTTGCATTAGTCTACTAATCAAATCATATCAGAAAATTTTACAATAATCAGAGGTAATTTTCTCAGTAAGTTTTAATGACAGCCACTATTATATCATTATTGGCTCTCTGGACAACAATTTGGAGAAGCAATAGATACATCACTTTCTTTTTCAGTCAGTGCTCCAAACTCAAAACTTTGGAGCAGGTCTCATATTTCCCAATATTTACTGACATAGGCGTCTGTATCAGACGTTTTATCATTTATTTTTAAACACAGAGTGACATATATGCTGAGGTAGGAAGTTCATCCAGCATCCGCCCTCTTGTGTCACAGGAAACTGTTTGAGATCCAATATTGTATTTGACAAATGGTGTCTGTTGTTTATCATGGCTCTGTGATAAATCAGTGTTTGGCAGTAACTTGATATGACCCTTCGAATCCACATAATACCCCGGAATAGGGGTAAAGACAGGCTGGCTGTAAGTACTGCCTTCCCTCAGCTCTGGTGGGTCATGACCTCCCTGTGGCCCTGGGTTAACTTCTAAACATACCTCACGGAGACAGAGGCTGGACAGTTAGTGGGCAATGCTTGACCTTTTCCATTGAGTTTCTGTGAGGTAAAAAGATCTGGGAAAGGAGTTAGACGTGACAATTTAGCCACTTAAATAGCTAATGACAAACTAGATTTTTCTGAAGAAAATGGGAGTGTTGTTTGTAAAACTCACTAGCACAATGTTGAGCTGTTGGTGGTAGTTGTCAGGGTGTTGCTCTGTGATTGTGAAGTGTTCTGATTGTTTGTTAGCATGTTGCTAAGCACATACAAGGGTGTTGAATGTTGTTAGGTGTTTACTTACTAGTAAAAGTCAAAAATACCTGGTATTTTGGTCACTCCATAGGGCTTAGGTTCAGTCTTAAAAGTAAAAGCACATATCTTCCTCAGTAAGCTAATGTATCATTCATGACTGTAGCACAATTCGTGGTTAACGGTAAATTCTACATTCATACTAACACATTTTGACTTCCTGTTGACATTAGATAATACATTATGAATAAATTTTAATTAACAGTCATTTTTTCACGTTTATGCATCTTATATATTTTTTTTCATTATATATATATATATATATATATACATACATATATATATATATATATATATATATGTATATATATATATATATATATATATATATATACATATATATATATATATATATGTATATATATATATATATATATATATATATATATATATACACACATATATATATATACACACACACATATATATATATATATATATATATATATATATATATATATATATATATATATATATATATATATATATATATATATATTTATTTATTTATTTTGTTTACTGTATTTTTGATTATATAAATGCAGCATTGGTAAGCATACAAGATTTCTTTACAAATTTTTTAACAATTTTACCAACCTCAAACTTTCAGCAGTGTGTTTTTAGATTAAAGGACTCACATCAAGGTGTGGTCCATGGAAACCCTTCTGGTTATATCGTTGTCTTTGTTGTTCTCATCTGTGTTTCATCTGAAATTTCAGGCCAATTTAATGAGGATTTCCTGTGTGAATGCAACTTTTATAGATCTGAAAGAAAAAAAATCCCAGGTTTAGTTCCATTAACTCCTGCCAAGACCTCTGTGGTGCAATTTTTGTTGGTTTTCACTTTCTATACTGAGATTAGAAAAAGATGGCATGTGGTGGGCTTTCATTTCCCCTTTGTTGTCGTAAACACACAGAGAAGGACATACACAGACGCACACACACAAGCAAATGCCTTGTCCCTGCCACCTTTCATTAGGGTTTTATGAGGTGCGCTGACAATGGCCGACCCTGCCATGGAGACTGGTTCCACATCCCCCATGCAGGAAATCAAAGACAATCTCCCATCTCTCACAATCTCCATCTTGCAGAAGGAAGCCACTCCTCGGGAAACCACTTTCTGTAGTTGCGCTTCAGGGCATCTGCCTATGTGAATTTGTGGCAGTTCAATATTGTACGCCATTCTGGTTTGGCATAATTTTTTTATATGTTAAAGGAGCCAAAACACAAAACACTTTGGATTCTTTGTGTTGTCTTGCAAACTACTTTGGTACTTTTGGCACGACCAGGCAAAAGACAAATTTTTTCTTTGACTAAAATCATGAGGCTAGACATTGTGTTTACAAAGGGCCTTTCTGAATATAGCTGACAATTTAGTGGTTGTAGCTTACATCATTGCAATAGTTTTGCGTGTCTATTTATACCAAAGACTGGCTTGTGGTTGGCTGGTAAATGTCATAGTATCATCAGAAATTACTGGGTTCCCAATGGGATGAATTATGGGCTAATGCTTGAGAAATTTTGCACTGTAACCTCCCACCTTTACATCTCTCGTTTGTTGTGATCCAAATCCATCATTCATTTCTTGGGGTGTATGAAAACTGCTGCGTTTAGCCAGAACATGCTGCGGTGGCAGAAAGGAAATGAACACGTTGGCTAAATGCATCACTGACCTTGGGGAGGAAGAAACTTTTGTATGAAGTATGGAGTTGGTACTGTATATATTTGAGCTCAGTTGTAGGTTGCACATATTGCATGATGCAAAATATTTACAGTATATAAAAATTTCACTGCTAAATCCATCGGTGTAAACATGGGAAACACAGATTAATTGATAAATACCTCTTACTACAACTGTCAGTCAGACATTAGGATTTCAATCAAATGGGGAATGTCTATGAGTCAACCTAATGTAAGTGTTAAATTCATGTTTTCTTTTTTAGCCTAGTATAATGTTCAAAAACACTGATTCATTTAGAGATGAATAAAGCAAATCTCTTTAACAGTAAGTTATTGAGTCATTCATTCAAATAACTAGTGACTCTATTAAGGTACATATTTAAGGAATGAAAAGAGAAATAACCAGTTGCATCAGCTGAGTAAATGATCCAGTGACTCACTAATAAAGATGGGTAAATCTTTGAATCAATAGGATAAACCGTGCAAATGTTTAATTTTGCTGTAGCTTCGCTTGGAACCATTTCCATTGGCCGAGCAAAATATATGACCCAACAACCATCAATAATGTGTCTATATATATATGTATATGTATGTATTCAGTATTAACGCCTTGTTTGTTGACCTACTGAATATAAAAAAAAAATCAAATGAAAAAAATTATATTTCAATGCTTTTGCAGTCTTTCTTAAAACTTTTGCATTTCCAAAGAAACTTTGCATTCATTCGCTGAACTGTTGTGTTTGCTCACACAACTTTTGTGATGGAAATAATATGCATCAGGAGGAAAAACGATTTCTCAGTGCTCTTGCGAGCGAAATCAAAGTTTCTCTGGGGAAAACAATATTTTACAAGAGAATGCAAATGTTTTGCGAGAGAACGCAAAAGCATTGAAATACAAATTTTCCTCCCATCTCATACTTTTTTCCATCACCACGTCCCCTTTAAGGCTCTGTACTTTGTAACATACTTACAGACTTACAAACTTAGTTAATCAAACAGAGAGATGAAACAAAATCACTGACCTCATAAAAGTATAACTGAGCTAACCATCCAATCTGAATACAAGACAGATTTTTGAAGCAACCTCATAAAGCTGCTTAATATCTGACAGACTGGAGCTGGAGTTAGATTTCACTCCCTGAACTTAGAATACGTCTTCGCTTCCTACTTTTTATGCGCCTGGTGTCATTCATCAAAGAGTGATGACAAAAGTGGTTCTGGAGGCAACGAAAGGTCATGACCGTGCGCATTTGAACATCGAAAATGTGTGTGCGTGTGTGTGTGTGTGTGTTAAGAGCTTGTCTCCAGCTCCCAGTGCCTGTCTAATCTCTACAGAGCTTTAGGAATTAATGTAGTAAATTGATGACTGACTGCTGTGCACATTTTACAGGTTTTTTAGTAGACTGTTATGAGGCTTAATAGAGTTTTTTTGCGATATCTGTCAAGCAAGCACACGAAATGTCCAACATTATCCTCTGATTTTACACTCCCCTATATTCTAAAACCTTACAATGTCATGTAAAATACATTAAATCCAACACATTTTAGAAGTTTCTTCTCCTGTGATTCTCTAAGCATCCCTGTCCATCACTAGCTCATTGGGAAGGCCTGTGCATCTGTGGCCTGAGGGCCAGAAGTTCGTTCGGTCTTGTTATATGTGTCCCTGGGCTTTCTTTATGTTTTGTGAGCTTTCTTTTAACTGAAGCAGGATTAAAGCTCCAGCTGTGGCTGTGATTTACTGGACAGGAGGCAGAGACAGGAACTTGACTACAATGACTCTGGCATAAATTCTAGGCACATATCACTGACATAAAACATCATGCACACGCATAAAGCCACGTCCCCCAGCCCAGCTTCCATGAGGTTGTCTAATTTTCCTGAACCCCCTGGGAGGTGACAGTCATATGTATAGTGTTTCCTCTTTTATAACGTGCTGGAATGAGGGCAGCTTTATGGACAGAGAAAGTTGAGGCCCATCCAAGGTTGAACCGGGTACACAAGTTGTTATTGTAACCGAAATACTGCCTACTGTACGTCATACATTTTTTTGAAAATGTGGCTGAAACAATCTCCATTTTGCTTGAAATAGAGTATATGTATACAGCACCCCTAGTAGCACCATATGGAGTTTCAAAATGAATGACCAATGACACTCTTGAGAGAGCTAATGCTTGGTGGTTGATTGTAGTGTTTTAGTGAGCATGCATAGAATTATACATTTATGCAATTATACATTAATTACATTAATATATACAGCAATAAAGAGTGAGCATGTTTATATTTTGTTATACAAATTAAAATTGTTTCTCAGAGACTGCGCTCACGTTACTTCATCATCCTTACATGATATTTAAAGATAAAAAAAAATAGGTAGCACTTTATTTTACAGTCCTGTTCCTCATGTACATACTATGTACTTATTACAGTAATTACAATAACTATGTAACAACTAGGTACTAACCCTGAACCTACCCCTAAACCTAACCCTACCCCATGTAGTTATCTTGTGTTACCAGAACTTTCTTAGATAAATACACTGTAAGTACACTATGAGTACATGTTAGTACACGTACTGTAAAATAAAGTGCAACCAAAAAATATATATATTATTTTTATGCATTATCATCTCAGGTTCTGAATTTAATTTCATAATGTAAATAAACCTAAATAACAAAACTTAAAATTCAATTTAAGCTATGTGGTAAGAAAATAATTGAGAAAATAATTAAAGAAAATAATGATAGAATTCGGTCAAAAGCCATTTTTGTTCCCAAGAACCATGTTAAAAATCTACCAAATTATACTATAATTTTAAATTAAAATCAGGACACTTTTACTAGTTTTGCTCAAATAAAATAATAGTTGAAAATAAGCTATATGTGCATCAAATAACCAGTATGTCACGAAAGTCCTCTTCATAGTTGATTAAATCCAGTATATCATTGTGCTACAGCCTGCAGTAAGCAGTCGCCTAATGAACCTGTCTGCTATTGCTCAAACTCATACCATTGGTTGAGAAGTTGACATTTTGAGCATGTTCTGGAAGTGTCGCAGAGAAACTGGTAAAGAAGAAACGATTTAATGTAAAAACTAAATCACTCTTATACACACTTAAATTCCAAATACAGGAATAAATAGTGAAGCTGTTTGTGTCTATTCATTATTGATCATCTTCAGATGGAAAATATTACTCAGATTTCAACCGTGGCTCCTGAAAGATGGTTTGATGTTACTTGTGAATGTGTGTGTTTGTGCCCCTGTCTGTACTGTTATTCTGACAGCATCTCCTCCCGCATCTGATTGCCCATAAACACAGCTGCTGTTTTTGAATGCACAACTGACAGGTATTTTGGTTGACAGAAGAAAGGAGAGAGAAAGTATGTGTTAGACAGACAGAGAGAGAGAGAGAGAGAGAGAGAGAAGCCAGGTCTTGAAAGATGTGCAGTCCAAATTTGTTTAATTTGCATGTGAGCAAGAGGAAATCAGACCCTTTTGTGAGGTCATTTACAAGGAAATGTATTTCGAAATAGAACAGAGAGAAGACATTTAACGTGTTACACACTTTCTGTAGATGCTTAAATAGTTTTCAAAAAGCACTGTGTGACAACAATGACTTTAAATCCCCCTAAACAGAACGATAATTGAAAAATTAAGTATTATGAAGTTTCTGATTCAAAGATGTGGATGGATAAATAAAAACATCCACAACATCTGCTTAATCTCTTCTATATTCTGCCATAAAGATTCATCTACACTTCGTGGCACTCCATGAAACTGACAGCGCTGCTGTGAGAATAATTGCTCTGATAAACAGATCCAATGGAGAACCCAATAAACCCAAAGCCCCAACACCAATGCATTTAAATTAATGGAAACACTCTGTTCTGTTTTCCTTCACAACAGCCGCTGACAGCTTTTCCCTCCTATCAACAATTTTACATTCACTGCCTCTGAGACAAAAGATTTTATCTCGTTTCAGCATTTGAGAAATAAATGAATTGATTCCCCACACTTCTCCACAAGCACTTCGGTAAATAAAAGACTGGATAAGGAAAAGAAAGCATAAACAGAAATGTGGTTAAAAGCTCTCATGCTATGCGTGCCAAAAAGGATAGAGTGACTTAAAATGATAAACAACAAAACATTTGACGGGAAACTAAATATCTCTCACATGAGAGTTACAATAAAGAACCTGTTCCTATAACTGTAATTTCAGAGTGAAAGTAAGAAAATGCAACATCTTCAGACAGATTTGCAGATGATACCAGATCTGAATATCAACCCCTGCTTACGGAAACATGTCTGCTCTCAAGAGAGGGTGATGCAAAAGAAAAATCTTTTATTTCACAGACTTTTCAGTATGTATTTTGTATTTGCACTGAAGTGGCTTAAAAACATAACCACTGAACTAAATAAGCATTAGTTGCCTTTGGGTATTAAAAGGTTTAATTCAATAAGAAAAATACAGATATACAAATACAAAATAAATAAATAAATAAATATTTATAACAAAATATAAGAACTAATCACACTTAATTTGTGAATGCTCAAATGAATAACTGAATCTGAGATTTGAATCAATAAACTGAAACTATGAGTCAGTATAGGACCAGTTTATAGAAATTAATCAATTCCAAAGCCAATTTAACTTAAGTTTAAACCAGATAATCATTATTCAAATAAATCTGTCTTAATATTCACATACTTGCAAGTTACGCTGTATGGAAAGAAGAAACCTTTTGGCAATATTGAAATACTGACTATGCTTATATCACCAGCAAAATCATCTATAAAAACGGCGAATACTGAATATAATTCTATGTCAGTCTGTTTTGACATCCTTCATGGTAACCATAGTCAAATTAGAAAATAAATCCTCCCACATGTCTTTCCCCATGCTTTCAACTACACCACAATACCATTTTTAACTTTTATATGCACAGGCGTTCACCAAAATAGATTTTATTTTGCTCTCTTTTTTTGCTCTTTTCTGAAATTACTGTAGAAGTATCTTTCCCAGTCTTGCCTTCCCACATCTGTTTTGACATCTGTATGGTTTGTTGTCCCTGCGTGTGATTCATACCTGAATTTACTGCTTCAGAATGGGTAATATGCGACTAGCTGTAATTGGTTTGCGTTGCTATCTGGCTTAGGGGGGTTCTGCTTGAGGAGTTCATGCTTCATTCAAGGTGACGTGTTTCATTTTAGAGAACTGTTTCCAGCAGATGATACGTCTCTCTTTGTTTCTTTCTGGGCAGTGTTGGCTGATGCACAGCTGTTACAGTTATTCGCTCTCTGTTGTCCTTCTCTGTCCCCTTGTGTTTTTCCTTCTTCGGGAAAGAACTGTTCATTTAATTTCCTACTTAATGCTCCACATTCATTCACAGGGTTGTTTGCTTTATCTGTTTCACTCTGCTACTTTCCAAATTTACTAATGTTATTCAAAGAGCCGTAACTACCCAGATTAAAAAAAGTATACTTGAATGCATTAAAAAATATTTACATACCAGCAAGTACATTTGTAGTACATTCTTTTTTTTCTTTTTTTTGTGCTAAATAAAATTTATACACTATATATAAATACACTATAAAAGTATGTTACTACTTCAGTAGTACTTCAGTGCAATTGCAAAAGTATACTAAATACCACTGAGATTTAAAGAGCCAGTAAGATGAAAATTCTAAGCTTCCTATCCATCCATCCAAGGTTAAAAAACATTGTCATTTTGTCAAAATATCACTTTAAAATTACCTCAATTCTCAGAGATCCCCAAACGGTTCGCGCGAAGCTGTTCAAAAGATTCAGTTTCCTTAAACCCCACCTTTCAGTAGAATACTGTGTTCTGATTGGTCGACTGACATAGTCAGTTTTGATTGGTTGTTCCGCACACAACTTCATGGTAAGCAATGCGTTAGCATCTGTTTGGGGTGAATTATGTCTTATTCCTCTCATCGCGATGCAAACAGTAAAATAAAAAACTTGAACAGTCTCGCTGCTTTTTCTTCTGTGTGGGTGTATTCAAGCCGCACGCTTCAGTTTGAATATGAATAGCGTGTTCAGCGCGGGGGCGTGGTCACATTAGATATAATGAAGGGAGACGTGAAAAACGGACATCGCGTTGTTTTCATATGGCTTACTTTATCACAGAATATTTTCGGCAGCACTAGTTAAGTTTTAAAGTAGACATGTCAAGCTTTCTATAGATATCTCTCTCATGTATCTTCGTTGAGTATTCACGGAGTTATGAAGATTTGTAAATGAAGATCAGCGCAGACAAAGGCTGCAGACAGCACACATACTGATAAGATGCTCGGGAGAAAACTAACACATAACTTCATAATCATATTTACAGGTTGTGATTCGGAGATGCTTGTTGGTCCAAATAAAGTTGGTAATGAACCCTCTTTTATGGCCTAACGCTTTGAAAATGCTTTGCAGGGCAGAGTTCCGTTTCTCCCAAGACGGTAGGCGGAGATTATTATGCAAAGTGTTCCTAGTGACGTACATAGAGATGGGCAAAAGATTTGAAATCTATAACGACTCGTTTCAGCGATTCAGAGTCGACTCCTTACTCTAGAAGCCAATAACTTTATAAATCGTGTACTTTTTGGTTGAATTACTTTGCACATTGTTTACACAGATGGACAGCTCATACACTGTAATACAGGTAATTTTTGATTTCCCATCTGTGTGGCTCTTTAAATGGACTCTTAGTGCATTGAAATAATATACGCCAAAAATATACATTTATTAGTGTATTTCTTACACGTGCGCTTTGAATGGATTAAAAACAGTTCATTGTTCGGACACTTTTATATAGTTATCCTAAGTTTAAATTAAATTGATTTTATTTATGTATGTATTGAAGCATATGTGTAGCAAAATTCAGTTTGAAATGTAATATGCAAAATGGCAATGCTATATGTAAAATGCCAATGTATTTCTGTATTTAAATTTACATTTTCCTTTACAGATGTGCGACATTCAGTGCAAAATAAAAATGAAAATATATCATTTAAATGTGCCATTTTCTACAGATTTAATATTATTAAATATATTACTTCCCACACTAATAGCACATGATTGGATTATTAATTTATGTGTTTAGATTTATACCAAAATTCACAATTTAACAGAACGTATGCTTTTAGCATAAAGTACTTGAAGTGCTATATTTTAAATGTGGAAAAAAGTGCTATAAAAGACAAAGTAATAGTGTACTTGATTGTATTATTTAAAGACACCATAAACATAGTTAAGTATCATATAAAGGGATTGTTAACATCATTACAATACACTTAAAATGAATTATTTAATTTTTACAAATGTACGGGCAATACATTATAAATACATTTTGTATATATTCATTATATATTGATCTTATATTTGAACTGTACTAAGTGAACTGAAAGAAGTGTATTTTCACATGGGTAGGCCAAATGAAATCTGACTTTTCACAATTTTGATGCATATTTTGGGTAAAATTCTCTGGAATGACCATTCAATTACTGGTTCTCAAACATTTTGATTCCAGAGCAACACTGTCCAAGAAAAAAATATTTATTGTAATTGCAAAGTTGCCTGTTTTCAAGATTTATTTTTAATGTACAGTATTGTTCAAAATAATAGCAGTACAATGTGACTAACCAGAATAATCAAGGTTTTTCGTATATTTTTTATTGCTACGTGGCAAACAAGTTACCAGTAGGTTCAGTAGATTCTCAGAAAACAAATGAGACCCAGCATTCATGATATGCACGCTCTTAAGGCTGTGCAATTGGGCAATTAGTTGAATTAGTTGAAAGGGGTGTGTTCAAAAAAATAGCAGTGTGGCATTCAATCACTGAGGTCATCAATTTTGTGAAGAAACAGGTGTGAATCAGGTGGCCCCTATTTAAGGATGAAGCCAACACTTGTTGAACATGCATTTGAAAGCTGAGGAAAATGGGTCGTTCAAGACATTGTTCAGAAGAACAGCGTACTTTGATTAAAAAGTTGATTAGAGAGGGGAAAACCTATAAAGAGGTGCAAAAAATGATAGGCTGTTCAGCTAAAATGATCTCCAATGCCTTAAAATGGAGAGCAAAACCAGAGAGACGTTGAAGAAAACGGAAGACAACCATCAAAATGGATAGAAGAATAACCAGAATGGCAAAGGCTCAGCCAATGATCACCTCCAGGATGATCAAAGACAGTCTGGAGTTACCTGTAAGTACTGTGACAGTTAGAAGACGTCTGTGTGAAGCTAATCTATTTTCAAGAATCCCCCGCAAAGTCCCTCTGTTAAAAAAAAGGCATGTGCAGAAGAGGTTACAATTTGCCAAAGAACACATCAACTGGCCTAAAGAGAAATGGAGGAACATTTTGTGGACTGATGAGAGTAAAATTGTTCTTTTTGGGTCCAAGGGCCACAGGCAGTTTGTGAGACGACCCCCAAACTCTGAATTCAAGCCACAGTACACAGTGAAGACAGTGAAGCATGGAGGTGCAAGCATCATGATATGGGCATGTTTCTCCTACTATGGTGTTGGGCCTATTTATCGCATACCAGGGATCATGGATCAGTTTGCATATGTTAAAATACTTGAAGAGGTCATGTTGCCCTATGCTGAAGAGGACATGCCCTTGAAATGGTTGTTTCAACAAGACAATGACCCAAAACACACTAGTAAACGGGCAAAGTCTTGGTTCCAAACCAACAAAATTAATGTTATGGAGTGGCCAGCCCAATCTCCAGACCTTAATCCAATTGAGAACTTGTGGGGTGATATCAAAAATGCTGTTTCTGAAGCAAAACCAAGAAATGTGAATGAATTGTGGAATGTTGTTAAAGAATCATGGAGTGGAATAACAGCTGAGAGGTGCCACAAGTTGGTTGACTCCATGCCACACAGATGTCAAGCAGTTTTAAAAAACTGTGGTCATACAACTAAATATTAGTTTAGTGATTCACAGGATTGCTAAATCCCAGAAAAAAAAAAAATGTTTGTACAAAATAGTTTTGAGTTTGTACAGTCAAAGGTAGACACTGCTATTTTTTTGAACACACCCCTTTCAACTAATTGCCCAATTGCACAGCCTTAAGAGCGTGCATATCATGAATGCTGGGTCTTGTTTGTTTTCTGACAATCTACTGAACCTACTGGTAACTTGTTTGCCACGTAGCAATAGAAAATATACTAAAAACCTTGATTATTCTGGTTAGTCACATTGTACTGCTATTATTTTGAACAATACTGTATATATATATATGTGTGTGTGTGTGTGTGTGTGTGTGTGTGTGTGTGCGTGTGTGCGTGTGTGTGTGTGTATTTTTTCACTATATTTTTAATTTATTAGACTTTAAATGAATTATTAACATTAAGTTGGTGCAGTGGATAAGACACATGCCTTTGGTGTGAGAGACCCGGGTTCAAATCCACTTGAACACCACTGTGTCCCTCAGCAAGACACTTAACCCATAGTTGCTCCAGAGGTGTGCAACCTCTGACATATATATAGCAATTGTAAGTCGCTTTGGATAAAAAAAAAATAATAAATGTAATTAATTTCCATGACTTTAACAGTCTTAGAAATCAAGCTTTTAAAATTCTTTCAAGAAATGTTTACAAATACATAGAATAAAATATTAAATATGATGTCAGTTTATGACTTGTTATTTAGCTTTTTTTTTACCCTATTAAAGCATATTTTGTTTTATTGTTAATAGGCCCTGGCCCTCTGGTTGAGAAGCAAGCAGTTTTCTTTTCTGAGTTCGCCGAGGAGGTCTATATTTCCTGAAGAAAACTTGTTAGTATTAGCATTTATCTCAATGACAGCTGAACACAGTACACTTCGAAAGCTATGCCATTTAAAATCTTTACTAATGGATGTTCGGTTTGAAGTTTCTGATCCAATCACTTAAGCTGTAAATGTCATGTGACTCATTATCTGGGAGCTGAAGATGTCATGACAACGCTGATTGGCTGATTGCACCAAAAGCATTACATAATCCCTGCTAATTGCTTATTTGGACTAGCTAAAACATATTACACTGAAACAAACATTCAGAACAAATAAAACAAACCAGCCAAGAGAGGTATTGAAGGTTTTAATGTCAGCGTCTTCATGTTTCATAAGTGATGCAGTAATGATTTCCTCTCACTCTCTGCCTGTCACGTATTGCTATGCAGAGGTAAGTGACATTAATATTACAGATGGCAGCCTGCTGCTGCAGAGTCTGCTGCTTGAGCAGGGAGAGTGGTGTAGTGTTTGCCTTCACAATTTAAACTGCTCTGAAAAGTAGATGGTTCAGCAAAGGGTCAGGGCAGCAAAGACAGGTGGAAATTTATTCAGTCCACCCATGGGAGAGATAAAGATAGAGAAAAGGTGGGGGGAAAAGAGAGAAACTGATGCTTGGCAATGCTCATCCAAGCTGTGGGGAATCTGCCTGGTGGTATATTGTAAAACTACAGTGTCATGTGTTTAGCTTGTGGATAAGCATGCTTTAACCTCCTGTAGACTTGCATCAGAATATCTCTATACCCTGACAAACAGCCACTTTGCACCTTTGTTTCAGCTCAGCAGTTATCAGCATCACTGTTGGGCAACTAGTTTAATCAAAATAAGTTACTTTTCTTAAAGTTTATGAACCCAAAGAAGACAACACACCTAAGGGTGAAATGATCTAAAAAACAAAGTTTGTGTGGCGTCTGTAGGTTACTGTATATGGTTGAAATAAAAGCAAGAAGATGATTAAGTGACACTATAGCGCTGGTTCCTTTTTGCACTGTTGGGAACTATTTTGTGCTACAGTTTATTTTTAAAGCACAGTGAGACAAGATCCTCTCTGTGAGCCCTCTTTTCATCCTCCACAGCGCTGTCTGCATTTTAATCACACAGATCCGTCTTCATTTCATTCCTTCATCACTACCTGACAATCTTATTGTAATGTCTCACTAATTAAAAGCATAAATCTGTCACGCCAAAGTGTATTAACTGGGGCATTCCACATTCAAAAAGACGGAGAAGGAGAAAAAGGAGGGAAGAGAGAGAGACATTCAGACAGGGCGTCAGTGTAGACAGCACATCAGATGTCAGACATTTTGAAAGCCTGCAGGACCACCATGACAGCCCAGTGTTTGTGTTAGGGGTTTGTTGATCTGCCAGGCTCGTCCACATCACTGAATCTAAATGCAAAAATGACACCCTGCCTCTAACCCATTAGAGTGTTTTCCCTTTTAGCCCAGGTAACACTTGTGTGGGAGAAGGATTTGTGCAGGTTACCGAGCTGACAGACTCTCTCACATGGTTCTTGAACAATTTGGAGGTGTGAAATAAGAGGCTGTGAGTAGTTCCTCTCTGACCTTAAAGCCCCGTTTTCACACTAGATAACTCTACCTGTACCATCACTAACATCAGCAGCAGAACTCTATTAAAAGCATTACGAGCCTTTACTGTTGGTAAAAATATCCCAGGCAGCTATAGGCATAAACACACAAGTATACAAGTCAAATATAGCATTTAAAGGAATAGTTCACCTAAAAATTGAAGTTCTGTGAATGGGTGCCATCACAGTGAGAGTCAAAAAAGCTGATAAAAGCATCACAACTGTACATTAAACAACTCAAGTCCATGAATTAACATCTTGTGAAGTGTAAAAGCTGTGTGTCTGTAAGAAACAAACCCATCATCATGGCGTTTTAACTTTAAACCGTCACTTCTGGCCAAAATACCAGTCCATAACCCATGAATTAGTGAAAAACATCTTAATTATGGATTTGTGTATTACAATCATGCAGCTTTTCTCTTTACAAGATGTTAATTGAGAGTCCAGTGGATTACTTGTGGATTGTGATGTTTTTATCAGCTGTTTGAACTCTCATTCTGATGGCACCCATTCACTGCAGAGGATACACTGATGAACAAGTGATGAACACAGATAAACCATATATTGCCACGTTGTGAAAAATCACCCACGTAATCTTGTTCAAAAATGACAGAATACAGCTATATGTCTATTAAAGGGTTAGTTCACCCAAATATTAAAATTGTCATTAATGACTTCTCTTCCGGTCTGTTATGAGTGCGACTGCTGTGACTGTTGACGTACAACCCTGCTGACGTGTTTTCTGGTGCGCCCAATAACAAAGAAAACAAGTCAGCAGGGTCATACGTCAGCAGCGCCACTGCATTGTTGTGAACGCACTCACAACAGACCCGGAAGAGAAGACAATGCTGAATAAAGTCGTAATTTTTTGTTATTTTTGGACCAAAATGTATTTTCGATGCTACAACAAATTCTAACTGACCCTCGGATGTCACATGGACTACTTTGATGATGTTTTTATTACCTTTCTGGACATGGACAGTATACCATACATACATTTTCAATGGAGGGACTGAGAGCTCTCGGACTAAATCAAAAATTTCTTAAACTGTGTTCCGAAGATAAACTGAGGTCTTACAGGTTTGGAACGACATGAGGGTGAGTTATTCATGACATAATTTTAATATTTGGCTGAACTAACCCTTTAAAGCCTATTAAATCAGCGTTCCCATTGCTGCTGATCAGAGAGAACATCTTTACAAAATCTTTTGTATCACTTTTACATTATTTCATTTAGTTGTCTGTTTGTTTGTTTTTTTGTTTCTTCTCAGAATCATGGTGGGGGAATATATATATATATATATATATATATAATATTTTTTTTTTTTTTTTTTTTAAATACAATCGAGATTCTCCAGTTTATTCAGAATCTTCCAGTTTATTCAGAATCTTGTTTTCATTTATCCACATGTAATGTAAAGAAATAAATGACTTTTATTTCAGACTAAGCATCAAAGATGTGGTCAGTTAGGTTCAGCATTCACATTCTAGAATTCATTCACATATTTATGTGCTCAATTAAAAATTCCCTGCAATTGTAATTTTAAATACTAAACTGGTACATATAGTCACCTAGATTCAGAACAACTACAGAACAACTACTAAACTTGCTTAATGCATTTAATTGTGTGGAAGTACAGTAGTGCTGAAGTCCAACTAAACATATACTGAAGTATATTTGATAGTGCTATAGTCAAACTATTGCCAGTATACTTCAGGTACACTTTAAAAATCGTGCAAAGATTAAAGATCAATATTATACAGAGATAATACAATCCTTATTAACAGTCTTTTTTTTTACTCTTCAAAAAAAAAAAAAAAATTATTTATATATATATATATATATATATATATATATATATATATATATATATATATATATATATATATATATATATATATATATATATATATATATATATATATATATATATATATATATATATATATATATATATATATATATATATATATATATATATAAATGTTCAGTGTTATTTTAAGGACAAGCAAGTCTGCAAATATTGTCTTAAATAAAGTCTGATGCAAATTGTAATTTGTGGCCCTTTGCATTTTTATGTGGTTTAAATGTGGCCACTGAACTTTAGTACCCCATCAAACTATGTCCTTAATGGAAAAAATCTGCTGATAATAATAGTACAACTGATTTTAATGCAACACAACACCATCTTTGTAAATTAATGCAGAATTCATAAGCTAAACCTAAAATATATCAAGACACTTCGATATACAAAGACTATTAAAAATTGTACCGTATGTGGCAAAGTATCTTAGAATTCACTGGTTGACAGGTTTTAATGTAGCATTTCTAGTTTTTAAAAAGTAAAAATATTTGTTCTTGAACATATTGTAGCTTACAAACTGAGAAGGTCTGTAGTATTTTTAGAGCATAAATATTTAGACATACTTCTGTGTGTATATGGTGTTGATTGCACCGTATGCCCACGTTTTTTCTCTCTCGGGCTCAGTGCTTTTTCTGTGGGCTGACTGTTTGATGTGTACTGATGGCTTCATGAGTTTATGAATGAATATTTAAAGGGCCTTGGCGAGCTAACAAAATGGGCCCTCTGTACTGCCTAAAAGACAGTCAGTCATTTAATACATAAGCCCCTCATCAGAAGTCACCAGAAGAGCAGATGCTGGCTGTTCTTCAGTACACTGAGAATGAAAAGTGCAGTCCAAAGTATAATCTGAACTTTCTTTAATTTAAATAGCTGTGATGAATCCAAGTGCGTGTGTGTGTCTGAGAGAGAGAGAGAGAGAGAGAGAGAGAGAGAGGAAAAGAAAATTGCTTTCAATACCTAGGACATTAATGGAATGAGAAGAATCTCTTTATTCTAAGGTGAAGTGAATTTCACAGTGAATCATTTCATCACACTCTGTTACTTAAACAGACATCTGTGGAACACGTGCACATCAGAATCCTCTCACTCAGAATCCTCTTAGTGATAAAAAATGTTGCACTCAATGCAGCATTTGTCCACTCAATTGCAAAATTGTATCAACTTCAGACACTAATGTTCAGTCTAGAAGTATATTTAGGTTCTCTATAGTCTCGGCCTTAGATGACCCACTGACTAGGATTGGGAAAAAAGAAACCCCCGCCCCCCCCCTTAAAAAAAAGCTAATTTGTGCAATCACATATTTCTGACAATGCATGCAACATATTAAAATACAGTGGATTGAATGTATAGTGTAAAACATATGTACTGTATACTGGAATTCCCAAATGAATCCGTTTTTTTTTTTTTTTTGGTTAATCAACAATTGACCAATTTATCTTTCAAAAAGACCCACACCTTAAGTTAGCCAGTTTCAGCTTTCAAATTTTATAATTAAAGAAGTTCAGACAATAAATGCCATTTTGTGGCTCTTTAATCTGTTGTGACTGATCACCGTAGAAAGGTAACATCAGAAGGTATCTTGTTTTAACCATGGAAAGTCACCATTTTTCAAGTCCACTGATTTAATGTACTCTCCTGTCTCGTTTGTATGTCGGCCAGAAAATATCATATTCAGCGTTATGATTGGTCAGCTTGCCTTTGAATCAATCTCCCAGTGAAGGCAAAGTCCCTTTAAAGCAGTATTCTATAGTCTTCGGCGAAGGTCAATTTTGTGACCAGTGTGGTCTGACTCCTGAGTTAATGACTCATATGAGATGGCTTTTTTTAGTCAATCAAAAATATACTTGCAACTTATTTTTTAAACCCAAAGAAAATTCATAACTTATTTACTGTCATTCCATTCCCAACTGAACAACATTGATCTTAAAAAACAGGGACATTCTAAACATTCTTCACAATTTCTTCTGTGAGGGTGAGTAAAGCTAATAATAGTCATTTTTGGGTGATCTATCCCTTTAAAGATTAACAGACTTATCTACTGATTGGTCAAGAATAATACAATCAACGCATTTGCCAAAGTTTTACATGTAAGTTTATTTTATTTGAAGCACTTAGTGCATGTTAATGGTATTATGTCAGTCAAACTATTTTTTCCTGTCTAAGTGGGCGGTTGTAATTGTTTAGCTTGTGAGGTTTAGTCTGGCTATGCAATAACTTCCTGTTTCTGCCCTGTAACTTCTTGTTCAGACTGCTGGTAGGAATACAGTAGCTCTGGATTCTTGTGTTCACATCATGTCCCATGAACAAATATTTTGAAGAAAGGATCAGAGATATATTGTGCCTGCCTCCAGCTGTGTGAATAGAGGAATATTGGATGCCCCGGTGCAGTTTTTTTTCTTTTTAAAGTGGAGAGGCACTTTATTAGTTCTGAAATGAGAAATGTCCCTTTGTGAGACCCAGTTCATTCTTGTTTATGAAACATCCTCTCCATCTCTCACCTTGATTTTGCCGGAACAATGAAAGTGATCACAAGCCACTTTTATTGGAGCTTTGTGTGAAAGAGGGGTCATTCATGTTTAAACATCCTGAATTTCTTTTCACACTAATCACAATATTAAAAAACAATATAGTGTTATATTGTCGCGTCTGTGTGTTTTGGAGGGAATGGGCCTCAGGTAATTTTTACGAGAAATACAGTAGCTTTCAGATTCATTTGAGTCTGGGAATGTGAGGCTCGGTAATTGTTCCAGCATTGTGACATTTCATGGAAAAGGGAGGTTGCTGTTGAAATTCTTCTGTTAATCCATGAGGAATGTAATCAATTAAAAATTCATTTTCTTTCTTTGCCCCCCCCCAGTAATATTTAACTCAACATCGCTATTTTCCCATCAAGACACTTTTCTCCCACAAAAATAGCATCAGCTGACTCTTCATAATCAAGGCCCGAGGCATGATGGAAAAAGAGAGGACATAAGCTGTCACTTGTGTCCTATTAAAAATATGTCTCGTAACAGATACTATATGACTTAACACATTATATTTAAAATAAAAATATTTAATTATAAATGTATATATTTTTATAGTTTTTGTAGAAAATACACTTTTTAAAAATATATTTTTGTTTCCCTGTTGTAGTATTCAATAAAATACCAGCATGGTTTTTTTTTTTTTTTTTGGCCAAATCATGTTGAATTTTCCAGCTCCACATTACAGTGGTCTCAATACATTTTCTTCATCTGTCACAGTGAAATGAATCTGACCATGTGATTCCTCTCGGTATTGTTTTGCAGAACATTTGTGTATTTTGGGAGCATTTTGTTCCATTCTGCACACTGGGTATTTAAAAGCTGTGATGTGCTACTGATGAAAAATTGTGTCTGAAATATGTTAAATCCTCCAGGCCTTCAATGTTAAAGGCTATCCTGTGGCGGCTGTTTATAGCAACAAAATTACAGTTGTGTTAGCAATCCTCTCTGTAAAATCTGCATATATTAATTAAGAATCGAATCAGGCAGAGAGACAGCAGTGCCAGAGTTTACATCTGGGGAAAAGTACATTCACAATAGCCTGAAGTTCAAGATGTTTTCATCAAAAACCACATCTGGTCAGTCTTCCAATCAGAGATGACAGCATGTTAATAATAGCATTCCTAAACAGTTGATAAATAAAGCAAAATAATAAAGCACCAGCTCATTTTCCAGTCATGGACTGTAAATGCCATTAAAATGAGAAGTGAAAATATCATAAACACAGGAAACATTATGGGATCAAATTATGGTCAAGGAAAAGTCACTAGTCTATTGGGTAAAGTTAGTATTATGGATATTAAAATATTAAAAGAAGAAGTCTCATAATTGATGTCATTCAATCATAACAGCTGAATTGCAAAAAAATAAAAATAATAAAAAATAGTCATAATAAAATTATAATTGTCAGTTGCTTGCAGTTATTTTATCTGTACAAAACAGTCCGATTTGCTGCTTGATATTGCAAACTGTTGTTTGTTATTACTGTATATTATTTTAATCCATTATCATAATCATAAACACAAACTAGTCAAACTAGTTTTACAGTAGCCTAATAGTTTTAAAATTTACTGCAGTTTTTTATTCTTAGTTATTTATTGACCTATAGTGGCTAATAAATCAGAAGTCTTGCTAAAACATAGAAACTATGCTTATTCTTGTACTTGTAATATTACCACCATTCCATGCACAGCACACTTTTACCAATGTACCTACTGAACCAATGGATCTACAGGTGATGTTGTTTTTAATACATACAGTCCTGTCCCATCTGGAAAAAAATATACCCATATGCAGGAATTCTTTAAAACCATTACTTCAGAAAAAGATAAAGACCACTGGGCTGTGTTACTGCCATGTACCCTTATCAGCATCAACATGAAAAAGATCAGTATCTTCAAAATTATTTGCATTCATCTCACAGAGAACCCCTTGTGTGATTTTAAAAAGCGCATCAGCTCATATTCTTCTTTAGATGATTGAAGGGAGCTATGACATTTCCTCAGATCCTTATTAATTTTTACAGACTCCCTATTGGAGGCATGCTGAACACGTTGCATCACAGCGTGGTATGCTAACTGACCGCAAAGCCCTGCAGCAGGTGACTAGTTACTAACTGAGATTGCTGTCTCATCTGATTAAGAAATGTATGAAAGAAGCATCATCAAAGACCACCTACACACCCCAGCAACAGACCTTTAACATCTGGAGACGGTATTGAAAGCTTCTACTACTACACTCCTCATCAAACCATACAATTCTCCATCTTTCTCACAAGTGTTGTGAACCCTCAAAACATGCAAGGTCACAGAAATATATTTCAAAGCCTTTAACAAAACCTTTCATGAAATTTAATTTACTGCAAAAAAACCTAAATAAAAAATGTGATCCTCTTTTACTTTTTATAGCACTGAAATGCAACATACATTTCATTACAATAAAAAAAAAAAAAAAAACTTTTGATAACATACAATTATTTTTGTATAATAATAATGATGATGATGATTATTATTAGTATATACATATATAGAATATATATTTTTTATATTAATAATAATACTACTACTTTATTATCATTTATTATTATTTATGTGGTTCAGTGCTCAGAATTAAAACTGTCACAAAGAGAAAACTGAATTTCTGTGTAAAAGCAGAAGAGATTTGGTTACATGTCTGAGTCTGCATGGCTCTTCATTAACTACTGTTTTTTTTCACACATTTTCCTGTCTGTTTTGTCTCTTTCCCAGCACTTTTGTTGTTCTATTTAGCATTCCAGATAAGCAGTATTTCTTGACTGTATTTTCATAGATGACAACAAACTTGAAACAGCATAATTGTAGGGCTAAAATGTGGACTCTAACCACCAAACCGGACAGCTCTCTGGTTCTTAAAAAGCACTATAAACTGTAGTGGCTTTGCCAAACACGTGACGGAAAACGTTACAGCAGACACAACAATTTTAGAGATGGCTCAAACAAGACATGATGTCATTTACAGTCTGTGTGTTGCTATAACACATTTCAAATTCAGTAGTAAAAAACTAAAATACTGCAAACAATAGATAACATGATGGCCAGCTTATTAGGAGAGCTAGTGAACTCCTGATGGTAGCTTTAGTTTTAAAGCCAGACAGCATTTGAAACATTTCAGGAATCTTAAATATCAAACATTTTTTGTGCTGGTGTATTATAAACCCACTTAGGCCTTTTAGAGGATGAGCAACTGGGTGGCCTCTATAATAATTTCTCTGAAACAGACCCCTGTTGTGCTTTTTGTGATTTGGAAAAACTGGATGGTGAGCTGGCAGCAAGTTAATTGGCCTCCACTCACCTGCTGCCAGTTAATAAGCCACGGTGTGCCAGAGATCTGCTCAGAGAACCACTGCACCACAGGACACGGGTGGCCACTAGCCTTTCTCTCCAAACAGCAGAAATAAACAAATTGTTTAGAGGAAAACAAACTTAGTTTGGAGAAATAGAATATATGTTGGCCAAATTGTTTCATACTTTAAATTTTAGCACTTTAGCACAGTAGTTTTCAAACTTTGTAATGTGGAGGATCACTTCAGATTAGAAGTTAAACAAAAATATAGACCCCCAAACAACTCATCCTGCTTTTTGATAATAAACATAAATAAACAAACTATTCACCTGCTAAGTTGATCCGTATATGGTCGTGCAATGATACATAGCTGTCAGTTATGATTTTAAGTAACTATAAATTTATGTGCATAGAAAGAATGATAAATAAAACTAGACGGAAAAACTAATTAAAGAACCACTTCTAACTTATTATGATTAATTGTGATTACAGTACGTTGATAACTGAGTTTTGCTTAGGGTGCACAATTTGAACTTTAAAGTGCATGAATTCATGTCAATATAATACCTGCAGATGCTTTTTGCTCCATAAAAATTACTAAAATATGTTAATTGTCATTTCTTAAAGGCGTGATGATAAAATGGCAATGCATATATAGAGGCGTTTAGTTTAAACAACAAAAAACATTGTCAACTCAGTGTGGTGTATACATAAGTTGTGTTGGCATAGTGAGACCTTACTTTCCAACAAAGCAGCCAGAGTCAGAACATTTCCTTTGCGCAGTTTGATACAGAAAACAGGAAATCTTTGCATACCTTGGTCCATTAGTTGCCCTCAGAGAAACCAATGAGGTCCGTAAAAGCTACACATGCACACACAAACACACAGCATCGAGGGAGCTGTGAGGGAGGTGTGATTTAGCTAAGACAGCCAGTGAAATGCAGCTATGCGAGAAAACACCTCTTCAAGCAAACAGAGGTGCACAAGGAGGCAGCTTGTTCTGGGCCCACACACCTCCGTCTCACAGAGAACAGAGAGAAAGAGAAGACCAAAGTGTTTTCAGATAGGAAGCACTCAAAAAAGAAATCTGTTTAACCTGAGAAGAAGAAGAAAAAAGATTCTGAAAAGGGCATAAGTAACAGTATTTGTAATTGTAGCCTTTTTGTGATCAAAAATACAGTAAATTTAGTTATTAAATATTATAACATTATTAGCGCACATACATATATATTTATATTCATAGATGTGCCTACTGTCACTTTGGATACATTTAATGTATCCTTGCCAAACCAAAATGAATGTCTTTCATAAAAATAAAAATCTTACCGACACCTATTTTTGAATGGCATGTCAAATCGTATCTTTATTTTGTTACATTATAACTTCTTAGTTTTATTTTTGACAGTTCTGGAATATAAAATATTAGTAGATAAATAGTAGTGGAATATAAATAGGCTTTCTGTCTGAACTATTGGGAAAAGCCAGGCATTCCTGGTCAAGCTGTATTTAGCTGTTTACAGAGACTCCGACATGTTGTTTCTGCAGTTAAGATCTGATGCCTTGTTGATACATTGCCCTACCATATAGGACCTGCTCCAGCAAGTGAAACAATGCTGGCAAGTAATTCCCCTTTTGCCTTGAATACCAGAAGTCTCTTTGCCTTTAGCTGGGTTGTCAAGGAGACAGGCATATTTCAGTTTAACATGTCCCCACTACATTTAAGCACTCGTTTGCTCATTATAATGGGTTCATTTTTCCTGTCTGGTATTCCCCTTCTTTTATCAGAAGCCCAATAAAGCAAACTGTAAGCAAATAGATTGCCAATGGTTTAATGGCTGTTGTGCTGCCAGACAAATTCATGCTAAATATCCCCCCACCTAAAAATGTTCTGTTTTCCTTCTACCCAACTGTCTTTGTTTTTCAACTCTGGAAGTACCCTGAGCTCCGAGGTACGATGAATGTTGTGCCCTTTCCTTGAAGTTTGATCTAACAGTAGAGTGCATGTGGGTGGACGCCGGTTAAAGAAGCTTCTAGCAGATCAAGATGGTGGTGTTTGGATATGCTGGTTACCACTAGTACAAGTTGGTCTGTTTGTCTTGGCTTCACTGGGATAGTCTGTACAAGCGTAACTAACCCTATTGTTTGAGAAATCTTTTCCATGTTTTAAATCCCTCTAATTCATGTTCAAATGATCTAATACAAGGCTGTAAATGTTGCAGTTGTCATTGTGCTAAATGAATAGCATGTCTTCAAAAGCAATGCATCGCCTGTCTTAGAAGTAAAGAATGTGTAAACATATCCCTGAAGAGTACAGCAACTGTCATTGTAGTTTTTATTCTTTGTTTGATGCATCTGCCAGTGCTGTTTGTAATTCAGAATGTGTTTAGAGACGCCTTTTTAACTTATACAAAGATTTTAAAAAAATAATACAATTCATGTCTTCTGGGTCTCTGAAAGGACACTCCATTTCTTTTATTTTCCATCTGCTAATCATCTTTTGGAATCAGAGGTTTTCCATATCTAAAATACAAAGCTGTTCAAAATCAAAAACAGTAATTAGAAAAAAATAAATGCCATGCTGCAGCTTATTCTGCCCAAGAACCAGACACTATACTTGCATTGAATTTTCAGCAGCCATTACTCCAGTCTTCAGTGTCACATGATTTCCTTTTGAAATCTTCTAATATGCTGATTTGGTGATCAAGAATCAGTTCTTCAGTTGTGCTGTTGCTTAATTATAATAATTTATAATAATACGTTTTTTAAAATAAAATTATAAAAAAAAATGGTGGATTTTTTTTTTTTTCAGGATCATGATAAATAGAATGTTTTTTTTATTTAATACATAGATTTTTTTTGTAACTGTAAAAGTCTTGTTCCTTGTTTAAAATAATAATTTATTTTTTTATTTATTTTTTTGGACAATTTCTCAAGCTATTGTGAGTGTTTTACTACTGGTAGAGCAAACTTGTATTTAGCTAGTTTCCGTGTGTTTTGGATGACTAGCATCTTGTTAGCTTACAGTATGTTTCATAATTTTATCTTATGTTAGCATTACCTCTTCAGCTCAAAGAAAAAGGCCAATGTCAGATCAGAGAAAATGTGTTCTTTTAGGTAAATTGATACAGTCCTGAATATTTCCTGAGCAGTTTTCCTTGAAACTCAGTCCTCAGCAGCATTATCTCTTGAAAAGGTCAAGCAACTTAAATGGATGTAGTGATTGACGAAAGCATGTGGCTAGCAGTGATAACTGACAGGAAACAAAACTGAATGCACATTGAAGTTTCATGACTGATAAATATCCTCAGTGTACTTGCTTTTATGACTTCAGAAGGGAATTGCTGAGTACTGTCCCTTTAAACGAAATCCTCCTATTCCTTTTGTTTTTGAAAGAATTCTCTGCTTCTGTCTCTCTCTCTCTCTCTCTCTCTCTATAACAAAATGGTCTGTCTCTCTGCAATATGGTGAAACGGGACCTAAAACCCTGAGATCACTTATGTGGAGAAATGAAAGATGCAGGTTATTATAAAGTCATTGGTGCATGTGAGATCAAATAAAGAAACAATGTGCCATGCATATGTCGCCTTTGTTGCAGCATATCCCTCCCCAACACACACACACACACACACACACAGACCGGATACAAGCACCAACAATGTGACAGGCCTCATTATCAGATAGCACACAGATGACATTTTAACATTGTGACACTCATTAACTAGCTATTCTCGTCGAGTTCTCACACAGGGCAAAAGACAGCACATTCCCATAGGGACAGCATGACATCCACAGTCCACATTACACAAACCCTCTTTTTCCTCTCTCTCTCTCTCTCTCTCTCTCACACACACACACACCTTCTCTCACCGTTGCCCAGAGACTCTTGATAGTCAGATCAATGAATTAATCAAGCTGTCAGGCCTTTTTAATTGATTCATTGTGGCGCTCAAACCACAAATATGAGTGACGATAAGCAGCAACAAGCCTTGAAGAATGAAAAGGCTGTAAAACTGATATTTTAAAAACGTTTTACTTCAGGACCAGACTTCTATCACCTCATTTGGGATCTTTTACAAGTATAATTATGTAACTGTAGAATTAAATAGATTATGTAACCTTGCTGGACCCAGATAGAATCTACAGACTTTTGCATGTTCTCTGCTGATTTGGGGAGAAAAATCCATGGAATGCATCGAAATGGAATTTAAACATGAGATAAAGAGAGCCGAAAATATTATTAATGGTTGAAAACATTATTATGCAAATTATGTAATATATTTTATAGGCAAACATGTAAGGAATTGTAACATTTTATAAATGGCAGGCGTTGCAATATTCTGGAAATGTGTGGCACTTCTGGAGAGCACAGATTCTGTGTGGGCCTTTTTACATTTTGTAAATGAATCTGTACACATTATTGGTGACAGCATATGCTTATTTTTTTGTGTGAGCACATCTGAGCATCATTACGTAAAGCCTCAAAGCACATTATTTCAAAAGTTCATACCCATTCAGTCTGTTATGGATGAAAGCCAATTTAAAGATGAGCAATTGAGACTCTCTCTCATAGCAAATTTGCTAATGTTTATTCATGAAATATTTAAGTCGCCTGTCCTCCAAAAATGAATTTCCCGAGTCACAGCCAGAATTTTGACATTTACCACATCAGATAATATCAGTGCTTTTAATTTGCCTTTTAAATGAGATGGTGAAGGACTGACTCAAAGTCACATTCACATGCTCCACAGTTGTCAGCTGTCATTGGTGTAGAAACACAAAGTTCACATGCTGTTTTCTAACTGCAGTCATTCTGGAGTAATGCCCCTAATCAACTGTTTCCTTTCACCAATTTGAAGCATAATTGAAGGCATGTGAAAAATCTCCACGGGATTTGCATTTCGCGTTTCAGACTCTCAGTTGAGTTGTTGTGATGTGATCAAGTTTGATTTTTTTAAACTTAGTTTTACCTCCAAAACTCTGTTAAGACTTTCATCTATTTACATTTTTTTTTCAAATAATTTGTTAAACATGTTATTAAACTGTTAAAGCACTAATTATGTAATTTACATAACAATTATTTACATTTAAAAATTTCAGTTTCAGTGTAGTAGTATGTGGGTTCTTCTAAAAATAATCAACAGGCTTTCCATGCACAGTACATTATCATTGAATGTTAACATTGTGATTTCTACACCTGGAAGTAGAATACAATTCTAAAAAGTAAAGTTTGCCGTATTTTATAATTATTATTTTATTAATCAATTAGAAGCTCTCCTTATCAGGTAATTATAAGTGACTGTAAAATATGTAAAGTCATAACAATTAAGTGAAAAATTAAACTCTGTATATTAAACCCTGTATATTACCTTTTTATACCAGTACAGGAATGCATATATATTTGGATCTCAAAACTAAAATATGACATATGGCAATTCTGAATACAGGAGAACCTCTTCTGGTGTCAAATAACATTCTTTTTCTGTGGGGATCAAAAGTATCTTCCGGAGGTGAGTTGCTTTTCACACCAATTATACAACACGAACAGTCTATATTGAAAGAATATCTTGGAAACGTCTCTTGTGTATACAGTAGCATCATGTTCCCTACATCCAAAGTTAGTCTGTGTAGAGCGAGGAACAATACCTTCTAGAGGGTTCATTAGCTTTCTATTTTCTCTCCTTTTATTGAAATACATTATCATGAAGGGCTGCTCCTATTTAAAAGGTTTCCATTCATTTTGGGTTTGGAAAGTAGCTATACTTTAAAGTAATCCAGTGTTATGAAAGTTGAGAATGTGTTTGTTCTTGCTCGCGAAAGCTGAGGGATGTTGTTTGGAGTTTGCTCATTTCTACATGGCTTTTAAATGCAAAAAAGTTTGAAAGTGACCCACTTTGAAAAGGACTAATTGAAGTACCAAAGTACTTTAAAATCTATGAAGCTGCAGCAGAGATTGAACTACCTTAGACTATTGCTGAAGACTTCCGCTTAGTGGCTATATTACGTGTTTCTGTGCGTAGCACACTGTGGAGGCCTCTGCAAGTTCTCTTAAGAGGTTAAAAAGCTTTCACAATTTATATTAGGTGTGCTTAACTACGATGTACTTGCATTTTAAATAATCATTTGAAAAAATGCACTTATTCTGTACGATTTTACATTGCAATTTATATATATATATATATATATATATATATATATATATATATATATATATATATATATATATATATATTTAAAAACCAGCCTTTAATTATTTCTGTAATTACTGACATAATTTACTGACATAAATAATTTCTGACATTCATAGTTACATTGTTGACCCAACCCTTACACTTTAAGCCACCCTTTAACCTACACTTCCTGTCCCTAACTTTACCCATATCCCACCTCAAAAGCAGCAAAAGGGTTTTGCAATACAATATGAACATAGTACATTGTATTTAATTTTATATATATATATATATATATATATATATATATATATATATATATATATATATATATATATATATATATATATATATATATATATATATATATATATATATTTTTTTTTTTTTTAAGTACATAGCACTTTAGGCACCTAATATAAAGTGGGACCTAAAAAGCGTATTCTTCTATTTTCTATGTAGCAAGTGAAACCATTACTCTAAATGGCACAAATGCAGTATCTCTAAGGACCACAACGGCCAAGAAGCTCTTCTTTACATTACTCCGAACTAACTGAATTTACACAAAGCTAAATTGGGCAAACTCAAAACACAAGGCCCTGCCTTTTGTTAATGTGCTCACAAAAGTCTTTTACCCAAGGATTCCCATTAACTGTACTGAAGGTCAACACAGACTGGACTGCAGACTTGCTTTAAGAGCAAGGTAGGAGGTATATTTCGCAAGGCCAATGCTTTTCAAAACACATTTTAGAAGAATTCCAAACACTTGTTAACAAACAGCTAAACTCAATGTTTTCATAACACTGCAGTTTAAAAGCAATTTTATTCAAATAGCAGACCTGACCTCAAGTTACCTCACCGTGGCGACTGCGAACCAATCTCTTAGATGCTCGAAATGAAGTCACACCACAGTTACCTGAAAAAGCCAATCGAAACTAAACTGCATCATTCTTTTGTCAATTGTATCTTTTTCTATACCGGGGGCCATTCTGTGTGTTTTGCCAGATAATTTCTTGTAACAAAAGATGGATGAGATGGGCTAGATCAGTCAGATAAGTGAGCAAATCCCCCTGGATAAGACTAATGCCCCGTAAGAAACAGGTGTTTGGAGACAAAACGCCAGACGCAATGGGTCAAAAGCTAGCAACAAACAAATTAATTGACCCCTCTGTATGTTTGGTGATAATATGCATATAATAAACATATATACATATAAACCTCTGTGCTGTGCTGCTCATATTTATCAGGCAAAAAAAAGAAAAGAAGAAAAAGACCATACCCACGTCCAAAACGACTTGCCTGTAGATGAGTACCCAAAACAAGGTTGTCCTGCTCCACTTCACGGTTGCCAAGTGAAAGGAGAGTTTTATAATGACAGGACATGCATTTATACAACAATTTATTTAAAATGAAGAGCTGCTTGTTCCCCGCGTCATACGTCATTGCGCATGCAGTCCTTTCAGTTTCGTGGTTCAATCCGATCGAATGTTTACATGCACTCTCAATCACATTAGAAGAGGAACAAACCCCCTTCAATCCGACCGAAAATTAATTCTGATCAAGTGCAATCGAATCGATTAAGGTTCTTACATGAAAGCTTTTCAGTGTGAATTACAAACTGATTATTCGGTTGCATGTAAACGTAGCCACTGTGACAGTCATGTTCAGATACTTTTTTATGTGGAATTATTCCTGGCTATAGGAAGAGTTTTGATCCAGCTCAACTTTGGAGATAAAACCTCAAATCAATTGTTAATCAGAAGGAGTGAGAAAGAAAAATAAGAACATCTAATATGGAGAAGCAAAAATACGGAGCTATATTTTACACATCCTGCATACTTGTTTCTGTTATATTATTTATGCCCTACAAATTATTGTGTTCTACACAGAAGTCATTTCACTATAATTGAGTTCATTTTATCCATAACAGTGTACTAGATAAATCACATGCTTACGCTTCAGGACTATTCAGACTTCACTGATTTAAATGTATAATACAGCCTAAATGTCTCAGTTAAACCCATGAATTTGTAAAGTTACACATTCATAATGATGATCCAGTAAATGGTTCTTTGAGGTGTAATATTTAAGTTCCTTAATAAATGAACAGAATAAAAAGAAATAGAATAGACAGAGCTAGTGTTAGAGGGTCAATTATTATTTTTATAATAATTAAAAAGAAAACAAGCAGATGAAATAGAATTCAAATAGAGAGTTCAAGTGTTAAATAATAATAATAATAAAAAATTCTAACAATATGTATTATACATGCAATGTCTCTGTTAATTAGTGGAGAAGAGGAGAGAAGTATCCTCAGCTGAACAGAGCTGCTCACACTTACATATGACCAAAAAACTATAAAAGAGAAAAGAACATATTTGGTTGGAAATCAGTTACAATTTTAAAGTTACATTTGTATTTAAATTAAGGAATTAAATCAACTGTTGAGAGTGTTGACATTCTGTGTAGATCACTGAGCTCCAGAAAATCAGTAATGAGAAGCTTGGACAGATTTGCTATGGTTCTAAATAGAACAACTACTACATATAAAGAACCTTTAAAGAACCATCTTAATGCAATTTAAGGCCTCATCATACGTTGTCAACACTACTTAGTGTACTCAGTAGTAGAAGGGCCAGGGGTATGATGATAGGAGGGGAGGTGGATTACAGAGCCTTTACTTATGCTGCTGAAAGCTTGATGAAAAGTGCATATTCAGGCGCACATTCCGTTTCAACAGGTGTACAAATTCAGCTGTGCAAATATCCTTTTACTATGCAAACAGATCTCTATGCAGTTCTTTCCTTATTTCTTTCCACAGCCATGTTTAAGTTCTCTTTCTTTCCTGAGTGAGTAATGAGATGGGTATCCAGTCTTTCACAACTACCTCGGTGGAATGACTTCAGCTTCCTTTAGGACAGCCATGCCATTGCGGTTGAGGTTACTGGGGCGGCCTCACCATATGCTCAGATTTTTAAGGACAAAAGAGGAGAATACATATACATTTGAAACGTCAAGAAAAATTGTTCCTTGAAAAGTCCCAGCATAAAAGCTGACATTAGCGGCTCAGATTGCCCCTAAATTAGACAGTGGACGTTTTCTTTGGCCGCTGTGTACTCGTCTACCATCTAGTTCCAGCAGAATGTCAAAAAACAAGTTGAGCTAAGGTCTAATTATATAGTGGGGAGCCAAGGCCCCAGCCTAGCCCCAGATAATCACTGTCATTTGTCTATTCAGCCATTACCGTACTGTATAAAAGCTACAATCGGAAGACCACAAGCGGTGAGGCTGATGACTTTAAGCGAACGAGGCACTATTTACAGTGAGGCACGTGTAAAAACATATGGACTCCCCAGTCATCCATGTATTAAGTAAGGCCTAATTTTTCGACACGACTAAGTATAGTTAAGTATGTCTGGATCACCACAGTTAAAGTTAAGATAGTCATCATTACAGGCTTAGTTTGTGAGAAGGTTCCTGTGGAGAGTTTGTGGCCTCAGTTTGAGTTTACAAAGAGAGAAAAAGGGCAACAGCAACCAATGAATCGTCTCCTGCAGCGAAAGAGCAACTGAGACATTTTTGGAGCTACAGAGCAACTCCAGCGGAGTTTATGTTGTTGGCCATTAACTGCCCACAAGGAATTTGGAACATTTGTGAGCGCATGCCGACAGACGCTCGGTCAAACCGTGCGCTTCTCTCGTTCCACCCCAACAAAACCCACCCTGAACTCTTTGAATCAGCATTTAACATTCCTGCGGTATATTTTGGCTTTATGCGCTTAGGGCACCTGATGGACTCATTTAGGCCCATAAATGTAGCTTCTACTGAGCTTAATAGAAATAGCCATAGGCCTTCTGGGTGTCCCAAGCTAAAAGACGAGGAACAAAACCGTAAATCTAGCGGTTAGTTTGTGTGATGTGTCAGTCTATAAATCTGTCTTAACTGTTCCCACATCAGCCTGCTGGGGTTTTATTGACTTCTGCTGTTTGTGATGACAACAAAAGGAAACCCGTTGAGATTGGACCGAGATAAAAATGGTGGACGATTAATTCTTAGTGCTTCACATGGCTAAGTCTGGTGCTATAGAAGGTGTACAGACACAATAACAAGGGCCTTCTCCAATGTTCCAATGTTGTTCAGTGTCTTTGGAAACATGGCAAAGGCTTTTAGACCACTCAACTAAATGCTAACCCACATTAAACCCTACAGTATTTCTCATAAAGGCTGCAAATTTGCAGATTTGCAAATCGGCATGCTACATTTTTAGCTCATGCAAACAAGTAACATTTAGAGTTACTGTATGGTGTCGACAAATAATGTCACGAAACAAAGAAACAATGCCATTAACAATTGTTGATTATTTGAATTACTTTATTTATTATTTCCAGCTTTTTATTGTTAAATAATAGAAATTGCCATATATATATATATGGTATATATATATGGTATTGTAATATAGAATATGTAATATATGCAAAATGGTACAGAGGTAATGTAAAAATATAAATGATAAAACTAACATCAAGATAAGTAATATAATTATGAGCTTTGCCTTTTTCTTGTAATGATCATGTTGCAAGTCATCTTGGCCCTTGTAACTCAACTCTAACGCTAAAACTAGTTTTAGCACCACTTTTAATGATCTTTTACAGCTGAAAGATAACTGAATTATATACAAAGTTCCTGACATCCAAAGAAATAAAGTGAGAAATAATGACTGATAATTTTTGGCTTGGAAATGTGAAACTTGCCTGTATTCTCTAACCAGAGACTGAGTTATGCACAATGAGAAGTTTGGATTGGTTTGTACGAACATTTTATATTAGCTTTTCATTCTCACAGATCTTATAACATTTTAATTTACCTGTACTATATTTACATATGAAGATAAACTGAGAATTAGACTAAAAGCAAGTTGACCATCCCAACATTTAAAGTTCAAGACCACACAAGCCAGTAAGAGGCAGATTTATTTTTATAAGATAACAGTAAGGGCAAGCAAAGGTTCCTAGATTGTGTTCACGAAGCCAAATCCATGTTGATGCATTTAGTCTCTTGGAAGGCAAGAAAAATCATGTGCTTTCTATTTTGGAAGACATTTCATATGACTTTAGCTGTCATTGCACAAACAGCTGGATTTAGATGGATAAAGTATTGTGGGCCATCAGGCCCTGATTGTAGATCCAATGTGTAGAGTGTTTTGTTTTTAATCTGACTGCATTTCCAGCAGTCATTACTCTACCATCAGAGCGCCTGCTGTGTCTTAATAACTAATATTAAATATTCCTTAGAGGCTTTTATGGTTAGCAATGAAGAAACCTAGAGTGACTGTCAATTAGTTGCTTCAATTTTTTTAGCTAAAAGCTGATGGTAAGGAATTAATCAGCAATGCAAACGCATACAGTGGGCTTCGAAACTCTCAAACCATGTTGAAACCCTGCACCAGCATTCAGAAGTTTGAAACGAGGTTTTACTTTTTTTTTTTTTTAATTTTATGAAGTCACTTATGCTCAACAAGGCTGCATTTATATAAATAAAAATACAGTAAAAAATTATATTGTGAAATATTACAATTTAAAAGTTTTTAAAAAAAAAAAAATATTTAAAAATGTGATTTATTCCTGTGATGGCAAAGCTGAATTTTCAGCAGCCATTACTTTAGTCTTCAGTGTCACATGATCCTTCAGAAGTAATTGTAATATGCTAATTTTGGGATCAAGAAACATGTATTTTCATTAACAATTTTGAAAACAGTGGTGCTGTTTAATATTTTTGTGGAAACGCCGGTGAGAATTGTTTTCAGCATTCCATGAAGAATGGAAACTGCAAAACAACACTGTGTGTGAAATCTTTTGTAACATTATAAATGTCTTTTACGGTATGTCACTTTTGATTGACTTAAACCATAGAATCAAAACTGACAATTCTTAATCAAAATAACCTCCTCTCCATGTTGCCTCGGTTGCAAGGGTGGCATAACCTATCACTCACATGATACTGCATAAATAGCAAATGACAATGATCCAATTGTTTCCCAATGGACAAAATTACATCCAAACCTACTTTTTTTTTTTTCTCACCCCAGAGGCTGATTTCACTGTAGGGAAGAAAGACTAGTTAGTTTCATGCCAACCTGCTGAACAAAATTTACTTAAAAATACTAGTTATGTAAATTAATAAAAATACTGCCCTAAATCTGAATATTCAGTATATGTAGTATTTGCATAAATTGCACAAGGTCAGTTAATGAATGATCAACATTGTGAATTTAATTGAGTCAGACTTTCCCTATAGTAGTTCTGGCTGTCAACTAAACAAATTGCTAAACATTTTATTCTTTTGACTACAGTGATTGTGTTCATGCAGTACTAATACTCTGACACCAATGCATTGGACTCAGCTGAACTGAGAACTCATTTACAGTAGTTGGCTGTTGTGCGTGTGAGAATATGTGAACTGTCTTGGCAGTGCTGATATGAGCATTCTCATTAAGACCCTGTATTGCTTCTCACAGGCTTTTCTCTAAAGGCCTATGAATAAATTTCACCGCTTAGCAGCATCATGATTACATTATGACAGCACTTCTGTCATAAAATGGTGTTTCAGCAACAATGAAGCACATGAATGTGCCACTTAAGAGGAATATATATACAGTACACAGTTCTATTGTTTTTATTTTAAGCTTGTTACTGCTAATAAGTATCCTCATTCCACTACTATGTACTGTATAATGCGAGTCTGGGATTACACAGCTCAACCCATATGTCTTTTGTTGTTGTTGTTGTTGTTGTAAAAATCTGCACTTATTTGCAAAAGTGAGGAAATGTCACATATTCAAGTTTCCTATATTTTAACTGTGTTTTGTTATTAGCAATTATTAATCCTATTCTATAACTGTCTTCTCACCTACAAAAATTTCACATTTCTAAATGGCACAGTGTCATTCTTACAACAGCTTACAAAACAAATTTACTGTTTAAATCAATGAATATATACACTTTTGATCAATTTAATGCATTGCTAATTTTATAGAAATTTAATAAACATTTTTTTAAATCATAATTACCCTAAACTCGCCTAAAAATAGTAAGCAGCAAAACTGTCAACATTGATAATAAGAAATGTTTCTTGAGCACCAGAGCAGCATATTAGAATGATTTCTGAAGGCTCATGAGTAAATGCTAATCACAATGATACATTATTGTTATAAACTGTAATAATATTTTACAGTACTACTGTTTTCACTATATTTTTTTATCAAAAGTACTGTGTCCTTGGTGAGCATAAGAGTCTTAATTTAAACGCATCAAAGTATGTTGACTATAATGTCTGAACCGTATTCAAAGCTTGCAGTCAGACAGATTTCCTTCACCTTGGCGCACATGGAAAAATGGCTCTTAGGAGCTTAATTTCGTGTGAACTCCTTTTTATTTCTGATCTCAGCGTACACTCCCACACCCACAAGCTCACTGACCCCTCATTTCACATGTGTATTACCCTCTCAGCGTTTATTTATGACTCGTTCTGAGCAATAATGGTGTGTGGGTGGGTAAGGGAAATGGGGGAAGTTCTTGTGTCCTCAAAAGATCTCAAGATCATTCATGAGTCTTTGGCAAGACTTTAATGTTCATTTTCGATGTCCTTCAGTTGTAGAGGGTTTCCCAAGGGGAGAAGACCTCTATTTGGAACATCAATACTGATTCAGAGTACTATCAGTCATATGAGGACAGGAACATGCGCTCGGTGTGATGAACAGAGGGTGAAATGGATGTCTGTTTTAGTGTTAAGGAGTAACTCACCATTAAATTCACTCACTGCTACAGAGGCTCTTTGCAAAGTCTAATTTCATCCATCAGAACTCCTGCAAGAAATCCAGAAGAGCCGGCTTTCTTGTTCCTATTGTAATTCTTTCAGCGCTGATGAATTGAGGATGGAGGAATATTCTGAGAATATACAGAGCGAGATGATCAAATATTTACATTTTGGTCAGTAGTAGCCTCATATACACAATGAAATATAAATTCAGTTTGATTTCTGTAGTGCTCAGATTTAATTTTAACAGAATACAGAGTGCATGTTTTTCATATATAATTATGTATATTATACATATATTTTTTGTTTTTAAATAAATATATATTTTCCTTTTTTGAATGCGGTGATTTGCATGAATAATTATGATGAATGTGCGATTTGGAGCCTCATCATCATGAGAACCCACTGCTGGTGGAGTCACAGGTGTGTGTCTTTGTTTCATAAATGGCAGTGTGTTGTTTCGGCAGGTGTTTTCCAGCATGCTGGATGTCGTTTCATTTTTGTGCCGAAAGCTTTGCACCTCAGCTGAGAAGATGCAGCTTTAAAGGCTTCGGTTTCTGAGCTGCTACTTTAAAACAGATTTGGCAGGTTAGTGCTTTGGGACTACAGTGCTTACAGTATGTCTTTTCAAGTCATTTTTCACACACATACTTTCACACAGAATTGTATTGATCGTTTATAGCACTATAGCAGAAGCATTTTAGATTAGTTGAGGCAGCACAAGTCAATATTATCATTGAGTCAATATTATTTTTATTTTTTTTCATTATATGCTGATTGTAGTGTCATTTGTAACCACCGTAACTGTTATATTATAAAGAAGCTAATACAGGAAGTCATGAAGTCAAACTTCCTTTTCCTATTGAGAGGAAATGAGTTAATAATTACATCAGCTCCACAGCTTTCATTTCCTCCATGCTGCCGCATTTTGTAATGTATTTAGTTTTGTGTAAAGCTGGCCTTGTCTGGTTTCTATTTGTCATAATAAGTGGCCTTCTGAGATTCCTGAAATCATGCCGGAAACATCAGCGAGTATTTGAATTAAAATCATTTCTAGTGGTATGAGCAATGACATAGAATGCAACTTGTGACCTCTGGATACAGTTACTTAAACATTATAATCAGGCCACTTAGTAGATATAGGGATAGAGTATAATATTTCAATGAATATTAATGAGCTTCTCTTATTAAAACGCAATGTACAACTCTTAAAGCATGGGACCTTGAAATGACATGTATTTAGTTTTACAAATATGTGACAGAGGAACGTGTCTGACAAGTTATCTTTGAGAAACAGAAACCAATTTCTAAAAAGTTTGTTGTATTATCTAATTATTATTATTTTTTTGCCACATCACACTGCGCCGAGTGTAAGACGCTGCCTCATTTCCATAATCAAATCAACACTAAACACAGGGATGGAACCACATCTCTGCTTTTCAGCCACAATCAGCCTTAATTACACAGCCGCCTAACTCAATCACACAAAAACACATGCTTCCGCATACCCCTCTGATTTAAAAAGCCCAAAACATCAATTAAAATGTGTAAAGACAAATAGTCCTTTTCACTGTGGGTTATATTTTCAAAGTCTGAATGATTACAGAGTCATGCCACAAAAACAGACAGTATTTGTGACATTGACATTTGTCTTTTATTGCTTTACAGTATCTAAGGTGACTCATAAATAGACACTTGGATAATGTATAAAATCAGCACACTCTTAAAAATAAAGGTTCTTTATTGGCATCTATGGTTCCTTAAAGAACATTTAACATCCATGGAACCTTTATATTGGACTAAAGGTTCTTTAGATAATGTACATATCTGTACCTAAAGTGTAGAAAAAATGTACTTAATGAGAAGGCAGTGTCCAAGTGACAGCTTTTGTACCTTTTTATTTCTTGCATGCCTTTGCTGTGAAAGCCCCCTGTAGATCTAAAAATTGTTTTTGATGAATACATTTTTATAAAAAATTAAATATAGTGTATAAATTTACTCTAGTTTATTAATTTTTACAGTTATATATTTATAGTGTGTGTGTGTGTATATGTATATATATATATATATATATATATATATATATATATATATATATATATATATATATATATATATGTATGTATATGTGTGTTATAGTCAATAGGAAGTGCATTTATGTGAAACAGATAAAAACTTACAGTATTTGTAATGGATAAAAGATTTGGTAACATTTTATGGATTTTTAAAGAAAGTTTGCCTATAATTTCCATGCTAACTATCATTTTTCTCCCTTAAGTTCCTGCTCCTCCTCATCATCTGTATTACAGACAGAAATCTGTCTGCCTTTTTTCTTACCACTTTTGCACTGTGTGAACTTGTGAAACATCTAATCCAATTTTCAAGGTCTTTTTTCATCAAAAACTAATGACAATTTTCTTTCTCCAGGGATCACAACTGCATCTAATAGGGCTTTATCGATTTGGCACAGCTCAAGAAATTTCATTATGAATTTCAGTAAATCAGTGCAGAAGAAAATGGATAGAATTAGATCCAACCATTAACTGATATAAAATTCATAGAAAATTAGTTAAGCCCTCTCTGTGTATGTGTGTGTGTGTGTGTGTGTGTGTGCGCAGATTCAGAGGAAATCCAGTCCTCCCATAAAACTGAACCAACCACATTACACCACTCTTCCTATAAACATATATAATATTTATTTAACATTTACAAAAATATATATTTATTCAGAAAACTGACAGAAGTTCAGAATATTCTTTCCAAATATTTGTGTTTGCCTTAAGCCAAGAAAATGTTGCTGACTTACAAGCAAAACTTTTCCTGCAGGTGTGCCTTGGGAAAACAAACAGTTGTGACTGGTGACATAGTTAGCTATGAAAGAAACCGGTCTCCTTCGTGGATGATAAAATAACAACACAGCTGGCTCGGATGGTAAGCAGACCCTCACTCACACAAAGGTCGTCCAAACATACCCACCTGCCAAAACTAAACTTCAATTACTGTATTCTCTCAGCTAGTTTTCAGTTGTTGGAGGTGTGTGTGTGTGTGTAGACGTACATGTCTGTGTGCTTATATTTGTCTTTTTCTAAACCCTGCTGTTGCGCTGGTAATTGCTGTGTGGTTTGAGAAATGATTGTTTAGAAAGCTCTGGTGAGAAGGTCCAGCTGCTTCTACAGACTCTCCAAAGCAATGGAGCTGAAAGCAAATGGCCTCTTCACACCTGTGGTCCATCTCGCTTCAAGAGATGCACTACCTTACTCATATATAATAGCAGGATCAAAAGAGCTGTTGATCAAATATAGCTGCATGAGGAGAACCATCCAGCTGGTTTTGATGACAAGGGATTTTTTTCTCTCTTTTTTTGGTCACTGAGCACCGTTCTGGGCAATCATTCAGTTTTTGGAGAGATTTGATTGGATGGCTTGTTTGGAGCTCTCCTGATGGGAGCGTTTTCCACCTGTCACATGAATGTTCGCTGTTTTTCTGAGAGATTTTCCCTCAGGCTTTTTTTTAAAGATGGTTTTTCTAATTCAAGCTTTTGATGGTGTATTCGCAGATTGATTCGAAGCATTAGTTCCATGTGAATGCAGAATTTATCCATATCACTGTTTCAGAACTCGAAAGTATGTACTGCATTTAATAAACAGAAAATTGAAAATAAAGATTAACATCTACATTAATCTGGATACATTTAAAAATGGCGTTTTCGTTTTAAAATGCTCTCGGTCCACACTAGCGTTTTCAAGCATTTTCCAAAAGTCTCATCCACACTGAAACATCAACAAATTTGCTTTCTGCGCATGTGTAAAACCTCAAAAAAGCTCACTGCAGATGATACACATGCAACAGACATGAGATGTCTTCATGCCGTTTTTCTGACAGGATTATTTTATTTACGAAAATAACTCCCCATTCACTGATGCATCCAGGTAGCACACACTCACGATCATATGTCTGAGCTAAAATTTTGCTGCATAATTTGATGTTTTTTTTTTTCATTTTTGCAGGACTATGATATGAAGAGTGTACAAAGGGACACATCTATAGCAATTGTGTGAAAGTGCATGGCACATAACATGCTCAATACCAGTATAAACACGGATATCTATTGGTATGATATGCGTCACATGACTCAACTTGCATCATTGTTTTCAAAAACCTCCACTGTCCACACTGCGAAGCGAAAACTGTGTTTTAAAATTTATCCACTTTGGAAAGCATTTTCGAAAAGTAAAATTTTCCTTGATTAAAAACACCATCTCAGTGTGGACGGAAGACCAAAATGGAGAGAAAAAGATGCGTTTTGAAATGTTTGGATAAGGCCCTTATTTGACATACTACTTTTTGCATAGCCGGAAAGAACGCATATTAGTTCATGGGATGTGTCTGGCTTAATTTTAAATAGTATGTAATTTTACTCTGATATTTTCGTCTATATAAAGAAAAAACTATTTAAATGTTATGATATTTCACTATTCAGCTTGTCTCTCTTGTCTAGTGCTCTTACGAACCTATTCTTCTCGTCTTCCACTGCCAAAGCATTGAAATTCAAAAGCATGGAAAATGTGAGCCATTTCTTGCTTTTCTAGATCTATTACAGTGAAGGAGAAAGTGTACCTTGGTCTCTACCTCGCCAGTGTCACAGTGACCACAGACTCCTTTGGAAGCTGAGTTTTTTTGTGTCTGTGGTGACTTCTCTGCGCTGTATCTCTGATAGTGAAGAGAGATTCTTGTCAGATTATGCTTAATCATTTTTGCTTTGATTTTGCCAGTGTATTCCTACTAGCTGTTATATATATTCAAGGCAAAAGGGCTTTATTTTTAATTTAATCATCATTTATGAAACTATTGCAATCATTTGGATATCCTTCAACCATTTCTTTTGTCCTTTATCTTCCATTTTTCCTTTCCCTTTTCATTCTTTTTCTATCCTTTGTCCTTTTTCATTTTGTCCTTTCTTGTTTTTGTCACATCCCCTGAATGTGCTACAAGTACAGTGGCATCTAACAGTGCTGTAAGTTACAGGGTGATCCCACAATCTGTGTCAGAATGACCTGTGTGTGTGTGTGTGTGTGTGTGTGTGTGAGAGAGAGCGCATGCGCGCGCGTGTGTGTGTGTGTTTAGTGACAGTTTTGTTTGTGCATGACCAAGCCACTAAACCAAGTTCTTTAAGGTGCTGCTTTCAGAGGTTGTTTTGAAGGCTGAATTCTCCAGGGAGCAGAGCTATGTGTGAGTTTTCTGGGTTAAAACTCCTGCAGAATGTGAGCATCTATATATGAGTCTATTTGAGAATACATGAAAGCTTGGAAAAGACCTTGACATTAGAAGATGTCAAGTTGTAAAATTTGAAAACAAGCTGTAAAAGACACTGCAGAAAACAGTCCTCACTTTCTGTTACTTTAACAGGAGGTTTTCTGAGATTCGTTATTAACATTTAAGCTGCCTGCATCCTGTACGGCCATTTTCACAAATCAGTGTGATCACCCACACAAGGATTAAAAACCCACATAAAGCAGATGGCCAATGAGCTCCATAGATCTAGCAAACATAATCCTTGCACTAATCAACGGGATGCTGTTAGCATCTAACCATTAAGACACTTCAGGCCATATGAGTCATTAACAGTGCCATATTAATTGCGTTTGAGCCATTCACAATGCGTCAATAATGAAGACCGCTACAGATGCATGAGCAACTGTTAAAATTGCTCACACTCAAGGTTTGAACAAACACATAAAAGACATGCATGGTACCACAAATCATGAAAAAAGTTATGCTATTTAATGATAATTCAATTTTATTATCAGCCTGGGTTGGCAACAAACACACAGTCTCATACACTGAAGCACAGGTTTACTTCCAACAATTTTTCTGTCTGTATTGAAATTTTGATAGTCATGTTTTTTCATTATAATAGAATACAATAAATAGGGTTGGGGAAATAAATAGATTCACATATGAATTGTGAATAAGTCTTCAAGTGATTTGCATCGATTCACAAAATTAAAAAATCGATTTTCTATTTAATATAATAACAACATGATGTTGAAAAAAACTAAACTGCGACATAGGGATTAGGAAAGGCATGGAAAACTAACAACACGTTCTACGGCGCTACTTAAGGGACATAGTTAGCCACTTGCTAGCATGTCATTTTCATTTCTTTCAACACGATATTCGGATTAAGGCACATCCTTAATGGGAAGTGTAAAATGGCAATTTTGGTTCATCAGGAAGTTATTAGGAAACTGATTTCTTGAGTCCGCACAGACTGTTGTGTTTTTGTATCAAATACTGATGCGTTTGATGTCCAGTGTGCACAATTTTTTTTTTATAAAATCATGGATCGTAATTAAAAAGTAGAAATATCGGGAAACAATTTTTAATCGAATGGTGACCCCAAGAATCAATATGAATCGAAACCTGAGGTTCGATCAAAAGAATCCCACCCCTAATGATACATTTTTGACTTATTTCCCCAATTAAATCTATTTAATTTTTGTTTAAAGCTGTAGTATTTAACTATCAAAATGCAATGTCCTAAAGATGGTAAGATCTTTTATTTTGTTTTATTTTTTTTTATTTTAAGTGATTATTTTCCACCTGAGTACTGCACAGAGGAAATGCAATACCTTCTCTTCTCATCTCATTTCAACCAGAAAACTCTAATAGGGTCATCTTGACTGAAGTTCACAGAGTAGCAGTAATAAAAACTGACCAAACTTCCAAGCCTTACCCTTGAAAGAGGGGTGTAAAAAGTAGTGGACTAATCTGATGTATTGAGCTGCCGATGTATCCAATAAGGACATGAAGTATCACTTGTAATACATCATTTTTCTTTGTCATAGCCAAGGGCTCCAATCAATGTCTAGACAGTAAAACAGAGAGGGAGATATCAGCAGAGATGGAAAAGGAGGGTTGGACCAGCCTCTGGGACTGAGACAATAGGAAAACATTTGGGGAAAAATAGTTTCATTTAGGCCGGTTGGGTGACATTCCATCACAGGGTTTTAAATGCTCAAGTTTAAACGTCTCCCAGAGGGCATTTTGTGCTGATGTTTTGGTTTGATGAAGTCATGTCTAAGTCACTGATGTGAATTTGAGTATTGCTATTGGCAAATGTGTGTTTTTGTCCTTGCTGTGATGGATTGCTTGACCTTCTTGTGGTCTCGAGAGTTGCAAACTAATTAAAATACTGTAGCAACTCAGTTTTGCCACAGAAACTTCAGTTAGCTGCTAATTTGGCTCATTCATTTGGTGGCTCAGTAGTGCATGCTGCTTAATCCTATATAGAGGGGTCCCTACGGACTACTGCAGCTATTCTCAACACTTTTTTGGGAAAAAGAGTAACCCATCTATAAGAAAGGATGAATTCGAGTATGTGGGGTTTTTCCCATACAAGTTAATATTTAGATTTGTGGGTTTACAGAAGAGAAAACCAATGAGACAGAAAGTGAGAGAGACATGGTGTCTTTTTTCCCCTTCTTTTCCTCCACTTTGACACTGTATAGGAAATTCCCTTGTTACTCGCTCAGTCTCCCTTCCTCTTCAAAAGCTCCAGGAGGTTTTATAGACAAACATAAAGCTCCCCCAACTGGAATGTGCAATATGGATCCCTGCTGTTGTGCTTCCCTGCCAAAACCTCTTCCTTTGTTGGTTTCATCTCTAGATCACAGCTCTCTGAAGCAGCTGGAAACTGCAGAACCTTCTTTCGATCAAGGAAGAGTAGTTGTGGCCTTTGGCTGACCTTCATTTGATCGCGGTCACATTTGCAAGGAAATATTTCTCATTAAAAAGATAGCAGATGCGGATGAAGAGGAGGGAACGATAAAGAGAGTGTAAAGGGTGGTCTGATGACACACAAAGCTACAGATGTCGAGATTGCATTTTGTTATTATCGAGCGCAGCGTTAGTTCAGTCAGGCCACGGAGGCATAGCCTGTGACCAGCTGATGCGGTCAGCTGTCATCGCTCCAATTACTAACACTCTCCTATTAGACACAGACATATATACGTGGCACCACTGCTAGATAAGTATGCTCAAACGGCTCACAACCCCCCCCCCTCCCCTTTCTAAGCATGAGCATATTACCGTGCCCCTTCTGGTTGTCATCTTCTTTGTTTCAGATCACTAAGGCTGATGGTACGAGGCAACTTTTTGAGCAATGTTGCCGGGCAACTTTGATAAATGTTGCCGTCAACAGGCAACCAGGTGAGACACAGGGCCCACGGCCAATCTAAAGTATCCAGATAAACATTTGTTACCCATTCTCAATTAGAAAGTGCACAGGAAACATTACTTAAAAAACGTTGCCAAGCAAAATTGCTCAAAAAGTTGCCCTGTGTATCATCAGTCTAAGGCTTTCAAGTCTTAGCGGGCATGGACCTCACTGCTGAGACACACTCATCTTCATAACCAGGCTACAGGATAGACGTTCCACTACCACATCTACATGATTATCACTTTTTGCTTTAAAGACATTATTAAGAGTCTTAATGTCATGTATTTCTTAGCTGATGGTTCCGGGGGTTAATGTTTAAAGCTAATGTTTAATTATTTGGGGAGCAAGAACCCCCATAAGGAACAATACCGCCAAATATAAATTGTGTTTAATAAACTCAAATAAACTTGCCAAAGTGGTTCCTGTCTGGACTAAAAAATCTGGCACTGAAGCTAATAAACAGCTTTAACTTTCCATAGTCATTTTTTAAAACATGACATTTTTTTTTAAAATATACTTTAATTATTAAATAATCCATATGCAAAATTGGTGTTAATAGGCGAGCTCTAGCCTGTGTTCAAAAGCTGAAAAATGTTCTCTGAAAAGGCTTTGCACATGTACAGGAAGCAACAAGGCGCATGCAAATCCAATGTCTGAATAACATCCTGTCTGTTAACATGCCAGTTGGTCAGTTTTTGAAGGCAGCATTTATGCATCCTTCACTATGATAAGTCATAATCCAGGGTCTGCATGTTTTGTTGGCAGAAAATATAAATGTAACCTCTAAAATAGCAGCAGAAAGATCATTAATAAGTAAATGTATTTATTTTATTTCAAAGGCATATTTTAATTATTTATATTTTCTTTAATATTTAATTAATATACGTTATGACCCCATTTCTGATGAAAAACAAATATAAGTCACTATAATTCAATATTTTATTAGCTGCAATGTTATGACATGGTCATGGACTGGGCACTGAGAAGGAGGCATCTGCTTTAGGTTTTGGACACAGCCATAGTGGGATTACCGTTCACCGCTTGTGCATTCGTTCATTGCCAAAGCATCCGGTTGGCAGAGGCTCCTGTTCTGTTCGGTCTCCCATTTTACACAGCATCCCTAGAGCCCCAGTCATATCTTGATTTTACATGAAATGTCATTACCTCTGCATTACTTCAATGTTCTGCTCTAAGATGAGCTTTTTTTGCTTTGAGATATGAGGCAAATGTCCAAAACCCCAAAACCAAGTTACTGTACCTGTGAGACTTGATCAGAACAGGGAAGTTGGGCTGTCCAAAAAGAAGAATGTCTGAAGCTGATGGGTGTGTAGAACATCTCTCTCATAGCTCAGAGAGAAGCTGGCGTAAGATGCAGCCTCAAGCCAATGAAATTCAAGCTTGTGTAGCCCAAACAGAACTCTGGGAATTCTGTCTGGGCTCTGAACTAAATCAACTTGGCAGCGAGTGAGCCCAAATATTTTCAGAGAACATTTTCAACATGGAGCTTCTACTGGATCGCCACAATACACAACAACGAGATGTATGCACTACGCATACACACATACGTATTTGATGATTCATTTTTGGAATGTTTAGGAATTTTCCTGTCAAACCTGGTTAAATCCTGTTTGAACTGATTCTTGTGGGTTTTGGAACCGTTTTAGGCGTGTTCTATTCTCTGAAGGAACAACTGAATGCATTTCTGCTTGCCTCATACTCTCATACTATCTGTATTTTTTGAGCTCATAAAACAATAGAAAGCTATGAGCTTTTGTTTAATGGTTCTTTTTCCTTTCATCTTGTCTCATTTGAAGGCAGTCTTCTGGAATAATATCATCATCATAATGTCTCCAGGCACAAGCCAGAGGGGGAACTGATATTCATAATGAAACATACACTTTCATTAAACAACAAAGGCACCGGGCATCATACCAATGCATAGTTTCTGTTAAATTATTAATAAAGCCCCAGATTTCCACAGTAATTCATTAAAACATGCTATTTTCTTTGAGCCACCTCATTCTGTGTGGTCTATGAAACATCCACTCAACGTTGTATATGTACCTTGACAGAGAATGCGTGTGGTGCAGTTAAGCATATTAGAGATTGGTTTAAGTGATTCTTTAGGGTCTGTGTGCTACAGGAATGCAATACAAGATCACACACTTCCAATTACATGCTCGCCCACATATACACACCGTCAAAAAATGCACTGCCCAAGGCCAGACTCATCTCTACTAAGCACCATAATGTCTCATTCCTCCCTCTCAAAGCATTTAAAAGACGGAACATCACTTTTTTTAAACGGACTAATTATTTATTAATTGTATGTTTTTGAACAGCTAGTACCCATGTGTTCACACTCAGTTATGCTAATAAAGGAGCTGCACTGAAAGGTTGCCAAATATATGTCCCAATCACCACAAAAGTGGAAAATGTGGGGCAGTTTGGGAAACATCGTCACAATTTGTCTTTGGTAAGGATGCCATCTGCTGGTAAATACCCAGCACTGTTAGTGGAGAAGTGAGTGGTTCTTAATTTGTGGGTCATTATTCAATAAAAAATGATGTTATATGAAAATATTTAAAAATGTAAAAAGTAGATAATATATAACACAATGAAGCGTTTCTGTTTACAATATATTTATTTATATTTAATTTAATATATTAATATTAAAATATTTCTAATATATTGTTTGCTTTTTATTTATAATTATAAAATATAATTATTTTATAACATTTTATAATAGCTATAAAATATATATTCTATATGTATTTTTTAATTGTTTTAAATTATACAATTGTTAATAGATAAGATAAAAGATATCTATATATTATTTTTAATACTGATATTTTTGTTAACATCAAAATAATGAAATCAAAATAATAAATATTTTATAAAGTTTACGAATTAAGTAATATAAAATTATAAAATAAGCTCAACCAGTTGAGAATCAATGCAAAACATCCACACCACACCACACCACGCCACAAAATAATAATAATAATAATAATAATAATAATAATAATAATAATAATAATATTATTATTATTATTATTATTATTATTATTATTATTATTAATACATTTACAAAGGAAAAGGAAACCATATTTTAATGGTATTAATAGCATTAAGAGCTGTAATATCTCTCAAGGCATAGAGGCTGAAGATTGGAGCTGCTGGACTTTGATGGATCCCATCAAATGTTGATAGATTGTTTCAGTTTATTTCTTTTTCGGGCTGTGGGTTTCTGTGGAGAAAATGCATCAAAAGCAATGACAATGGCAATTTTATTTATATAGCATTATTTACTAGTTGACCAATGTGATTTACAGCAGAATAATTAAAAACCGCAACAACACAATGAAAAATAAAAACAGTAAAACCAAGAACAAGGAGAGAAAAAGAAAAGAAAACAATCATAACATGCAGCAAAAATACAGGACAAAGGATAAAGAGATTAAAAGCCTTATCAAACAGAGTCTTAAAAATAGATGAAACTATTCTAATAAAAATGGGCAGATCTTTCCAGAGTCTTGGTGCAATAGAATTACCTCTGCACTTCCACCAGGAGAAATCTGGTTACATTGTGCTCAATCAATAAATCAGAGATGTACAATGGAGCCATACCGTTAGTGATTTACAGACAATAAGTATAATTTTAAAATCTACTCTGTAAGGCACAGGCAGCTAATGTAAAGACTGTACAACCAAAGTAATATGATCCCGTTTATAAATCCCAGTCAAAAGTCTAGCTGCCGTATTCTGAACCAATTGTAACTGGTATAAAGCCGTTATACTAATCCCAGCATACACTGAGTTACAGTAATCTGAATGGTAATCTAGAGGTAATAAAAGCGTGAATCACTTTCTCAAAGTTTTTAAAAGAGAGAAAAGTCTTCGCTTTAGACAGGAGTCGCAACTAGAAATCACGTTAATAGTATATCATTAAAAACATTCAACAATGCAGTCTCAGAAGAGTGATATTTTCTCAAACCAGACTAAAAAACCTCAAAGATCATATTGTCAGCTAGAAAAGTTTGCAATTGTTCAAGAACTGTTTTCTCCAGAATTTTTGTAATGAACGACAAATTGGAAATGGGCCTAAAAGCAGAGGATGAACAGTTGCATGTTTTAGCAGCTCAAGAATAATTTCTAATCAGCAATTTATTTTCAAGAGATATGGTCTGACCACGTCCAGAACTTGATAAAGAAAATATGGAGGAATCAGATCAGTTGAAGAGCCAGATGGTTTAAGATGATCCTCTAATTCTACAAAATAGTTTTCCGTAATAGAAATAAAATCACTTAAAAAAGCATTACACCTAGGGGGAGTTAAAGGTCAGACAGAACAGGATTTATGCCCATCTTAAATCATTTATCTTATTTTCAAAAACTTGAGAAATCTTAACAATAGTAATGTTAATTGATAATGTTACAAAAAGTTTTTGGCTTATGACAGCTCTTTTTTTATAATTTCAATGAAATACCTAGATTTTGCTTAGCTTTCTGATATTGAGAAAATGGGTCTCTTAGCATTTGCAATGAGACTTGGAGTCTGTCTTTTTTCCTTTTTCCATTAAGTCACTTGAAACATTCAGAAGATAATTTAGTTGTGCCAGATCATTTGATTTGGCTCATAGTTTTAATACTTTCATATCATTCACGTTCTTTCGGAAGCAAAGGAGATGAGGGTAGAATTCAAATGTGCTTTAGAAATAGATCTTAATGTTCAAACTGGGCTCAGTGGATGTACCCCCACACTTTCACACCCCCTTGGGGTTTCAGTCACCACCATCAGACTCCTGGTTCTGACTGACGGTAAACTTCCCCAGCAGACAGGACGTCTGCATCCGTATTCCCCCAGGCCTTTAGGGCCCTTAAGGGCCACACATAGCTCATCTTTACGACACAAACATACCATCACGACTCCACTGTTGTCTTTAGCTCTCAGATGTGATAGCTTTAATTTTCTGATTTGATCTTACCAATAGAGTGTTTAGATGTGATCATTGTGCCATATGGCATTGTTTTGTTTTCACAATATTAAACAAGTGTTAAAAACAAAAGCTGTTGATGAAGTACAGATGATGTGGTTTTAACAGTAGAGGGCACTATTGCATTAAGTTTAACATTTTATTTACATCCCATTGATTATTTTTTATGTTTACAATATATTCAAAACTTTATTAATATGGTAAAATAATCAATTATTTTTAGCCAGTATTTTTTTTGTGTGTGTGCAAAAAATAACTTTAAATGTTCTCTCTTATATAAAACTGACACTTTGCTCAAAGTCTGCTTCAAAGGACGTGTCAGAACCTTGTCCCCTTCTATTACATTTTATCCTTCAACTATTCCCGATGCTGCAATCCATTAGCTCTTCATAGAGAGAGCGGGGGAGTTGAGGATAGTGAACACAGAGACAGCAGACAGAGAACTGTCAGTACGCCTGTGTGTGACTGATTTGCTTTTCTTCCCTTGCAAAGGTGCCATAATTGAGTTGGAAATTAGGGAGGATCTTAGGGGAAAATGTATTGTCTTCAATGAACAAATTAATTTTGTGTTATGGTTACTCATACAACAGTGCTTCATAATGACACTTGTGCAATCTTTGTCAATATTTAAAAAAGAAGGTGTTTACTTGTACCTATACCTGTATTGTTTGCAGTCAGGTATTTTTTAAGTTGACGTCTTGCAGTGTGACATTCTAAACTACATCTAAACCATTTTGAAAACCCATTTTGCTACTTCTATTGCTAATAAAATGCTATTTTATTACTTCATATTTATTAAGAGTAGAATGGATCAAGCTACTAAAAAAAATATTTGTAATTCTGACCATTTCTTTGGCTATGTTCATACTGTTGGTTTTCTGAGATCAACTAGGGAAAGGGTGGTGAACGTCAGTCCTGGAGTGCCACTACCCTGCAGAGTTTTGTTTCAACCCTGATCAAACACACCTGAACAAGCTAATCAAAGTCTGTAGGGTTACTAGGAAGCTACAGGCAGGTGAGTTTTAATTAGGGTTGGAGCTGAACTCTGTAGGACTGTTGCTCTCCAGGACCGGAGTTCACACCCCTGAAGAAGGGCCTGCCGCATTTACAGGTGTGAGTCTTAAAGATGTCCCATTCAAACAGCAGCTTACAGTAGCTTCTGGAATACTAGGCGCTTAGTTCTCGGAACTTAGTTTTAACCAGCATTCTTTTTAATAGTAAAATGAATTAAATCATGAAACTAAAAGTTGAACAAAAATGACATGTTTAGGGCCCTATTAAATGCTTCTTTTTTATAACCATGTTTTATTGTTACCAAATTCTGTGTTCTGTGTCACAAGAATTAAACAACTTAATTTATTTGAAATGTATTTTTACAATAGCTATATGAACCCCCCCCCGGTTCAGTTTTTACATTATGGACTAATCTGGTTTGTAGCAAGTCTTGCATCAATTTGAAAACCTTGGATACGTGCAAGTTTCAGAAACAAGTCAAATATGTGTTGGAAATGGATAAAACTGTTGCAACATTGTTCTCCCCTTCTTCCTCATTCTTTTTTTTTTTCTCTGAATAATATCACTATATATTCCAAAGCCTTGTTTGCTTATCTTCCTCTCTTAGCATTTGGTTGCCTTGCTCATCTTCACCGTCACCTCGGCCCAGATAAACCAGCGGCTGATCGATTGATCTCCGGGGGGGTCAGAGGAGGCTATCTGCCTTCTTTAGCCAATCGCTCTCTGGAGACGAGAGGAATACACTCTCAACTTTGATCATCCCATCACAGCACTTCTGCACGGTGACTCCTGCAAGATTAGATACCCCTTCCATTTGCATAATTTAGTCAAACTATTTGCAGAGCGATCTTGTGGCATATGCTTCTAACATACAGGCCCCCTATCTGGCCCTGCTCCGAACTGCTCGCGTGCCTCTCTGATGAATGGGCTTTCAAAGCCGCGTGTTTAAATTACCCCTCAAGATGAGTTGTGCCGGCACGCTGGACACCGCGGAACTGATAAAGAAGATCGTCTGGCCCATTACGTCAGGCCCAAAACACAAAGCCTTAATCCCTAATCTCAACAGTCTTTAATCAGAGTCAGTTTCACGTCCATGGCCCTGGTGTATCGATACTCAAGCTCATGTGTGGTCATGAAGATCCTGTGTGACTGAGATAGCAAAGGCCATGATTTCTAGGTTATCCGAAAGCTGGAGGTTTTTATCGTTTCTTTGAGGTATTGATTTAAAATGTATCCGCAGTTGAGCAAGAATTAGTGTCAAAGCATTAAACGTCGACTGCCGAGGTTTTTGTCTTCATGTAAGAGAGATATCTTGACTCTGCTCCATAAAACGATCTCGCCTGGGTCATATCCTGTGGTGATTCGTTAGTTCAAGACAGACATGCGGAGTAAAAGCGAAGAAGCATGAAATCCCAGGATTCATCACAGTGTCCGTCACTTTTTCTGTCTGTGTGTGTGAGTCGAGAGACGTTCCATCACTGTTAGTCTAGACTGGAGTGTTTTGCATTCTCAGCTCTAATTCAAACCTGTGGTGTCTGCTGTTGGGATCACATCTGACACTCCTGCAACACGCCAGATAACAAGAATGTGAAATCTTCAATTCAGGGGTCAAAAATGCATCATTTAAGACCTAAATCTTTTGGTAAGATCGTAAAATCAACAATGAGCAGTCGAATTACAAGCCATTGGGATTCACTGGTGAAGAAAAGCAAACATTTATTTCTCATTGCATCTGTCAGATAAGGGCAAAGTTCCATAATTTGTGGGTTAATAAGGAAACTAACAGAAAGGTTGCTCTGTGGCATTCTTTACATGTGTTACCACATAAATGGGGCACTTCTGGCTCAAGTGCGAGCCGTGCCTATGCACAGTGAACCTATGAACCTGCTATCAGCTGCACATTCCTGTCAATAGTAATGGAGAGATGAGTACAATCACTATGGCTGCACAAGAATGAAGAACAAGCTTGTTCAGCTATGTAGAAATTCACTTTTGAAGGTCAAACATTTTTTTCTTTCTTCCTTTCTTTCTGTCTTTTTTTTTTTCAATTAGACAGTGAAGAAAAATGTCTCTGAATGTTTTGAAGAAGTGCTAATAGAGGGTCCCTAGTGGTCTCGCCTGAAGAAATTCTGTGAAAATCATTTCAAGCCTCTTCCTGGGACTAATAGAAGAACTTCCAAGCAGTCTGTAGGAACCATTCATAGACGTCATTTTCACTTTTGTTTGTGAAATGTTATATACAACTGTTTATTTGAACCTTTTTTTTAGCTACTGCAACTCTTACTGAGTGAGAGTTTAGGAACAGCTGATTTGTTTTAAAAGTTTAGTATTCTACTACACCTAAAAAGAAAACTAAACCAAACCAAACAAAAACAATCTGGACAAGGTTTACATGTATGCCTAACACTAGTTTCCTGTCGCAGAAGTGCACAGACTGCTTGGATTTTGCCAAACTAATGTATATGTTCACATGCCGTACCATTCAAAAGTTGTTTTTATGTTTTATGCCCACCAAAGCTGAATTTCTTTGATCAAAAATGCAGTAAAAATTGTTGTAAAAATATTGTCGTCACTTTAGATCAATTTAATGTCATTGGTTTATAAAAGCATTATTAATTTATTTCATAAATATTTGAATGGTAGTATGCATTTTCATTCATTTCTTAAAAAAAATAAAGCATATGATGTGTTCTGAAATGTTTTCAATGGAAAATCTCCTGTTACATATAATGCACTGTCCATGACGATATGTAAGAAAGAGCTTGCTATCACTTCTGATCTCAGCTTCATTTATCCCAAACTGAAGAGAAAGTATTTGCTTGCTCAACTAAGTGCTCTGAGAGCAATTGTGCTCCTAAGGTAGAGGTTAAAAGAACTGAACATGTGCCAGGGCTGCTAACATATGCTGGCAATCTGAGCCCTACTCTATTAGAGTGACATTCTGAACAAGGTTAGATTCAAACAAACATTTAATGGAGCAAACTTGGCCGGTGTGAACGTACCAATATACATAGGTTTCATTTATATTCGAGAAACGACAAGCCTACAGTGAGAAATAGTGCCAAACAATTGGAAAGTCTTTATTAACATATAAACTTCTCGAGCGCTACACGTGCTCGCAGATCTGGAGTCTGGAAACCATTTCTGGCCTCTATCTTCAGATAACAATGTAAGTACTACCCTTCTGACACTTCCCAGAGAGCAGGTTTCCCCCGAACCACACAAAGCCTCCATTCACAGCTGGAATGAAAATACAGATTCTGAGCAGATGCCATCACCACCGGTTAGAGGACTAAAGAGCGCTCGCTGTCGTCTGGTTTGGTAAGGAAAATCCCTGAAGACTGTCTCAATGCTGATTGGCATATTTGTAAGACCGGTTGCATGATAATTGCTCAAGTCTGATTGATTTCAACGGATTATTTTGGATACGGCATGCCCGTCTTCATGGTAATTTTGAAATGGGGAGTTTAGATTTCCAAGAGAGGGAAACTCACATCTCCTCATTGATATTGCAGAAATGCATCCATTGACACTCATAGCAACCACTAGTGGCCCATGGTCAGGATTTGTCCCGTATTAGTGATGTCACACAGACAGTTGCCCGCTGTCCGAGGCCAAGGTAAACAGTGAGTAACCAAAGGTGAACATGTCACTGGTGGACAACAAACCCCAGCTCAATTGGAGAACCCCTGATGGATTGCCCATAATGCACTGCATCTGGGAGCAATACAGCATAATTACAAATAAATGAGGATGTATCATTTCCTGGATTTGCACAGCGCTTGTCAGGCTCAAGTTTTGTTAACACAGTCGCCTATTAATTGCAATAAATCGGTTATTGAGTTTTTGCTAGAAGTCGGGACGCGATCACACCTCGTTCGCGGCGGATGCAATTATATTTTAGTAAATAGGTTCAGCTCCCAGGAGCCCAACAGGAATCACAGCAAAGCGGTTAACGCCTGGCAGAATTAATCTGACTGTACCAATAGTTGAAAATAATTGGGTTTGGGGTTTCAGATTACCGCAGGCTGTCATTCCAACCTGTTGAATAAAGGTCTTGTGCAGTACATGGCTTCACACAGCTGTCTGTGTGACTAAAATAGAGGATGTAAAAAAAGTCCCTGGCCCAAAAGTGGGAAAGGGAAAATAAAAAACACTTATCTGACACCTTTGAGCTACTCGGCGACACTCACAATTAAAAAAAGTATTATGTTGATATTGGAATTAACCTTTGCCAGGATAGGCAGCATGCTGTTTAAACAGCATGTCCAGTTATTAAAGGGATTGTTTTACTGGTAAAGTGCATGTTTTACTGGTAATCTAGCCACATACTGTAAACCTATTTTTGATTTATCTTATCAGCCACTTTGATTCTTGCTCTCTCCCAGTCTTGCCCTTGATGTTATTAAAGGCTTTTATTGAGCTGAATAATGTTATCTAGTGCATTTGATTTGAAGTTCTTATCCAGTCCTGTATATTAGTTCATTAGTTTGTTTAACTCTTCAATGCTATCAAATTGTTTGTGGACCCCTGCCTTTGCATTAAGCATTGTGACTTACACAATGAAATAATTCTTCCCATGCTCTCAATGAATTTTGCAAAAATGAGTTTGCAAAATAAGTTTACATTTATTATACATATATTATATATATATATATATATACACACACTTTTAGAAACCTGGAAAAATATATGATAAGCTGTTTCTAATTATCATATTGCTTAGGTTGCATATTGGCATGATTTGACAGTAAACATTTGTTCTCAGTATTCCACTTTTTATTTTTGAGAAACCTTAAGACAAACCCCTGGGGACCCCAGTTCCGTATATGAGCCATGACTTTAAGCAAAGGACAAGTCCAACATTTAAAAGTAAAAAAAAAAAAAAAGGCAATTTTATTGCCAACTTCTTAATGGGATTTGTTTTGATAAATGTATGCGTGGTTCATATGATTAGAAAAAGTGATTAATACCCTTGCAGTCATTTAATCATCAGCTTCGTAATCTGCAAACACGCTCCCAGCTCTGGCTTGGTCCTAGATATTTTGTTTCAGATTCAGATTTCTTTGAGAATGATTGGCAGGAAACCTGATATTGGTCACTTTCTATGATAAAGCACATATGTAAATAAAAATGCACTACATCCTGTGATATCAGTACTTCAGTGATTAATGATTGACACAAATGACAATTTGCCAGACTATCAACAAATGAATCTTAATTTTACTTTTGCATTCATACACCAAGACAAGCAATGAAAAATGTTTTTAATTATATATTTGTGGTGATACTGTCCAGAAAAAATAAGCTAAATAAAAACCCACAAATCTTTATAAATCAAGTCTGAGTGGCACTCTGCACGCACATTGTTATGAAAAACCCAGCTCTAATAGGAATTTGGTTATGTGAAGCTAGGCTTTTGTTCGAGTCATCTAAATTCAGAGCAGTGCACGACTCCCAACGGCCATTTAGAGCTTCTTTTTTTTCAGCTCTTGTTTGAATGGAGGAGGCACACTGGATGCTGGGAATTACAGCTAGGGTTCACTGCCAACTGGGTGAGCGTCCATAAGGCCTCATGACCCCGACACAAAAGAGCAGATAAACATGGGCTCCCAGCAACCCCTGCTTTTCAGCCATCATCTCTGATTTAACCCCATGCAGTCTCGATAATTAGACAAGCAAAAGTGCACTCTACTGTAATGCACAGTTGTTTGACATAGAAAGATGATGATGATGATGAAAGTGTTAGTATGGGCTGATGAACTACATGCACTGACACTATTGATGCCAAACCTTTCATAGCTCTATTAATAGACCAAAGGCTTATTACTCTCATAATGTATTACGGTCTGTGGCATTTATCTGCCCTTCAACTCATAGCAACAGAGTGATGACAGCTGGACAAAAAAAAAAAAAAAAAAACATTTGTTGCAAATTTTTAAGTTAATAAAAATATGATATGACCAGTAATTTAGGGTTAGGGTTATTTTTTTATTTTCTTGCATGTTTGCAAATAGACATCTAATATTATAAATTAGTGCAGTTCTGTTCTGTTAAAGCTTTCTGACAGTTCAGTATTCAGCTATATGTGAAGCTGTATGTCTATAGATATCTGCTAGTGGCGGTCAGGAAATGCCTGAGAGGGTATGATTGTGCGCAAAGCCTATACTGTCGTAAATTTGAAAAGGTCAAATGACTCCAACCTAACGAATAAAGAAAGACACTCGTGCACACATTTTCACACGGCAGACAATGGTTCACAAATATTTCCTATTTACATTTACATAAAGTGAGGTCCAGTCTGAAACTACTGGGGACAATGGAATCTTATTTAGGCTATTAAAGTTTTTCTTTGTTCTGTGTAATATAACTTTTTTGTGTTTTAAATGTTCAATCTTAAAGGGTTAAATTGTGGTAAAATTCCTTATATTCAGTCCAGTCTCAGGCTTCTCGTCCCTACAATATTCAGTTTAATAACAGGTTGTTGATGTTAATCCCTCTATAACCACTAGGGGGAGTTTGACTTGAGATGATTTGAACAGTAAATATTAATATAGCAATGAAACCCATCCATGTGAGGATTTCCCGATCCTTCAAATAGGAACTTGTGTTTTTGTTCCTTTTAACCTTTTAAGACCCTGCGCCCTCATATGATGACATTATATTTTTGTGAATTTCTCTTAGACTGTACATGCCACAGTCTGGATGTCCTGTATAGAGCACATTCAGGGCTTTTCAGAGATACCAAATGATTGGATGTTTCACCACGACCACTCCCTCTCCTTGGTCTTCAAAAATGTCTGAAATTAGTTTAGTGACACTCTTATGGAATTATTATATTATTTTGTAATTATCATTTAAATCAGTCTAATTTTTTAATTGTGTGTCATAAATTAATATATCAGGAAAAGGTTATGGGGTTTTAAATCAAAATATGACATGTATTTCATACACGTCCTCTTATGAAGACAACGGGACAAAAAGCATGTTTATTACACATTCTGGGAGACATAACAAATGAACAGGGAAATAAATTATATTTCAATATTATATTTAAATATTATATATTATTATGAAAATCTTGCCAATTATGGCAATTTTACACACATTTTGCAGAAAGAAAAATTGTATATTGAATCATTCTGTTATAATAGTTAAGAATCATCTTTATACAAATACATCTTTATATTGATTTTGCCTACGCATGTTCATTAATGTCTTCTTTTTTTCTTTTTAAGAAATTAAGCCCCGATGTCCTCTACCAAGGATATATATATATATATATATATATATACACACCAAGGATATATATATATATATATATATATTTATATATATATATATATATATATATATATATGTGAGACTTGTTATATCACATATATCATTGCTCTTTTTGTTGTTTTTGATTTCTTCCACTGTCCTCATTTGTAAGTCGCTTTGGATAAAAGCACATGCCAAATGAATAAATGTAAATATATATATATATATATATATATATATATATATATATATATATATATATATATATATATATATATTAGGGGTGTAACGATACGCGTATTCGTATTGAACCGTTCGGTACGACGCTTTCGGTTCGGTACGCGGTACGCATTATGTATACCGAACGGTTCGTTGGAGTAATTAATTATATTTGAAAAAAAAAAAAAAGAGAGAGAAAGAAATATAATGATATGCGTTCAACAAGGTAGCCCAATAACCCAAACAACGTAACAGGCAACGCCCCTGACACTCCCGAAGAAGAAAAAAACACCATCTTATATGTTTATGTTAGGCTACTCAGCAGGCGCTCGCTCACTCAGTACACGCTGAAGGCTCGTTGCAAAATAGCCAATGCGTTTAACAGACTAGAAATGAGAAGATCCTCCAATAACCAACAGGTCTGGTGTTTGGGTGCACTTTGGATTCCCTTTAAGCTATAATGGTGATGGCAAGAGAGTGGTGGATAAAAAAACAACGGTATGTCGCATCTGCAACATGACAGGGTACACCAGCGGGATTACAAAAAAAAAAAAAAAAAACCAGCGGGAATATCTGGGATATATGCGTCAGTACTATCTGGGAAAAGACGAAAAAAAGGAGAAACATGCACGCAGCAAACTATCCCTGCAGCATTTAGACACTATAGCTTACAGGGAATCCAACCCAAACACCAGACCTGTTGGTTATTTTAGGATCTTATATTTCTGGTCTGTTAAATGCATTCGACATTTTGCAACGAGCATTCAGCGCGTGCTGAGTGAGCGAGCGCCTTAGGGGCCGTTCACATATCGTGCCTAAAAACGCATGGAAAACGCTAAGCGCGTCTTTCTCCTCCTTTCCAAAGCGCTCGGGCAGAAGCGCTCATGAGGCGTCTGTCTTTGCTAAGCAACAATGACGTGCTCTCTCCATGAGACGCGGAAATTTCAGCGAAGGATAAATGGATTTGCAGCTCTAAAAATCGCTTGCAGTAGCTCTGCTACTGAATTTATTTCAAAATTGCAATCCATATACAACTATGATCAGCTGTTCCTTCATCTTGGCTGAGCTCTCAACGTTGTTACGGGAAAGGATGAAGCTGATTGGTTGGTTCTTGTCACATGACCCGCGGTGCGCTTGCGGCATTCTGAAAAGTTGAGATGTTTTTACATTTTGCTGTATCTAAAACGTATCGAACCGAACCGAACCGAACCGTGACATCAGTGTATCGTATCGAACCGAACCGTGAATTTTGTGAACCGTTACACCCCTAATATATATATATATATATTAGTGCTGTCAATCGATTAAAAAAAATTAACTAATTAATCACACAATTTTTTAAAATTAATCGCAATTAATCGCGATTAATCGCAATTAAAAGACTGAAACTTTTTGGATATGTAAATGTAAAATGTAAATAATTAATGTAAACTCAAGACAAAGAAACTATTTAAATTCAAAATATGATTGTTTATTGGAATTTTTGTTTAACTTGTAACACAGATTTTCTCATGTACCTACAACATACCTGCAATAAACCATCAATATCCTCCAAATTAACTGTTGGCTTGAAAGCCATATTTATTACAGAAATAAAAACACAGGCATGTAAGTATCATTTGAATTTCAAAACAATCAATGCCAATAAAAAACAAAAATGATTTCCATGTTGAATTCTAAGTGGACTGCAAAAAAATTCCAAAGTATAGTCATTGCCAGTGCTTTAAGTGGGCCGGTACGCACCGGTACTCAGTACCGCCACTTCCAAATATAGCTCTTGAGCGTACCGCCACCTCTCTTTGCGCCCAGAACATGCTTGTAGCGTACCGGTACGCTCATTTGGACATCTGTTTTAATAGAGGTTTTAATCTTTTACCTGCACTGCCGATTTTCAGAGCGCCCTTCACAATGCAAGCTTCCTAATTCATCCCACCCAGAGCAGAAACTACATTACCCATTCACCCTTAAGTTATACAAGTGAATAGCGCATGTGTCGCTTTTCCCACTGTGAAGTTTCAACAACTCAACGTGGCCGGAGAAGGTGTGTGAAACTCGTTGTGAGTTATACTAAAGCAAAATCTTGAGTATTTATTGTCTGATAAACATTACAAACTGTCTGCGGAGGTTGAGTCGTCCTGCAGCCCCCGCTGGCTGTTCATTGGCTGCAGCATCTTTTTTCTAAGTTCTAAAAAAATACCGTAGACGGAAAGGCACAAATTTAGATATTCATTTATCTAATTAATCTATAGCCTATGCACAAAGACAATATGATCTTTTTGTCCCCTTTTTGTTTTAAAGCTTGATGAAGAGAGAGAGCGCAAGTTGCTGCAGCTGAGGAGGACAGTGATGCACGCGCACAGGAGTGATTGACAGTTCGCGGCACTGTGTACAAAAAATACTCCGCTACACAATTATTTCGTTATTTTCGCTTAAGCTTATTAACGTTAGCGTTACAGAAAGGTCTGATTCACGCACTGTTACAGTCATTGTTTTTTTTGTTTTTTTAAACAATGATATTTGAGTTCATGATTTTAATGTTGCTGTTTCTTGTGGCAGACTAAATGAAGAGTAATGTTTCTTGTGGCAGACTGAAGAGTAATCCGGCAGAGTTTTATACTGAAACTTTCCGTCTAAAAGTCCTTCCTTGGTCTTATCCATATTTCTTTGCACGTTGAACACACATAGGCCACAACTGGAAAAAAAAAAACTGCAACCGCGTTAATTGCGTTATTTTTTTTTTTAACGCGTTAAATATTTCAAATTAATCGAATGCGTTAACGCGCTAATTTTGACAGCACTAATATATATATATATATATATATATATATATATATATATATATATATATATATGTATATATATATATATATATATATGTATATATATATATATATATATGTTACATTATTTTTAAAGCTCTAAACAATGTAAAGGCATGAAAAAAAAATAATAACTTTTTTCCTAAAAAAAAATAAATAAAAAAAATGTCTGGTCTTATGAGGTTAAATCTGTTAGTAAGTTTTATTTATGGATTTCTTTTCTTTTCTTTTCTTAAAGGTATATCATGAATTATCTCATGGATTTAAAGGGTGTAAACAACTTTCTTCTTCTGATGTAATGTACAGTACTAACATGGCATCACTGTTCCTTCCTGGACTAGTTTGCCATTGAAGATACACAGCGGGTCAGGGAATCATTAAAACCAATTTTAGCCATTGCTGACAGTGTGTTCCCTTCGGATTTATGACAATTTAGTTCTGTAATTCCCCAGAGAGTACTTTACTGCTGTAATCAAAAGCCCTTCACAGTGTATGCCAGAGAAGCAGTGATTCATCATGCCTTGTGATGTCTATCTGCTTGGTCATAGCTGTGGAAGATCGGCTCACATAATGTAGCTAGTTGTTCCAGTTGACAGCTCCTCTCGGTCTTCCCATGAAGACTGTAGTATGTGACGGGTCAGTCAGGTGTGTCTCTAACCTTTGGTCTGTGCTAACGAGCAACACAGTTGTGTAACTGTGCTCAGAGTGACAGTGACAAACAAGCTAGGCCTGCTCCCAAGGAACTCATCTCTTTGTTGACTTGTGCAGATAGCTTTCCTGGCAATGTGTAAAGAGCATGTGAACGTGCCTAAATAGGAGAAGTCTAGTCCAACAAGATTGCTTTGATTTCTGTTTAATGGATAGTTCACCCAAAAAAAGATATTTGCCATCTTTTATTCATTCTCATATCATTCTATATGCTTACTTTTCTTCTTTTTTGCTTACTACAGTGCTGCTAGCCGTCATTGTTTGTCATGTGTTTGCAACCAACTGTAATGTGACAAACCTCAATATGTGATGTGATATCATTATGAACATATTGAAAGCATCTACAACATTTTTAATGTATTAACAAGTTTAGAGTACAAGTATAAATGGTTATGAACCGTTTTAGGTTTATAGAATGTTGAGTTAATAGGTTAATTGAAAAAAAAATTTTTTTATTTTAATTGAATTGAATTGAATATGTTTCAGTGCCATCAACAAGATTTAATATTCACTTTGACAATGTTTTTTCTTCTGTATACTTTTTGCTGCTGTATAAATTAAAATGACCCAATTCATTTAATCACAGTTCAATTACATTTCTAAAGCTATTAATAGATAGATGCTGTCAGTATGTCCATGTTGTATGTTTATGCAAATGTGCGATAATTCAAGTGTACATTTTACATATGAATACCTGTGAGTACTAATAAGATCAGTAATATGTGCAGCAAAATTAAACAAACTATTTTTTTTATGAACAATTTCAATTTCTTGTAAAGCTATGTGTGGCCAAACTATTTTTTTATGAACAATTTTAATTTCTTGTAAAGCTATGTATGACCTTACAAAATTTAAAATAGAATATGGAAAAAGGATAGAACATTGTAGGGATATTTTTTGTATGCTTTCGTTTTTAAACAGTAATTACAGCCCTAGGTCATTCACTTTCATTGTATGAAAAGAGCAGCATAAACTTTATGCTAATCATCTCCTTTTGTGTTTGATAAAAAAAAAAAAGAGAAAGTCTTTCAGATTTGGAAAAACATGAAGATAAGTAAATGATTCTCAGTTTTAGGTGAACCGTCCCTTTCTGAAATCCTTCAAAAGAGAGAAATGAAGTGACATTCAGCCAAGTATGGTGACCCATACTCAGAATTTGTGCTCTGCATTTAACCCATCCGAAATATGCGCACACACACACACATGCACACACACACACACACACACACACACACACACACACACACACACACACACACACAGAGAACTGTACATGCACTCCCCCCACCCACAATTCCGTCCGGCCCGAGACTAGAACTCACAACCCTTTGATTGGGAGTCCAACCCTCTAACCATTAGGCCACGACTTCCCCACAAATGATGTTCTCCTTGAAAGGGTTGGGATTGGGAAGCAGTTACACGATCATTTTTGAGCAATAACTTGATTTCTTTACATTGAAAGAATCTGATTATGCTCCGAGTGGCTCTCGCTGAAAATCTGGCACAGTCACCTCGTTAGTGAGCACTACCAGAACTGCGTTCAAGGTTGTTGGCTCACTTAATCGCATATTTTCACTTGTCCTTCGCATTATTTTTTTCTTTTGCTATATTTAATGGACCCGTAAAGTGAGTGCTGGTCCTGCTCACTGACAGTGTGCACAAATATTTGCACATGAGACAAGGCGACTAAAACTAAAACCAAATCTACATCAACAGTGTGTCCACCCCGACCCATCTGCCCCCACAGACTGTGGACTGTGGCTTTGTGAAAAAAACAGAGAGAGTGTCTTGTCTGGCATATTTCAGATTCCAGCCTGACTCAAGTGCTTCCCGCACATCAAAGAACATCTTAGTGTTTTCGAAACTGATGCTGACCAAAGTAATTAACAGAAAGAGACAGTAGTTGTGACCTCTCATCCTTTTAATGTGCACTGTTATTTTGAGAGAGATTCCCTCTGACCCACAGACACGTTATTTTGAGATATCTGCTCTTGCAATAAACTGGCTGTTTGACATTCTTTTGTGAATTCATCTTAATATGATACTTCCATAAAAAATATTTTAATTCAACTCATTCTTAAACTGTTTTGTATACAGCAAGCAATACGACCTGAGTTGTGCTTCACAATGAAAGCGGATAATGAAAGTTTGAGCTAAGTTTTCAGCATAACAACTGGAAACAAAGTGTTGGACTGTGCAAATACAACATTAGTGCTTTGGGAAATATTAATAACGTGTATCTGGACTGTATTGGTAACACACTTTGCTTTTGGCTGGCTTTGAGAAAGGTTCGGAAGTATCAGAATTATGATTGTACTTCCTTTGGTTGTCTGTTCTTTACCTGGTTCTTGGCATTCAGTCTGCTCAGAATGGGTCAAAACATCTCCCTCCATGATCTCCCTCATCGGTCTCCAAAATGTTTCTATCAATCATCATTTTCTTTCCTGTTAGAGACTGATGTGTTTAAAATGTTGGTGCTCATATCCAAATCTCTCTGTGGAAAATATTAATATTCTATTCTTTGTTTTATTTCCTCTTGCAGGATATGATCTGTTTTAAGTTTTAAACGGATGTCATATGAATGATGTTTGAAAGACTTTCCTTCTTTTTTTTCCCATTGCATTTCATTTCATTGCAGTCTTTGGCGCTTGATTTGAAAGTGTAGATTTTAACTGCAAATTCATTTGTTGGTGCACATCTAATATTTGTGATTCCACAAAAGTGATTGAAAATAGTATTTAATTTGTGCCGCTTAAACTTAATTGTCAAAAAAAAAAAAAAAAAAAAAGAAAAGCAAGGGTTAAGGTTAAAAGTAAAAAGTTGAATAAAAAAGGAAAGCACGATTTATAAAAAAAAGCTTTTATGTGTGTGTGTGTGTGTGTGTGTGTGTGTGTGTGTGTGTGTGTGTGTTTGGAGTATCTAAATAGATTATTTGACTGTTTTACAAGAAAATACTTTTTCAGCCTTCTTAATTTAATTTTTTTTAAAGATTTTATTTGCCATTTCTTTGTAATTACTTGTTAAATGACCAGTTTCTACTAAAAATGTAGTATTTTTATTGTTATTATTATTATTATTATTGTTATTATTATTATTTATTTTTATTTTTATAAGATCTTTTCTCTATAAAATATTAATAATACTGAGATACAAATAAATGCCCCCCTCCTCACCCTCTCTTAATATGGCATTTAAAAATGTTTTAATAAAATTTGTGTTATTCACTAATGTGTGCTTGCTACCATAACTAGTTGAGGCACTAATTAAAGCAATAAAAGACTTCCCTTTTGACAGACTGTAAGTAAACATTTGGGCTCCAGCTAGTTTTGAGAACCTGTCGATTTGAATTTTTTTAAACAAGTAACATAGTTACCCATCTGTGCAAACTAGGAAATGTTCTCTCTAACAAGCTCCTACTTCGGTAAACTGTCAGAAAACTAAGATCAACAAATACAAGCCTGTTTGATTGCCTGACCCAAGGTCACAGGGTTATGCACCATGTGTTGGGGCATTTGTGCTTTTTTTCCTTGCAAATTAGATTTTATTTATTTTTTCAGGCTAAAGGACTTGCATACATAGAGTATATAACATATTTTGTGAGTAACCACAGATGGACATTTAACCTGGAGGCCATATGCACTACAGTAGTTTATTTACAACTTGTCTTGTAAAAAATACGCTGAACAAAGTATGGTGAGAGTTTCTAGTGCCACACCAACATATGTAAATGTTTAATCAGTTGTTTTTAGATGGGGACCCTTTTTTGTTCCTGGACCTCTAGTGGTCTTTGAGTTGATTGATAAATGAAAATAAACAAAAACAGACCTATAAATGAAGTTTATTTATAGAATGAATCATCTTGTGGCAATGAAATTAATGGTGAAATTTTGTCCACTATCTGAAAAAATTTGAAAAAGCATTGCTCTAAAAGAAAATAGCTCATTCTAACCGTAAACTATGGGCGTTAAGCGGTTCTGGTTTTAGTAGCATTAATATTTTGGATGTGTGATGGCTGATATATGGCTTAAGTCATAAAACGTAGCCTCCTAGCAAAGATGTGTTGATCTGTCATGCAATGCGTGTTTTGCATTGCGGTTAATGGTTTTAGGTCTCCAATGTGTTATAAGGGCCTCACAAAGAGGTGTCAGCTATCTGACCTTATTGTGTTTGAGCAATAAAAAGCATCCCCAACACTGACGCAATGACTCCTTTAATAGATCACCATCATATTCTGAGGAACTGCCCCACGACTAGGTTCAGAGGTGCTCAGAATTCACTTGGGCTCAATTTCATTATCGTTCGTCTCCATCAAGTTTGCAAGGGTCTATAAATGTCTACAGTAATAAGAAAGATGACTCAAGGGATGGACCGGCTCTCAACACAGTATTCACTGAAAAATTTATTTATTTTCCCACTGATGTTAGTCATAGCATTTGTTACGGGGATTTCACCTTTTGACCAGAAGCAAAGCATGTTTTCTTGGCTCAGTTTTTTTCTCTAAGAATGCCTTGTAGTGCAATAAAATGCTGTATAATGCAAAGCATAATGTATGGCTGCTCCTTCATGAAATATCTTTTTGATTAATGGCTTTTGTGTTGGATTGTATTTGAAAGGCTCACTTGGCTCAGTCTCATTTCTGTCTGTTGATTCCAGGATATAAAGGTTGAAACCTCAGCAAATGTGGGAGCAGGTGGCCTTCACATGCAATGTTTGATATCCAAAGAACTTAGAGACTTCTGTACTTTTGTAATGCATTATTTATCCAGAGCAATTTATGTATTTATCAGTACATTCACTTTATGAAATTCAAACCTTCAAATGATTTTGGTGTTGATAGTACCATGGTCTATATAGGTGTCACTCAACTATAGATTAAAGGGTTAAAATTCACTCTACCCCATTTAGATTTGGCATACATTTTCAGTGATGGGATTGCAATCAGCTTGCACCACATTAAAAGCACGGTGTAAATGCAGTAGGGGCAGATTCTGACAACATTTCACTAAAGTGTAAACTCTTTTCAATTTTTTTAAATTATTTCAAATGGACAAAGCCTTTTAAAAAATATGTGAATTTTTGGGGGAATAACGCAACCTATCTACGTGGCGCTTTCTATTTTATGTGGGTAAGTGCGTATCTGTGTCTGATCGCGCACGCACACACACACACACACACATACACACACACATTAATGCAATGTGTAAGGGGGCCCATGTTTTCTTCTGCTGCTGGTGGGAATCAATAGGCACTAACAGATTGAAATGCAATTGGCGAAAACATGCAATTGAAACAAATTCCTTTAACGCAAACTTTAGCCTTCTTATTCTATCAATGGGTCAATATCTGGGTGGGATAATAATGAAACCAAAAACAAAACAATTGAATCTTCTTAGTTTCCTGAAAGAATGCACAATAGAGCTTACCGTGTCAAGGACATGTCAAAATACAGAGAGACTCTGTGAAAGTGATTTGTGTGATGTGTCCAATGACTTACTTTTGCTTGACATTCCAGGGCACTGAGTTAAAAAACATATCACAAAGAATCAGACTTTTCATCTGGAATCGAATGAAAATGTTCCCGTTCAATTAAATATTAAAGAAGGTTGCTTTAATATGGTCACATTTCAGCCGCATATTTTATTGTAAAACAATCTGAGATCATTTGACATTAATTTGTGTTTTAAAAAAAGCATGTCAGAGAATAAAATTTGAAGATGAAAAGTTGTGACTTATTGTTTTATTACAATCACAAAGAAGTCCCATTAGAGCTTTGATTTGCTCCATCCTCTATATTGTCACACCTAGATATTGGGACCTTTGCACTTATTTGGAATCAAATAAAATGGTTTTTGGACATATCGCCATGTTCCCAGGTTCCACAAGGCCTCACTTTTTCTTGGGTGTCAAGTGGCCTTTTGAGTGGGGGGAATATGAATGAATATGAGTGCACAAATGTTTCATCAAGCATGTACATGAAAAGCCATGCTGCTTTCATACCGCTATTTTAGATAGGCAGCAGTTAGGGTTTTCAAAACGAAATATTTACTTAAATTTTATGAAGATGTAATGCAAGCTTAAGGGTTAAGGAGGTCATTTGTCTAGACTGTTTTCAAGCTCTGACAATGCAGGTGTTTAGGTTTGAAATGGCCTTTGCTAAATGATTTTTAGAGTTGGTGAGACTCTTAAGAGGCTTGTTTTATAATGTCTAACTTGAGTGTGTTTATTGACTTGCCACAATTTTTCATTTGGCTCCATTCATATTCTATAGTATAATGACTGTTTGGGTGAACACACAGCCTTTCTGTATGCCTGTTTCAGTGAAACACAACCTTTTCAAAACCTTGCCAGATAATTACCACAATTTACAACAATCAAACTTGACTGAATGACATGACAAATTATATATGTATTTAAAAAGCATGCATTGTATACACAATAAAAACACACTGCTCAACAGAGACCAAAGATTTGAAAACGTATTACACTACTGATCAAAAGATTGGGGTTAGTAAATTTTTGGTAGCACTTTATTTTACAGTCCTGTTCCTCATATACATACTATGTACTTATTATAGTAATTACAATAACTATGTAATAACTAGGTACTAATTCTGAACCTACCCCTAAACCTAACCCTACCCCATGTAGTTATCTTGTGTTACCAGAACTTTCTTAGATACATGTACTTATATTGTACTTACAGTGTATTTAAGTACACGTACTGTAAAATAAAGTTCAACCAAATTTTTTTTATACATATATATTTTTTTCATTTATATGTTTTTGTGTCAGCAAAAAATGCATTACATATATCAGAAGTTACAGTAAGCACATTTATAATGATTCAAAATATTTCAATTTCAGCTAAATGCTGATCTTTTGGACTTCCTAGCCTGTCCAAACTGCTAGCATCACCTTTAAAGGATGATGTATTCTGTGGGGTCTGTAATGCTTAATGATGCCCTTATGGCCTGCTGATGGAGGGATGGGACAGAAACGGCATTGTTTTAGAGCTTTGTCAGACTCCGTAAGTTTTTATGTGAGAGAGGAAAATAGCTTTTATTGTTATGTTCTTGTTCTTGTTAGCATAAAAGGGATTTAGCATTAGTTTTCCCAGTGTATTATCCAAACTCGGACAAAACAGACTGCTTGTCTTTACAACAATGTAGATGTTCCAAGTAATATGCAATCAGCACATCATAAGTTTTAGGCTCAAGAGCAGAGTTGGGAAAAACTTTGAATCAGTTATTGGGAATTTAAATCAATTGCATTCGCACATCATTGTGAATTGCACTGAATAGCAACTAGAATAAAATCTGCACAGTCACACAACACAAAGAACAGAAATAGAACCCCCCCCCCCCCCCCCAATTCATAAACTGTCTGTTTGCTACCTTCAAATTAAGTTCAGTAATTGAATTTAAAACTCATTCTAAGTTTAATCTTGAATAACGTGATCATGGTGGACAAGCATGGGTGTATCAGTTTTGGGGTGTTTCATACTACATGAGTAATATCCACAGAATATGTGTGACCTGAAGTCATTGTGCTCTCAACAACCAAATGTGTGTGATCTCACACACTAATGCTTGATCTGATATTGAAAATGTTGTAGATGCAGTTTTCAAGTACTAGGAAACAGTATATAAAACCATTTCAGCATGAAGTCATGACCCTCCCTTGTATAAGATGACAAGCGGCGTTCCAGGCGCAGAAAATCCACCTTGACAAATGGCATCATGTTTAGAGTAGTAACCAAACCAACTGCAAAAACACAAGCCAACAATTAGCTGAGTAAGAAGATAGCCAGGATTCATACGATGTCAAACCTGTGTATGATCTCAGCTGATTCCACCCAGGATAACCACAGAAAAGTTCTTCAATTAGTGAACTTGGAGATAAATGTGCGTCAGCCAGTGGTCCAGAGCCACTTAAATGTGCTGCTACTCTCCCATCTGTCCTCACAGAGGATCAAATTACCATACGGGGTGAAGTGGAAAAGAGTGACAGACCTCCATCCCTGACAGCAGAGTATCACACAGAGATCTGAGTGCTCTGATTAGTGGGTAGTGCGTGTAATCAGGGAAACCCAATGCATGGAACTGCCTCAAACCACAGAAGACAGTGCAGCATGTTCCCTTAATTACTGATGAAAATTCCTTGATGGTGACTGTAGGAGTGTGGGAAGAGTGATGGTGAAGTAGTTTTACCAGGTGGCCCACCTTTCCCTGCAGGCTTGATTTGTAATGAAGTTTTGGAATTGTAGTTTAGTGGTTAGCACAGTCATGGTGCTCAAGGGAAATGCAGGTTTGAATTGTTCTGATGCTGTTCAGCTCATTTTTCTTGTCTCATCTCTAGTTTTAATGTTAATAAATTGGCAAAAAGAGAAAAAAAGAAATTGCTTTCTGTTTTCTGATGGACCACTTTTAAAAGGCTTTTTAGATTCAGGTTAATCAGAATAATGTATTAATTTCGTGGCCTAATGGATAGAGAGTCGGACTTGTAACATGAAGTTTGTGGGTTCGAGTCTCAAGCCTAATAGGGACTGTAGGTGGAAAGAGTGAATGTACAACGCTCTCTTCCACCCTCAATACCACGACTGAGGTGAGAACTTTGAGCAAGGCACTGAACCACCAACTGCTCTCCAGACACCGCAGCATTGGCGCTGCATGCTGCTCCAGGTATGTGCGTGCGTGCATGCGTGCATGCATGCGTGTGTGTGTGCTGGTCACCATACATCCCATCACTTTCACTTTAGTAAAAAAATAAATTAAAAAATCCTTAAAGAGCGGGTGAAATGCTCGTTTTCACTCAATATCCTGGTAATCTTGAGTACCTATAGCGTAGTACTGCATCCTTCATAACTCCAAATAGTTTTATTATATTTATAAAAGAAAGATAGTCTGTACCGTTTTTTTCCCAGAAAAACACGAGCGGCTGGGGGAGTGACGTGTGGGCGGAGCTAAAGAATCACGAGCTCGAGTAGGCTTTTGCGTTGAGAGCGTGTGGAAGCTGTGACATTATCGTGAGGGTAAAACCATCATCCAAAACAAACCATGGCTTACAGTCAGATTCAGTGTATATTTATGATCCAGAATCAGATCCAGAGGCTGAAAATGAACGAGAGCAGCAGCAGCAACGACGTCTTTATGTGGTATGTATTGAAACTGTATATATTTGCTTAGCGGTTTTGGAAAATGACTAAGTTCCACTTTATGTCGTCTTTTGTGTTTTATGTTTGTGTTTTATGTCTTATGTTTTTTTTTTTAGCTGTACATGTGGAAAGTGCAGTTTGATGACAACATCGCATATTGTTTACTTGATGTGCCTACGCGCCGATAGCTAAGTTAATAACACAGAGATATTTGAAGCAGTTTTACTCACCGCCTGTGGTTCCAACACACGATCGTGACCCTTTTTCGTTGGGACTGGATTATCCTTAAGAAATAAACGATACGCAAATCCGGCGTTAAACTGGGCCTTGTTTGTAAAACAAGCATCTTCGAAATGCAGGGAACAAACAAAAACACTTGCACAGCTCCGTTGATGCTCTGTAAAAATAAACTCCATCCACTGGTCACTTAATGCTGTTTTTTTTTTTTTTTTTGGTAATCTGTGCAGGGTTGTCTTGCCCTGGCAACCAAAAACACACTTCTTTTGTGACATTTCGCTCTCGTTCTGATCAGTGAATTGCTCTGCTCTACGGGAGCGTGCGCTCTTCTGGCAGAAGTGCCCTAAGGACCCATATAAGGAAATTCCGCTCCATCTAACGTCACACAGACCCATATTCTAATAAAACTTTCCGAAACTTGTGACAAACCGGAAGGAGTATTTTGGGAACAAAAATACTCCTTCAAACGTACAACTTAATTTTTGAAACTTTGTCCATGTTTAGCATGGGAATCCAACTCTTTAACAGTGTAAGTAACTCAGTATGCATGAAATAGCATTTCACCCCCCCCCCCCCCTTAATTTCTATGAAAAAAATGACCAGTAAATGCCAAATCTTTAACATAAAGTTACATTGTAATTTTTACAGATTACCTGTACATTAACAGTACAAAATGTGATACAATAATGTTAATGTACTAAATTACAACATTTAGCTTTTTACATTTAGTATAACATTCGTGTAATAAAAATCCCTAAAGTACATAACAGAACTTTAAACAGTTGTTTTAATGAAAATTGTAATATTATACATTAAGTGATTTATAACTTGTTTTACTCCCAAAAACTGTATATTCAACAGTATTTTACTATCAAATTATTTAAACTGACTGCTTAATTTTGTTAAAATTTTTCACTGTATAACCATTTAACTTTTTTTTTTTTTTTTTACTGTAGCATTTATTTGTCTTTTACCATACAATTTTTACATGAGCTTATTTCCAAGTCCAAATTTGACTTTGGGGACATTTACCAGTTGTTTTTCTATTGATTAGATACACACAAAGTCTGAAATTAGCACTTGCTAAATGTACCTATTGAAACTCCAATATTAATAGTTTAAATTGCAAAGTATGACAGCATGGTCTTCAATTCTCTAATAATAACTTTACCTGAGTGGATAATTCATCATTAGAAATTGTTCTTATTTTGCCTCCATTTCGCTCTTCTTTCTTTCCAAGTCCATGTCATTGTAGCGTGCAGGTTCTGTTGAAGTACGGGAAATGCATGTTGACCTTAGGGAGGGAGTCAGATGAGGTATGGTTCCAGATTCTTTGTAAACACTCTTATGAGGAGCAGCTCCTCCCGTGGTCTGGAAAGATAAGATACCAACAGCAGCAAGCACTTGTTTTAGAACAGCCTTGATCAAAGAGATTACGAGCACTAACAGAGCTGAGAACTTAAACATTCTGGCTTTGAATGTGCAATGATCTCAGACATCATACATCAGCGAGCACATGAGATGAAGCCTCCACGCACAGCTCACAACAAGATAGATCTCCAGTTTTGAGGAAATGTCAAGTTTTATTGGGAATCCTAGTCCTACAGTAGCTTTCATTTATTTATTGCCCGTAAACTACCTGTTAGCATTACCATTTACAGTAAGTCAGTGGCAGTAGATGTCACACACAGTCTGAAAAGTACATGGACTAGATGTTGACATCGTTTTATGCTACTTGTTTGATTACTGTACAGTATGTTGACTACAATTTACCAAATAACTAAAAATGATTCTTTAATCAATCTCATGTCATTCAAATTCTGAATGACGTTTTCTGACAAAGGTGAGAGTATAGAGCTCTGGACATGATTTGCAGGGGAGGAAAACAAATTGTGTGCATGAATTATGAATCCAATGCCATGAATTATTAATTTGTTCCTTCTAGAAAATGTGGGCATGTTGTAATACTTAATTAATAATTAATTACGCAGTCATGAGATAATTAATTTATAAAATCTTAATTTGTGGCCACAATTTCTTCTTTTTTTTTCTTCTTTTTTTTCTGCATGCCAAATTAGTAAATCAGGACTTTTTTATTTAGTACATTTCGGTCTCTTAAAAAATCTCTTTAAAACTCAAATATGCCATAGAATATCAATGTTAAAATTAATAGCTATTTTTAAATCAGTAGTTATTACTGAGTTTGCAACTGTGAGAAAGCCAAGCAAATTATGTTTTTAGTGGAAACTAAATCTGTTAAAGGGGTCATATCATAAATAAAAAATAAAAAAAAGATGGACATTTCTGCAACTTTCTGATGGCAGACATATGTAGATTAACAGATCAGAAACTTTATTGATTATATCAGTCTGACTTTAATCCTTGGTCACCTTTCATCTTCAGCTGTTTTCTGAATATCATGACAGGATGGAAGCTTTTCAGAAAGGCTGATGTATGTTGTTGCCAAATGAGGGGCAGCTAAACACTATACACTTTGAGGTGTAAAAAAATCCATTAACAAAATATCATGTTAAATTATTGCACTTATAGTAATAATGCTTGCATCTGTCTCTGTGTGACCTCAGCACATCTGGGCACTGTAATCAAGACTATAAACAGAGATGTGCTGTATAGCTTTTGAAGGACAGGTACAAGAGTGCACATTCCTTAAACTTGACATGAACTTTAGCATCAGTAAGGAAGACAGAGCGTTGCTTTGACATACCCAGACCTCAGTATGCTCTATTGGTTTGGCCCAAGAGAACTGGTTTGAGATGAGCTGTCCACAGCAGGGGTTTGAGACTAATAGCTGCTGGTGTCATTCTTCCAACAGTTTACAATTTATGACATCATCCCGGTCGTCATGTGCCACGCCGGGCTGTTTAAAGAATCAATCAAATCATCTGTCCTAAAGAATTAGACTAAGGTGCGAGAATGCAGACTAAACATGTCTTTCTCTTCACTTTTCTTTCTCTTTCGGACTCATGGACATGTCACATGCTATACACTCTCTTTTACTCCTCCTCTTTTATTTCTGTCTTTTCTTTTATCCTTTTAGCGATCCAATTCATTTTCCCTGTGCATCCACTTAAAGCCACTTGTGTTTCTTTGAACTTGGATTTCTTACTGAAGATGGTTGCATAGTCACCACAAAACATAAAAAATGTTAACCAGCCATTGAAATGCCACTTTCAATTGGATGTTTTGAGCTGGCTTTGCTTGATATGCTATCAAATGAGACGTCGAGAGCTTTTAGTGTGACAAATTTGAATGAGGCTGTTTTCCCCCTTGGGGAACCGATGAACTGAGAGGCCTCGGTTATGGATGGGATGAACTGGTCCATTGAAGGCAGAAGAATGCGGCTGTGTGACATATTAGTGCTTGGTAATTATCCATTGAAATGGATGAATAAGTCCGCTGGCAGTGGTTCAGCTCCGTCATCGACAGAAAAACCCCCTGTGAGTAAATGTTTTGCCAGACACTAGCAGCAGGAGAATAATTGAGTCAATGAAGAGCTCATCACGTTCTAATAGCAATTGTTATCTTGGGCAAAATGTTTTTTTTTTTTTTTCTTAGTACAGGCTTCTTTATGCCTTTGCGCTGGAGTCGTCTGCCAACTACAGATTATTTAGTAAAACTGCTACTATTACACTTTTATTGCATTTAGTTAAGTTTACTTGAACATAGATGACCTTTACCATTTGAAACATCTTAAGCAAAAAAAAAAAAAAAGCTGAAAGAACAATATTATACATGCATACTTATGTGATAAATGTGATGGTACACTGTGGTCTGTGATGAAAAAGTTGGGTTTCTAAGCAGTCAAAATGCAGCACGAATAAAATGTTTGTTTTCTCGCAGCATATTCTATGTTTACTTTCTTGCGCAGACTTTGGTGTGTAGATTACACAAGTAAGTAACGACGTGTAAATATCCACAGTTTGTGCATTTCCTTGAAAACTTGAGTGAACGCCAAATTACGTTGGTCTTTGAAGTTCTGACCTACAACACTGTAAACATAATGTAGTGGCTTTGATTCAGTGGGAAACTAAACTTTGTGTTGCTTGTCTTCTAAATCAGTAGCAAACTGGCTTTGCTTCAGGACTCAGATTTTAAACTGAACATCAAGTGGTGACAAAAATGTCCTTACACAATCTAAGATAGAGTATACTGAAATTGACATCAATGCCAAAGACCCAACTATATGCAGATATTATAATATATATTATTTTTACATGTAAGCATTTTCCTAATTGTATGTTGTTTCTACCAATTAAAGATTAATTTATAACAAAATACCTGCACTTGGTTATACATATGGCTTCTGAATTCACTGAATAAAGGAAATGTTTTCTCCTTTCATTTTTTTTTTTTTTTTTTTTTTTTTTGATTTGTCCATCCCATCTTAATTGTTTCGGTTCGCATTGCTTTTCCCCACTTTCCATGACAGTAATTTTGAATTTTTTTTCTATTGCAGTCTGTGATAAAAAAACCTGTGGCCATTTTTGGGCCATAGCCTACCAGAGAAAAATGGTTCTAAATTTACTATGTTTGATTATTTATTTTTTTAATCAGTTGTTATCCTAATCCAAAATTCACATATTTTGCTACTTGTATGGTATTGAGACAGACGCCTATATTGTTAGATATGGGGGTGTGGCGTCAGATTTCAGAGAAATGTTTACTCATGCTTTAAAAGTTAAGGCGTTATTCTGGGCTCTTTATCTTGGTGCGCCTACAACCAATTTAGAAACCGCGAGGAGGAGGGCTGTTATGAGGATTACTGCACTGACTCATTGTCTCATAGTCAGTGTACTAAGAACCATTCAGTCTTTATCTGCCAGCTAGGTTGCCATAGTAGGGGACGGGAAAAAAGCTTGGGGGCTTTAATTGGAACTTGACCTTTGACCTCCTGTCTCCAAACACAGTTTTCTGCCAATTGTTGGGTTTCGTTTTGAGACCAGCTCTTTGTTTTTGTCTCACTATAGTTAGTTGGGTTCAGAGATGAGAAAGCTGGTCCAGGATCAGTGTTAATAGAATGCCTGCTCCAACATAGTGCTGTCTCCTCTGATGATGCAGCTCCTCCATCAGGCCAGTGCTAGATTTCAGTTTTTGTTTTTATGAAAACAAGAGGGAGATGCTGTGAATTGCAGGCTTGTGTTTTTGATGGGAGCCGAGTTTCACAATGTCACATTCCATGTGTTGTTTCACACAATTTTGGGAAGGCTGAAAAAGCTGTTACTAATTTTCTTCTTTGGTGACTAGACTTTGAAACTTTTCTTAAGTTTTAAAGAGACAGATCTATCTATCTGTTTGTCTGTCTATCTATCTGTCTGTCTGTCTGTCATGAAAACCTGACTATTTATTTTCTATAAAACAGAAAATGTAAGTTTTGCAAAATGCTTCTTTTTCCATACAATAAAAGTGGATAATGTCAGGTTATACAAAACTAATATAAAAGTATGACAACAACCTGTCCATGAGACCTGTGCACTGTATTCCAAATCCTCTGAAGCAATATATTAGTTTTATATGAGATATGATATTTTACATATTTATATGAAAATCAAGTGTTTTAACAGCAATGGTCATGTATAAGGCAGAGTCCAACATGGAGTCTTCTCGTGTTCCACAACATGAAGAAGGATAAGTAAGGAAAGACATTAGAATAACTCAATGAGAAACTCTATATATAGTCAAAGTTCATCAGGTGGATGTGTCCGTGTGTATGTTACTGAAGGTTCAGTGTACTGGAGGTAGGGCTACTACACAAACATAGGGTCAGAAAGCTTGTAAAATGATCCTCAAGCACTGAGAACATCCTCTTTGCTGGGGTCCCGCTATGCTCCACTTTCCTTTTCACTCTCTCTCTCACACACACGCACACACACAAACACACACGTACGCACACACATTCCTCTCCAGTCACTGTGAGGGGCAGGCTCAGAGCATGCTAGAAGCCCAGAGCAAAGTCATTCAGTCGCACGGTCACACACAGAGGAAACATAGAGAGAGAGAGAGAGAGAGAGAGAGAGAGAGAGAGAGAGAGAGAGAGCGCCAGGGGAGGTCTGACAACACTCCAGACTACATCTTCATGGACGCTGTCTTGCTTTCTTCATAACTGCACAGCTGCATTTCACATGCACTTCTAGCAACAGTTTCTCAAGGCTTCAGTTTTTCCCCAACTTGATATAAAGACAGGAAGTGTCTTGAGAGCCAGTGACAGGATCAATAATGAGTTCCAGGCAACGGTCCAGTCCGGACGTGATCACCACATGCCCCAGGCCATCCGTACATCTCTGCTCATACTAATTCCACCTGACTTTGGACTGAAGGAACCTAGGGCACCCTGAGACGAACTTTGATATTTGCGACCTCACCCTCCTCTCCAGCTCCTGCCATGTGGTGGGGTTGGTTCTTGTGCCGCTGCTTGTCCCTGGTAGTGCTGCTGGTGGTAGCAGACTGCGGAGGGGCTGAGCAAAGAAGAGGAGCAGAAGAAGGACTCAGAAGCTCCACAGCGAAAGCTAATAGCAGCAGCGGTCGGAGATATCACCGGATCCAACACGGACAGTGTAGCTACACTTTTATCCTTCCGGAGGGTGATGGAGGCGCTTGTCGAGACTTTAAAGCGGGTACGCCGTACAATGCCAATGCACTTCAGCGGGACGCACCTCAACCTGAAGCAGACTTCTCCAACCAAAAGATCCAGCAGCTGGAGCACGTCATGGAGAACTATACGCAGTGGTTGCAAAAGGTGAGTTCTATTAACCTGCACAACGGAGGATCGCACAATTATCGCAATTTCTGCATACACAATTATGGTAGTAGTTGTAGCTTGCGTAAGCTGAGAGGAGTGAATGAACAGCTGTTCTTCAGTAGAGCAGCAGAGACGAAAGATAAGTGTCTTTAAAGTCTGAAATGCAAAGTTTGGTGTGTGAAAACTAAGGATATGCATGTCAGAACTGTTTACGAGTCGAAAGCTGACAGGGATCAGCACCGTTCTTGACGCTGAGCACTTCGACTGTTCGGTTGTCATCTAAAACTGTTTAGACAACAGTGAAGCATCTCAGATGTTTTTTTCTTAACTGCATTCTTGGCCGATGTTCAGATGCCAGATTGTAAGGATGTGTTTTATGGTCACTGCACTATGAGTTTTGCAACGAGGCAGAGTACAAGCTTTACAATAACAGACCTGTCTTATTAAAAGCATCACGTTGGCCACTTTAGCTGTCAGAAACGTGATTTACATCAACATAAATCGCTCTGTTCTGCCGCTGTCTGCTCGCATTGCACGACGTAACCGCCTGGAAGGGGAGTCTCGCTCGAGTAGCGTCTGGCTGATTTTGCAGATGTTCAGGTGGACTCCACACATTGTGTTGATGGCGGGTTGTCAGTCACCCAGATGGTAGTCGGGCGCGCTGTCTCTTTAATGACAGGAAGTCAGAGCAGACCCCCGGGAGAGCTTGAAGGAAGAGCGAGGAGGATCTATGCTTCTATTATAAGTTAAGCTTTAACTGTCCTGGCAGATAGCAGCATGGCTTTCTAATGGTTTCTAAAAGCATCGGCTTGTTCCCAGTCCCTGTACAATCCGCCCTAAATGACTGAGATTTTGTTGTTTTTTGTAAACTTGACAAAGTTGACTGAAATTACATTTATGCAGCAGATTAAAATATATTTTTTTATTAAATATTCGTTTGTTATGGATTAAAACATATTTACTAAATTTCCCCAAAAAATCTGAGAACAACCTTAAAAGTTGGCATTTGTTTAATTTAATTATTGTAATATATTTTAATGATTTAAAAAGAAATAGAAGCATTTTCCATTAGTGGTCTCAGACATTTGGACTTCACTGTATATAGATATTTATTTAAAAATATAATGCCATTTGTTTTGATAGGTGCATGCATTTGTGTAGCAATTTTATTTGCTCCTGTATAAAAGAAAAGTGCTTGATCTTTTAGATTTCTACATAATTACATTTTTATTTCACTATAATTATTATAGTTCAGTTATAATGATTGTACCAGACCGGTCAGTCACTAAGTAGTTAATGGTAATTGCTTCTCAAACAGAAACACCTACAGAAACAACCAAAGGGTTCTTGGCATGGATAACTCATTCTAACATTGACTTTGTCACTTTCATTGGACAAACAAACCATAATTATTTAAAACACACTCTTATTTATCAGTACTGTGATCTTGGTAGTAGTCTTGGCAGTAGTCTGAGATTAATTATTTGAATCTGTTTATTTTCATAAAACAAAACCTGAACTTTTAACATATATGATGGATTACATGAAGAGTTTGAAATTAATTGTCCTTAACAATGTCATTTAGATATCTCAAACTCAAGTTTCTCTTTCCTTCTTTTTATTTTCTCGAGTATAGTGTACGTGTACACTAAATGTTAAACCATTTGTAACCTGTTTCATGCTCAATTTTTGTTCAATTAAATCAGAATCAGAATCTTTATTGTCATTATACATAAAGTACAACGAAATGATGTGCAATCCTATTTAAGTGGAAAAATAAGATGTAATGACTCAGTGTTACGTAATAATGGAATGGGTGGCCCCTGTCCGTTTTTTAAAAAGAATCTAACGTGATGCTTTTAAGTAAAATTCATGGCTGCAGCATGAACATCATTCTGTTGATCTAAAGGGTTCCTTCCAAACAGTCAAATTCCACTTGCTTTTCTCTTTCTATTCTTTTCTTCATTTTGCAACGCCGTCCAACTTAATTATACTGAAGGATATAAAACAGCTACAGAATAGTATTTACAGACACTTGTAAGATCCTTTTTTAAAAAGGAAAACGAAATCTCGCTTGGCTCTATTTTAGAGAGTCGGCTGAAATAATATTGTGGTGCAATGGTTAAAAACAAAAGAATGAAAGAAGGAAAAATAAAAGCCTTTTACCAGGACAAGCACGATATCAAAAGACATACTACATTTCAGTATGTCAGAGTTCATAAAAAAGCAATTTGGCCGTTCCTGCAGTCTGAATTCTACACCAGTGAGGAAGTGGCTTATCATAAAATATAGTGAAAGGAGTGCAAGCACATCTGCTAGCATTAGTAATGTCACTTTTCATCCTCACTGAGACTTTAAGTAGGAAAAAAAAACATACTGTACCTTTCTCCGATAAGGCGATGTTAATAGATCTTGACAGAGAAAGGTTATCTTGTTCAGTAGCTCTACCTAAGGAATTAAATCATATTTTCTGTATTTGAAATGTAACAGGATGGATAGTGCAAGAAAGATTTTTTTAGTAGAATGAGCTATGAGGCATAGGCACATGAGGATGCAGTTAACATATTTCATGTGAAGGCAGATGAAGTGTCCTGCATTGGTCCATCTGTCTTAATCAAGTGACTGTGACTGTGGAGTAATTCTTAATACCACTCAAGCTGTAGGCTGATGAACGACTGCAGATAGTGACTAGTCTGATGTTGGAGGTGCGGAGGGGTCTGTGTGGGGTCGATATACGTTCACTGTGGAATTCTGCTGTGCTGGGAGAAGAGAGTATCCCGATGACATTCTTGTCCAGTCAAAGGTGGCTTCTGTTTGTCCAAGGATTATCCCAGAAGCAGGAATGGTCCAAAGAGGGAGACTTTTGTGGATTGACTGTGATCTTTTATCATTTGTTTCAGGAAACAGACCACTTGAGGATGTAGCTAGCTATCCTCTGCTAATCTCAAATGCTTAAACTATCAGATGTTCAATGAAGGGATGCTTTTAAACATGAGAGTAGGGCAAAGAAAGGTATTATCCAGTTCCTTGGATATCTAATCACAATTTTAAGTTGATAGTTCATCATTTACTAAACCTCATGTCGTTCCAATCCCATGACTTAATTTTATTTTTGGCGGAACACAATGTCCTGACTGTTTGTTTTCATATAATCAAAGTGAAATGGATCCATTTTTTAAAATAAATTAATTATTTTATTCAGCAAAGATGCATTAGATTTATGAACAGTGAGACATTTATAATGTAACACAAGTTTCTTATTTCAAATAAATGCTCCTCTTTTGAACATTTTCTGTTCATCAAAAAATATGTACCACAGGATGCATAATAATGTTAAGCAACACGACTGGTTTCAACATTTATAATGATGAGAAATGTTTCTTTTCTTTTCTTTTTTTTACTTTGAGGATATAATTTTAAAACAACAACAAAATTGTCATTTTGGGTGAACTATTTCCTTAAGCATTAATGTTACATAAATGTTCTATCAGAGACTATAAATGTCTTAGAGTCTGATCGTCTCTAAAGCAGATGGAATTCAGTCTGTCAGTAGGGCCTAAGGTCCATTTTGGACAAAGCTCAAGCTTCTGCCGTGTCACATGTGCTGTGATAGTGATAGATCTTCACACCCGGTGTTCAAAGAAAACGTTTTCCGAGCTCATGTTTCTGAGGATAGTGCGTCTTGCCAAGTAGCACTTTAGATTTAAAAGCACACATTCGAACCCTGGCCCTGTGAAATTCCCATTGTTCTGCTCGACCCTCAGTATGGATATTGGTGCCTAGAGTGAAACGGAAAGGTTAATCCTAGTGCTCAAGAGGGTTTCCTTCACTGATGGTATTCATGAAGACTGTGGACCCTCACTCGGCCACACAGCATGTCTAAAAAGCCAAAGCAGGACTGAGCTATTTTAGGGGTGACTTCCTTTGTATCAGAGTTTATTTTGCTGATGGAAGCAGCCAAGAGCAACAAGCTGGGTGAAGCGGAGTAAACGTTCACTTAAGCGACTAAAAAGCTCTTCCTTCCTGTTTCATAACTTTTACACGCACCAGAAAGTTGCCACGTTTATCTGAGCACCACAGAGAGATGTTACTGCTCCAAATGTAATACTAGTGAATATGAATGAATATGAAAAACGATACACTGCTGTCACCATTTCTTTAAAAAATGAAAACTTGAAAAATAGCATGCACTGAACATGTTATTTTTTTCCTAGCAATTTAAAAACATATAAATTTCTTGATATTTTATTTTGCTTTTTCAGCGTATTTTACCCCAGCTGTATTTCATCTGGGTCGTTAGGATAACTCAGCCATGTCTGTTTGAAAAAGGGCAGAGAAAACCCCCCGAAATGTTTACCCTAAACCCAAATGTATTGGCCACTTATTGTCTTCCTAATTTTGTAAATGGTCCTAACTCTCTGCCACATCATTGTAGGCCGGTTAATGTATTTATGAGGTCAAATTTCCATCTGTGACTTTAATAAATTGTCCTCTGGTGCACACTCACTTCAGGATTAATGTGAATTTAATTGCCATTTTATTTACATTAGGTGTTTTGGGCTTTTGGTTTTCCAAAAATGGTCTCAGGTTAAAAGTTAATGTGTCCTGAATAAAACGGGAATGTTTTGTTATATCTCTTGGCATTAGTGTTGCCCTGGAGTATTGTCTTTGGTAAATGGTGTTATTGTTTGCATTAAAAATATCCCTTTATTTGATTTTTTTTCCTCAATTAAAATATGGCAATTTTTGTTTAAATTGTTTAGGACAAGATTACACTTTTTTTTTTTTTTTTAAATGAGCTTTTTCTTTTCCCACTGCATGTGATGGCTTCTTTTTTAACCTTATTAACAGAGGTTCTACGGTCCCACTATATATTAGGTGGCCTTAACTACTATGTACTTACATAAAAAAAATAAGTACAATGTACTTATTATGTTCATATTGTATTGTAAAACACTTTTGCTGCTATTGAGGTGGGATAGGGGTAAGGTTAGGGAGAGGGTTGGAGGTATGGGTTAGTTTAAGGGTGGGTTAAGGTGTAAAGTATGGGTCAACAGTGTAATTTTAAATGTAATTACAAAAATTTAATACAGATGTAATTACATGTCGTTTTTTTAAAATATAAGTACAATGTAAAAACATGTATGTACACAATAAGTACATTGTACTAAATTATTAATTAAAATGTAAGTACATAGTAGTTAAGGCCATTTAATATAAAGTGGGTCCGGTTCTACTTTTATTTCATTTTCTATTAAAGTTTTTTATTCCTCTTTTTAGTATTTGACATCTAATGTTATTAATAACTTTTGAAACGTGCCAGCGTGCCATTGATTTTTAGAGATTGTCAAATGTTTTTGCATATTACTTGTTCAGTCATGATTTTCGGGTTGGCTCCTAAACAAGTTTAGAAATTTAATTTAAGAGTTTGAATAATTACAATTGTACATGATCTTCAAAGCAGATGATAATTTCTGAGCTTGACTAAATACACATTTATATAAAGAATATCTATATATTACCACTTCTGTTCTCCCGTTCATTAAAACTGGAACTGCGTGACGCTGATAACCCCCGAAGGAGAGAAGAGAAGGTCTTGTAAAATGGGATTTCCTGCATGACCCATTATGTGCTACTTCTGAGATGGGTCCCATTGAATTAGGAATGACTATGAATGTCTTCATTGGTCCCAGTTAGCCTGAGGTCTCAAGACCAATATTTCAGCTTATCTATTGTTTAAATACATCAACTTTTCCATGAAATCAATTCAAAACATAGGATCAGTGGATTAAAGAGTGCTATGGATGACTCTTGGGCCAAACTGCAAAATTGTTGAACAAAGAGAGGCAGATAAGTAATGAGCAATAATGTAACCCTCCCTATGGGAAAAGGAAAGAGGACTGAGTCAAGAAAGAACAGGAAACCAAAAAATGTGTGTGTGTAATTGTGTGGGACAGAGTATTTGGATGAATGATGTTTTCTCTTATCATTCTCACAATAAGGTTTTTGTAACACTTGAGCTGTATCCGAGCCACAGGTCTTGCTTCTTACTAGACGCATCCCTGCCAGATCTCAGGGAGTAGTTTGTTTTATCAGTTTTCTTTTCGTAAATATTTTTTTATGATCTGCACAATGAGGGTTAAGTGAATATTAAGTTAACTGACGCCAATCTTACATTATGATCTCCATTAAAAAGCATAATTGGTCTTTAAACTTAACATACAGTTACAGACCTGTTGGAAACATAGGCTCAGAAGTGATGGTGAAAGATATTTGCAGAATACTCGTCTTCAAACCTTTGGGGGTTTTAAATGGATAGTTCACCCAAAACTGAAATTCTGTTATTAATTACTTATATTCTAAGGCTGTGTGATGGAGAATTGAACTAGTAGTTCTTTTACATGCAGTTAGTCCCCATGGGAACATACTTTCAAGCTTAAAAGTAAAGTTTTATAAAAACGTGGTTCATATGACTTTTTTACTGTAATCCTAGTGTTCTGATGTCATATGAAAGCATTGTGTGAGAAAAAGACTGAAATTTAAGCTATAATTCGACAATAAACCTGCCATGTTTGTTCCAGTGAGCTGTTAACATCTGTTACTGAATCATTAACTCAGTGAGCTGAACTTGAAGATTGAATTGGTCCAATTCATAAATGAAATATAGAGCGTAAATCATACTGTATGTACCATTTTATGATGCGTCAATGTCGCATGTGTTCTTTTTGAAACTTGAAAGCTTCGCTCCCCATTCAGTGCGTTTGCATGCAAAAAGCAACCAGCAGAATTCTTTACATTTCTCTTTTTGTGTTCCATAGAAGAAAGAAAGTCATACTGGTTTGTAATGACAGGAAGGTGATTAACTGATAACAGATTGTTCATCTTTATTTGAACTAATCCTATGAAATATACCTTTGCAGAGTAGCAGCATGTTTGCAGCCGTTTTCCATTAGAAGATACTTTGTCGTCATGTCCTGATTTTCAATAACTGTTTTCTTAAGTTTTAACGCAGGCACAAGAAACAATCGCGTGCTTCATACCTAAAGTGGCATGTGGTTGGATATTATGTCTGTGTTGTGGTTTAGCAGTTTTCGGCCACAAACGATGTGACACCCGCAGCCCCTCACATCCCCCCGCTCCTGCGCCCCTCTGGGGTTCATCTGAACCCTGACCAGCATCATGTTTGCCTTGTCTGGGCCCTCGTCCAGGCTTCTCACATTCCATCTTGTACCAGGGGTGTGGCTGTCAGGAAGGGCTGTGTATAATTGCTAAAGACGGCGATAAAAGCCTCTCACCTCCTCCTACACTCTCATCAATCTGAAAGCAACCTGAACGAGTGGTAAAAAGTAAAAGGTCAAAGATCGTTCAACACTGTGCCATCAGAGGTGGAAAACGGCTCCAGCTTCAATAAGTAGTAAATGTGTGTAATTTACATTCAATTAACCTTGTGTTGGAGGCACTTTAAAGTATTAACTGCACAGGAAAGGTCTTGATTTTAACCGCCTCTAGGGGCGAAAGTTATATTAGTGGCGATTTCTGCACCAATCGGAATTGCAAAGGTTTCTAAACAGTTTTTCCTTACACTGCTGCAGCAAACGTCTGTATCTCAAATTCAACACTGCGCTAATCAAACCATTTCATGAGGTCTGTAATTCAACATAATGTAATGCTTAAAGCGCAGTGGAGATAAAGGAATATTAAAAGCATAGATGTCAACCATCAGGCTTTGGCAGGAAGCTATCTTGTTCCACACTCCTCTTAAAATGCTGCGAGAATGCATGATGTGAGTGCATTACTGAGTGAAGAGTGTGTGTGAACGGATCTCTGGCTTGCGTCTATAAGACTGATCTTCTGCGTGGCAGTGTTTTGACACCCGTGTATTGTTTCCAGATCTGTTCCTGTGCTCATCTGAGAGGTGCATGCACAGAGCCACACTAATAGCTGTTTAAGAGCATCCAGGCTTGCGTGGATAGACCTGGTTTAATCATTTTCTCTTGTACAAGTTATTTATGGTCTTGTCTACCAATGTAAAAGTCTACTCCCTCACACTTTCCTCCTGACACTCTATGTTTGTGTTCCTTTTTTCTCCACTCTTCCCTCCCTCTGCTTGGCCACAGAACAACTTGCACAGACACAAAAGGGGCCTCTAAATTATACAGCGTTGAATAGTGAGACAACACAATGCCACAAGTAAGGCAGCAAATCCCCGTCTGTGCCGGGCTGCCCATATAGAGCTCAGAAGGGATGTTAGAGCCTGTCATCTCTGGGCTGACTTCTTTCTTTCTGTGTTTGCAATGTATATGCATGCACGGTTTTATGCACTTTTACAGAGAAAAATAATAAATCATCAGACCATTGCAATAAAAAAAAACAGACTGATGCCTTGAGACACAAAAAAAGAGAGAAAGTCCTGGGGAAAAGTGAAGTGACATACAGCCAAGTATGGTGACCCATACTCAGAATTCATGCTGTGCATTTAACCCATTCAAAGTGCACACACACAGCAGCGAACACACACACCGTGAACACACACCCAGAGCAGAAGGGGAAAGTAGTATTTTTATTGGTATATTTTAAAGGCATCATTACATATTTTATGGGTTTTTTTTTCCTGCATGTATTTTTATATCTAGAAAAATTATGTACAGTATTTATATACTTTAGATACAAAATATAAAATATAGGAATTTAAATGGTTACACTCCACTTAATTAACTACACTACACTTAATAAAAAAATTTGTCATGAGAATTATCCTTTCTGCTTAAAATAAATTCCAGCATGTTGTTTCTGTGTGATTTACTCAGATATGGATATATGTCCATACTCAGATAACTCAGACAGCAGGGGACTGTCTGTTTGGTTTTTTTGTGATCAGCTTGGTCATGTTTGGAATTTCAAGCAGACAGCCGAGTTCAGCATGTCTTTTTTCTCATTTGCCCAAAAACCTTGGCAGCCATATAAAGCCTCATAGAGCTGGCAGTACATTGCGTTAAAATGCTGTATTTTCCTGGTTTGCCGTGTGATAAGTTGCAGTGAGCACATACATACAGTATTTCCACAGCAAACACATCTGTTATAGGTCAAATACATCATGCCAAGCTCAACAAGGCAGATAAAGCGCCAGTCATCCACATTGTACACAACACTGCTAGCTTGCTGTTTTGAGTTCTGCACTAGCTGTCTGTGCAATTCCCCACTGGGACAGATATGTGGTGTACTTTGGAGATGTCTTTTTTTTTTTTAAGGCCCAGAGCAGATGCGCCATGGCAACAGTGATGCATGCCTCACCCTTGCCCACTGTTTGGAATAAGGCAATCAGTGCCCCATGGCCAAGTTTTGATGTGAGAAACCGTTGTTCTGACTGAGAAGTGTTCAGACTATGTGCAAATGGGCCATGCAGTATGAGAGATTGCAGTTGTAATTCCTTCATATAGTTAAACGACATCATTGTAACTGCGATTAACATAATATTGTCCCAAAAGCCTTCCCCGGTTATTAATGAGGTCTTTGCATCAAATTCTGAATTTTATATAGGCATGGATATCCTTGAAAGGAAATGATTCTTTAGGAAGGTTCTCCTCAAAATAGATTCTGGAATAGACCTCTCTCCAAACATTTTTGAGATAATGTTCCTCAGTGTCCCTGTGTGATTCCTTACTGGGTAGAACGTTTCCAAGGGGATTACCAGGCCAATAAGAGGTCCCATTCCTTGTGTGATCTATCATGGCAAAGAAGTTCCCATGATCAGTTCTCATTTTTGGAAATCTGAGGTCTGCTCTATAGGGCAAATCACTGGTTTCCAGTATGGTTTGTTTGTTGTTTCCTTCAGGGTTTTTTTGTTCAAGGGTTGAGTAAATGCTGACGTTTCCTCTACCATATGTCCAGAAGCACATAATTAATCAGGGCAATTCCAGGAAATCACAGTAATTTGAAAAACCAACTTAGGCAAAAGAGATATGAGTGGGGTCTTGTAATTTGAGCATTTGAGCAAATATACAGCATACACAATCTCATTTGGAAAATATTTCTCCACTGTCAACGTGATTTCACATGAGAAATGCAGAGTGAACATAAATCCAGTTAATGCTATATGGCGTTCCCTTTACAGTTTGTGTATCTGCAAACTGATATGGATAATTTTTTTTTTTTTTTTTTTTGAAAGCTGTTGCAGGGTGATCAGAGTTTACACTTGTGGACCTTTGAGGGTGTTTCTTTAACTATATGAACTTTTGACTCCTTTCAAAACTTTTCTGACAGTCACTAGTTTATTTAAATGGCCTAGGAGCAATATCTAAAAAAAAAACAAAAAAAACAAAAAAAACAAAAACAAATCAAGATTAAGTCATGGCAATGTGTTTTTCCATCAAATTAATTTAACCAATTTTAACTTAATTTTTTTTAATTGCATAAGATTTTGCCATTTTAAAGGTTAGTTTAATATAATTTAATTTTACATGACTTGAACAGCCAGTTTAATATTTACAAATATTATATTTAAAAATCTAAGGCAGTAACTGAAAGTTACTTTTTAATTACTCTCAGTTTTAATTTTATATATTAAATGTAATTAGAAATCTAATAAAATTTTACTAATGTATTATATATACATAACTATGTTATTTATATGCACACATCATATCACATCACAGTAAATATGTTCATACATTTAATATATAATACATTTTTCATTTAGAATTGGAAGTCTGGGACAAAGTTAACAAAAATAAAGAAGATAAAGTAAATTGTCTTATTCTTATAATCAAAATAATAATATGTATTATATGATAAAAATCAACCCCTTGAACATCTTTTTGTGTTTGTGCAGCATCTATAGAATATTGGACTCTAGTTGGAGTCTAATCACTTCATACAGATGAAATAAGCCCTCTATAGCTTGTCTAGACAGACACTGAACATCCATTTACAGTTTATTGATAATAATAACAAGCACATGTCCTCTTCACACTACCAAAATCAAGAAAGACAAAAGCAAACATTTCTTTTGGAAGCTGTCTTCTCATCTCTCACTGAGTCAAAGCAAACAGCCTTTCCATCTTCTTTCTGTCCCACATGTAACTTCATGTTTTTAAGACAGGATATCAAAAATTAATTCTTTTTTGCTTTCATTCACCTCAAGTGCCTTCTCTGCTTTATTGGGTTTGGTGCACCACATCAGCGCTCTCATCAGATGGGCTCTTGTTCTGTGTTTGTGGTATTTATAGAACAGAAAGTATCAATTACAATTGCCTTTGGTGTTTGGACAGATGAAAATTAATGAGTTGAAAGAGCACAGGCCTCATGCTTTCCAAAAGTTGATCAGTGATTAAGATATTATGGATTTATGAGTGGCGTCAGTGTTTAAAGTTGAGTCTATGTGCTAGTTGGAGATCTATCCTCACTACAGAACATCAGTTGGCAATGATTGTGTGCAGATAGAGTTACTAGCCCTCTTGGCATCTTTGTTTGTTCATGCTGTGTTTTGGTAAGCAATGCCATTTTAAATGTATCAATCCATTTTAATTAATTAGCGCTGGATGAACTCATCTTCTGTGATCACTGCTAATATTGTGAGACATTTGTGGATTTATATATATATATATATTTATGTGTGTGTGTGTGTGTTTATATAAGGTAGAAAAAGGTGTGTTAAGACACAGAGATAAGTAGTTATATTTTCTTAAACCTTTGTTTCTGTAAAGTTTGAATGGTATTTTTCTCTTTTCTTTTTCTCTATTTTTTTAAGCAATATGTTTAGATTGTGATGGCTGCTTTGACCAGTGTTGATTTTGTATGGATATTGCGTTTCTCTGCATCCATTTGGCATATGCATTTACTGTACTTCTTGTTGGATTTTATTTAAATATTTTGCAGTTCAATACCCTCCACAGACTTAATAAAACCTTTGCATTGTTTTAAAACAACCATATTATGTTTTAGATTTCTATCTAAAGTTTCAAACCACATCTGACACAGGAATTAGTAGCCTACTTACGTAACAATCAAAGATTTCCACAATCACGCATTAAAATGAGAGCTTTTTTATTGGAATTGAAATATCAAGCTGGAGCTCTGCGACAAGGGACCCAAATATACCCCAAATATCTCAGGGATTTGTAATAGGGAACAACTCCAGCTGGGAATATGCCAGTTCTCAAAATGTAATGTTTTACTGCCGCTGACAAACTCAAGTTACAACATGGCTGACTGTGCCATGGCACCCGTGCACTGCTTTCAATTGTTTGGGAGATGGATGGTTTAGATTTACATTGCGTATATAAACTGTAGCCTTTGCAGAATGCAGATAAATATAATTTAGTGAAATGATTACAGTTGAAAATAGATCCATTTGGCATCTGTGACAAATTGATTGGATTCTTCTCATTGGTTGATGGTGGTTAAACTTTCCAATGATGAATCAAGCTTAGAATCATTCCCAGCTATGCAAACTGTCCATATGCACAGCTCCATATTAAAGGATTGATGTTGTTGCAATTCGTGAATAAAAGTTTTAAAGAATGTTCAGACTGCTTTTCCATACAGTGAATGTGATTTGGGACAAGCCTGTCATACTTGAAAAAGACAACAAATGTTCTGTTCTGTTCAGTTGATATATTTGATATTTGGATATTTTTCCAGGAGTATTTGATGAATCGACTTTTGTTTGAAACAGGAATATTTAGTAACATTGTAAAAGTCTTAAAGGGTAAGTTCATCCAAAAAGTAAAATTATGTCATTAATAACTCACCCTCATGTCGTTCCAAACCCGTGAGACCTCCGTTTATCTTTGGAACACAGATTAAGATATTTTAGATTTAGTCCAAAAGCTTTCTGTCCCTCCATTGAAACTGTGTGTACGGTATATTGTCCATGTCCAGAAAGTTAAGAAAAACATCATCAAAGTAGTCCATGTGACATCAGAGGGTCAGTTAGAATATATTGAAGCATCAAAAATACATTTTGCTCCAAGAATAGCAAAAACGACGACTTTATTTAGCATTGTCTTCTTTCATTCAGTCATTAATGACATATTTTTACTTTTTGGGTGAACTAACCCTTTAACTGTCACTTTTGTAATCCTTGTCGAATAAAAAAACTTTCTATTTCAAGAAAAAGAAACATCTAAATTTGGACAGTAGTGTACAGTATCTCAATATTTACAGTAGGTGTCTTCTGACTCTTTGAGCTTTAAAAAATCTTATCGAATTGCAAGGAAAAACAATGTGGTTTTCACATTGTGAGAGAGAACAGGCTATATATTTATCTGTGAATGTTTCACATGGTTTGCTTGAGTTTGTCTGTGTGTGTGTGGGAGAAAGAGAGAGAGAGTTCCTTGAAGGGGTGCTTGTGATTGAGTGAACGTCTGTAAACTTAGCCCTGGGGATTGAGGTTGTAAAGGTTAACTGTGTGCCCAGCTTTAGCTATTACAACACAATATATTTCTAACACTCAACTGCATTATATAACTTGTTGCTACACAAGATCATATAGACCCTCCGCAAAACAAAACCTGTGTGGTTTGGTGAAGAAAACATGTTGCATGATGTGATGAAAGTCGTGTCCAAGAGCACAAACTGTCTATATACAGTACATAGTCACAGGGTAAATTCTAGCTTTTCAAAAACTTTGTCTTATATAACAATCTTTACTTTTATACTTTTTATACTTGAGCACTGATTTCTGAAGGATCATGTGACACTGAAGACTGGAGTATGATGCCAATAATTCAGCTGTGCCATCACAGGAATAAATTATATTGTTGATGTATATCCTTAACCCCCTCTGTTGGTAATGTAATGAAAAACAAAAGAAGAAGAAAAAAACTTCAAATTTCAAAGATACATTTATCTAAAAAATGAATTGTCCTGCAAGATATTACTTGAGGATAGAATTGATCAAACATAGAACTATTTGTCCAGTATGGTTTATAAAAGATCATTGTAGTTGATTGTTTATTTAAGCAGATTGTTTTAGCTTTAACAGACTTTTAACATTGCTTTGAACTCTCATAAACTCTCATAAAGCATGTTGGACAGAATCAGGGCTGACTGCACCACTACAGCAGTAAGAGAGGCAGAGGTTGGCGTCTCTGCACCAGCCGTAGTCGTTATCACTGACCTCAGTGTTCACCATGTGACCCGACCTGTAATTCACAGACCCCTAAACGTTTACACTCCTGTGTCAAACTAGCAGTTAGAGAGATATTCTGTTCTGTTGGGTGATTTTCTTCAGCACACAGAAGGGTGATTTAGTGGCTCTTTAAGCAAGTCGGGTGTTATGGCTCACTAAAACCCCTTTGTCACCTCCATGTGTATTTTTATGATTCTGGGAAGGATTGTTTCCTTTATTCTGAAGGACTTAAATTGTGATTCCTGTATTTATATATATGGCGTGTCCGCGACCAAGGATTTTCATAGTCGAATCGGAATTTTCGAATCTTGGTGATATTCCGACGAGCTGGATGACACCTTGTATGGCAGACACCGCCGTCGGTGTGTGAATGTGTGTGTGAATGGGTGAATGTGAGGCAAATTGTAAAGCGCTTTGGATGGCCATGTGGTCTGTTGAAAGCGCTATATAAATGCAGTCCATTTACCATTTACCATTCAACTGAGTCTAATCATATGTTTGGGGGCGGGGCAAGATACAAAAGTCAAGCCAGACATTCGACTAACATAATAACTGATGTTAACACGCAGGGAAAATGCGTAATGAACACCTTAAAGATATAAATGGGGTAAATAATGTTTTATGTTTTGTTGAACAAATAGCGAACACTTAACTTCGGCGAAACCATAACAGTTAACAAAGTGTTTGTTTGTTTGTTGTTTGTTTTGTTTTTTTTACAATAGTGCTCTCATTATAATGTTAGCCTAAAATGTAAGCAGTTAATGTTCTGCATTTCTGTTTTGAGCTGTGTGCGCTGAAGCTCTGATCAGTAGAGTGACATATTTGATAGCAAGTTTTTAAATCAATGAGATTCAACTCATAAATTCATATAGAATACGCTTCGTTATTTATACAACATAAAGTTAAAACTGCGGTAGTTAAAACTTTTGACCCACTAGCGGTTAATAAACAGAACTGTTGCGTCTTGAGGAAGATCATCGTAGCCGGAAGTACTTCTCTCTGTTTATGTCTATGAAGAATCACAAAGGTACTGGGTTACTCCGCCGTGGTATCCCCGAAGCAATCTAAAATAGTCCGAATATAAACACTTATTATAGGTGCACCCTAGTCAGGACAAGCTAAAAACACGGTTTGGAAAATGGATTCATGGTGAACTCGCTTATTATATACATTTTTCTACATTTTGAGCACAAACAAAGTTACGGACCGCAGCTCTAATTGGTTGATTTCTTACCGGGAGTGGTCCGTAACTGCAAATGGACTGGGAGGAGCCAGAGGAGCTTGATTTTTTTCACAGATTATCTGTCTCATATTCATAGTCTGTCTTATTTCCAAAGTCAGGACATAATGACAGGTTTATCAAATATGTAAAAAAATATATTTTTACAAAAGTTACCTACTGCAGCTTTAATATTAAGACTTATAGGCTGTTTGCAAAAAGGGCAGAATGCACATGAACAAATTGCAAGACTCTGAATGCAAACTCCTGTTGTGGACGCGTTCTTCATGAAACAATGTGCAGAAACACGGCAGCTAAACTAAAAAAATTCATAGCATTTTAGTATAATAGTCTTCTCATTATAATAGTATGTATGTAACAGTCCCAGTCATTGTTATTAATATTCTGCATTGTAGTTTGACCTGCTCACGCTATGTGCTGAAGAGATATCACCGTAGTACTACAATGAAGTGCTTGAATCAAATCCAAATGCATCTTATATCTGGTAAATAATATATCCACGATATACAGTATATACACCAGCTGAAATGCTTTGAAATCACCCTACCTGTTCGAAAAAAATCCAGTCTCTGCCTGTGTCAGTTTGAGTCTTGTTAAAGTTTTAAATCCCTGCCCCCAAGTTGCTCCTCTGTCGGTCACAGATCATAGAAAGTGAAACATAAATCTATAAGGGTAATTGGATTTATACACACACTTTAAAATATTAATTTTATATTAACTTATTGGGAGAAAACCGGTAGTTCTATCTGAAATCAGACATTTGAGCTCCCCCATTGTCAAAATGGCATAATCAATAACACCTTCCGAATATTCGACTGTTAGATTGGTAGTCGAAATATATATATTTTTTCTAGTTTTTTAGATTTCTTTCATTATTACCTTAAGTGATTTTTTTAAATAATTTTTTTTCCAGAAAAAAGGGGGAAAACTGTGCACCATAACAGATAAACTTAACTATTTTTTTCTTGTCTGATTGAATTGATCTTTCTTGTAATTGATCAATTCTTACTATTGAAACTGCGAACTACAATTAAATGAATCATTATCATTTGTCCTTCAGTGTTGTTATTAAAAGTCTATTTTATTCTTCTTGTCAGAGCCACGACTTCAAATGGAATAACAAAATAAAAGTCTAACAGGATCCTGGCTGCAATGGGACTTTTCAACCTTTTAAATTTGGGCCTCTTGAACATCACTCAGTAGAGCAGCCCCGTTCACCTTCTCACATCAGTGCACTTTGCAAATAAACACAATCAATCTGCAAGTCAAGCGGTAAACTTTGCTGGCTTTAAACGGCATAGTGATATCGATATAGACGTGACTGCTCTCGGGTCAGATTTTTGAGTGCTGATATGGCTGACCTTGACTCATTTGGCATGACCCTCTGCTGGTGGGCAGCTGTGAGATGTAAGCCAATCCCCCAGGTGCAACGGGTTCGACGGGGTCCTACACTTGATCGCGCTCTGTTCTATCGAACTCCTGCATGTGTGAATGTGCCTTTGAGACAAAGTGCAGGTGACATTTCTCATGTCTCTGTCTCAGTGATTTTCTTTTGTTATTTATCTTTAGCTCAACATACGTTCACTTTCATCATTACATTTTATTTTATTTGTCATTACCATCACTAGTATGCTTTTAAATGACTCAAGCCAGTTGAAAAAAAAGAGAAAGATATTTCTCTTTCTATACCTCATCTGTTGTCTTTGCTACCCTTTGCACGTTTATTTGTGAATGGAAGTGGGAAATAACCATACACCCACTAAAGCCCTTTACGGCTTCCTCTGATATTTTTACACAACGTTTCTGTTTGTGTAATCTTGATTATCCTTCCTTTGTTCGATTTACACACCCGCCAGTTTAGTGCATGACACAAGCGAAATTCCCTCAGAAAGTCAAAGCAACAGATCTCTGGGCTAATGTTTCTCCAGGCCACCAGAATAGCATCCACACCCTTCTGAAGGTGACTTAACTCGCACTCAAAGCTTCAGCCAACATTGTCTCAGAGTTCAAACCTCCGTTGCCTCTTAAACTGGATTCGAGTCAAACACTTTATCCATAGAGAGAGCTTAATGAAAGACACAGAGCCAGATTGCGAAGCTTAATGTCATTTCAGAGACAAAGTTCAAATGTCTCGGCAAAACTACTGATCGAGTTGCAGCTAAAGACGTGTCTAATGCCTGCAGTGTTATAGGTCTTCTGTATTCCTTCCAATCAGTTCCATCAAGCTTTGACTGTTTACTGTAAAGAGACACTTGTATCTGTATAACTTGCTTCACAATCACCTATTACGTACTGTAGTAATCCAAACAACAGCATCGGCTTTATAATCACTGCCAAGAAGGAAAATCAGTGTGTAGTCTTAATTCTACATGACAGGCTGCTAGTGGCTAAAGCAGTAACAGGTTGAATTTTATGTTTCTGACTGTGTGTTCCCAGCTGTTTGGCGTACGGATGCCATTTTTTATGTTGGCAAGTGAAGAGATACTGTAGTTTTCCACACCCTTTCATTTGGTTTCTCCTTTCTTGTTTTTCAACATCTATATCGCGGTGACTTCATATCTCGATCCTAACTTCATAAGTCAAAAGCTGGAGTGCTCCAAACTTCGAAATTACAGCCGATTTATCTTATTCAACCACAACTTCCATATTCTAAACAACCGTGCGTTGCTGTGCCAAGTGATTCGTTAGGCTTGTAGTGCGTGCCGAGTTTGGCTCTTTGTTACTGAACAACACTCCTTGATTTGAACTATATAGGAAATGAAGCAAACTTCATGGAATGACTAAAGCAGCAATAAATATGCTAAGACTGTTCATTGAAATGCCGTTGAAACCCATAAAACCACAGCATGGTGACAATCAGGTCCTTGAACTGCAATTGAACAGGACAAAGGGTTCAGAAAGTCATGGAGTCCTGTTTAAATTTGGCTCCCTGTAGGTCTGCTCTCTTCAATGTATTCACTAGAGATCATTCATGATGTAATAAGTGGAGCAACGCGGCCCGCTGAAATAATGGAAAAAATGGAGTGGGCGACTCTGTTGTCACTGTCGATTGGCTGAAGTGTCTTGCAGCCAGATATTTTCTGTCACAAATCAGGTCTATAGATTTCACTTGAGCCCCTTTCACACTACATGTTGGTCCCGGAAAATTGCCGGATCTTTGCCGGATTGCCTTCTGTGTGAACGCAAACACGTCCAAGGGACCTACAGTAGTAACATTGCCGGGATCAGTGCTGGAACGATCTCTGTGTGTACAAAAGCCAGAACCAATGCCATAAAGGGTGTGTCGTAGTGACGATGTACGTTATCGTGCCACTCTTTTACCGGATATTTTGAAGGCCAAACAACATTTGCAACAAAAATATATGTGAAAACTGTAATGAAGCACAGATCAGGTAGTTCTGTATAGGGATGAACTGACTTTTTTTCTGATAGTAAGCAGACAATTGCAATGACCGATAACATTTAACTTTAGATTTGTATATAGAAATCTTTTGATATACTCAATACATTATTAAATTAAAAATACTAATTATTTAATGACATTGTTAAATTTAAATGTTTTAATTAAAATACACAATAACACAATACATTTTTTATTACATTTAATCATGTTATTTAATTATAAGCAATTTAAAATAATAATTCTCAGTAAGTATTCGATAATTTACACGAGATTAAAATGGTCATGTACAATTTTATACAAAATCAAATGATACTGCGAAAAAAAGAAAAGAAAAGAAAAAGGTAAGTAATGAGCCCAGATGTAATTTCTAATCATTTCTAAAGACCTCAGTGTCAGTGGTCATCTCTTGAGGTTTAATCAACAGAAGTAGTCTTTGTGTTTCTAAAGCTTGTTCTGGTCTTGTCATCTCTCCAGCTAGAAGATTAGAATGAAAGCCTTCATGATAAACCTAAGCGTCTCCTGTAGCTAGATATCTACATCTCTTCCTCTCTGAACAAACGACCTACATCTGCTTCCACCTATAAGACTGACTCTTCGAGAGTTTGTGTTACTGCTCTGTTTAAGTTGCTCCAGGTCATCATGAAGAAGCTTAGATAAGAAATTCCTCTAAAATGTTGCCAACATGCAAATATCCTTTCTTTAATGAGTTACTGTGTCTTTTTTTTTTTTTAAGGGAGTCATAACTGTGAGGGGTTTGATTACCCCATTGTCCTTGTGCTCAAATGGTGTCTCCTTTCATTTTATTGGCCTCTTAAAAAGTTTGTCAAACTCTCCATGTGCTCTTGGTGTTAAAGTGTCTTTAGGACTGTTGGAATTGTCAAGTTAAGTGTGTTTTACCTCTGAATGGATTTTACAGCCACTGGAGTGACGATTGTGTCAAGCTTCAGATGTCATCTGAGCTTGATCCTTTTTTTAAACTTTAGTTTTAAATGTCATTTAAATCTGAAAATCTTAAATTCAGTGAAAAAAATTTGATTTGTGATACATTTCTTTGTAAAGGACCATGATCCACACTCTCCATAGACTTATTTATAGGGTTTATTTTACATGAACCAATAGGATAAAAACACAATTGTTTTGATTCGAGGCCTTCTTCAGTGTGTGAGTATTTCAATCCCTCCACCCACTTTTTAAATCATTAATTATATTGACATCATCATTCATTAGCCAATATCCAACATCATTCATTAGCCAATATCCAATATCTCACATATTGTATTTAAATACTGGACAATGTCCATTTGTTCACAACCCAAACTCTTCACCTCCATCAAAACATTACTGTACATAATGTACCCATTACTAGAACATGAATTACACAGGACAACATATTTATTACAATTATACAATTAAACAGTTTAATAGATAGTTTAATGAATAAACAATCACCAGCATCTAATACTCAAATTAAATTTCAACATGTATAACAATGGAAAGATTGAGATGATTAAGATCATCAGAAATACATCGTCATATCATCATTTATGTTTTTTTGGTGGTTAACGTAAAATGATTGAAATGCTACTTTTGAATGTTTCCATGTTAATGGAATTTTCGTTCAAAGTTATATAGTTTTTAAAAATGTTCCCAAAAAATGTTAGGATATCATTCATGGAACTAATGTTTGTCAATTGTTACTACTGTACTGTTTAAGGGCGATCAGGAAACATTCGAAAGTAGCATTTCAATCATGTTTGCCACTTACTGGTAACGTTAGCAAAGTGTTCTTAGAACATATTTTTGTTAAGGAATTCGTAGACATGGGTTAAATGTCCACATTTTGGTGTATGTTTTCTAAAATGGTCTTTCTGCTTGTCACCACAGATTGAGAACTACGTCAAAGACAATATGAAGACCGAAATGGTGCAGTTACAACAGAGTGCCGTTCATAACCACACGGCGGCCATGTTAGAGATGGGCACCAGTCTTCTCTCCCAAACAGCTGAGCAGACGCGCAAGCTAACCGATGTCGAGACACAGGTATGTTCTTCCCAGGATCCATTTCATGCTCCATTAAGCGAACAATCTTTTTTTTTTTTTCAGTGTATCCCTTTAATACGCCTCAAATACAGCCAAGAAAAACATTAGTGCGGCATTAGACTTAAAATCTCTTTTTAAGTATCATGCTAATGTTTTTGTTGCTGAATCTTTTTATGACTTGTGTGTTTTAATGAGACACGGAGGGATACAGCACAGTTGTGTTTTGCTGATTTGTCAAATAAGAGGTTGAGGTTGAGAATAACTGTTCCTAAGTGCTACCGTATGGTACTGCGGTATAGTTTATATATGTTTATGACTTCTCCTGAGGTACCGCTCAGTTAGTATTAACTTACTTAATGATTTTAAGGTCTGTGTTTTTGCGGAAGGATTACTGTATTTTTATTGGAATGTTATTGTTTTTAGGTTTTAAATCAGACTTCAAGGTTGGAAATTCAGCTGCTGGAGAATTCACTATCCACCAACAAGCTGGAGAAACAACTTATGATACAGATAAATGAAATCAACAAGATCCATGACAAGAATGGGTAAACCTCCAACCCCAACACAACTCCCCACACACACAAATATACCAAATTTAAATATATTACAGTGTATATGTACATATATAATGGCATTGAACAAAATATGTATATATATATATATATATATATATATATATATATATATATATATATATATATATATTAAAAAAGTGCATAATCATCCAGTAATATCATAATTGGGTGTTACAATAATAATTAAAATACTGCACAGGAACTTAAATAGGTGAACTTTTATAGCTACAGTTTTACTACTTTTATGCTATTGATGAATATAGTTAAGTTAGTGGCATTGCTGCATTTAATTTGTAACTCCCCAACACTGCACACAGGAAACAATAAACTGATCCACAAAAAACATTTCAGAGCTACAGTAGTGACCCTGCTTAAGCCGTCTCACTGTGCTGCCATTTAATCTGCCAATACAGATGTTCAAATCTCACTCGCTTGTAATTCTTTTTAGAACATACTCATTCTAATGCCAGAACCACAATATAGATCATTGCACAAAATGATTTTCAATTCTTGACAACGCAAGCCTTCAGACATTAGCTCGGTCCCATACGGTGCAGTGCAACAGAACCTGCCAAGACATGAGTGATGTCCCCTGACCCGCCGTTAAACTTTCTCCTCTGTGAAGACTAATTTTGCAATGCAAAGCTTTTGGAATACTTTCCAATTTTCTATGTATTTATTGTTCTGGTGGGACATGTCTGTTCCTGTCAAAACGAGGGTTTAATTCCCAGTGATCTCTCTGCTTTGAGCCCAGCTGTTGTTAAAAAGACACGAGCATTCATATCCCTCTGTTTTTTTTGTGTGTGTGTGTGTGTGTTTTTTTTAAGTATCTGTTTATGTCTAGCATTTTTGTTACTACAGTTAGTGTAATTACTCATCCTATAATATAGATTGACATTATGACTTTCTCCTCTTTCAATCTAAAATGTATTTTACATTCCTTTAAAGTGCTATGTGGATCGCATTTTGTTTTAATGAGCTGGTGAATCCAGCCCAGCGTGCATCAGGTTTCCAAGATGTACAGTGCAGATTTAAGGCTTGGATCCATTTTAGACGTGCACTAATGCCCAAAGCTATAAGATGAACTGTGTTTGTTTGTACCCTGTGTAAGTTATGGAGATTGGCTACATTCATATCAGTATTTATTACATCTGTAATGAGGCGGCCTTCATTTCTTTGCCTTTGAATACTGAAACATAAATACAGTATCATCAAAGTCATACCTTGATGAAGCCAAGGATTCCTAACTTTTTTTTGGCCCACAGCAAATAAAAGACATTTTGTTTACCTGTGAGCCACACTTGCAACATGCAATATGATATATCTATGTTAACTAACTCAGTGTGTGTATTTTTGCTCCTCATGACTAAAACAAGGTTATTGTTTCATGAAACATATGAAGTTAACCATTTTAATAAAAACAGTAAAATTGTAAATATGAAGAAAACGTTCTTCAGTGTAACATGTAAAAAGATGCAATAAATAATAAAATGTTTAAATAAAACTATCATTGATATGACACTTTGATGCTGTTTTCTGTAAACCTTGACTAAGTTTTACCATGGAAACCAGTTTCTGCCAAAAACTGCCCACCACAGTCTTAAAAAAAAATTAAAAAAAACATAAAAACTGACTTGACTTTGAAGGAGATCCCATATTCATTTTTATAGTAGTTACAATGATTGCTGTAACAATGATATTTTGGCTGAATCTATGATAGCATGGCATACATTTTATTACAACACACTGTGACCCAAAATTATGAGTATGTGGCCCGATTTGACCCATACTTGCAGGGACTTTTCTTAGATTGTTAAATTTCCTATATATATTTTTTTACTTTTAACAACCCTTTCGTCGTTTTTCTCTGCTGTGGCTTTCCCTCATGTTTACCTCAGTTTTCTGGAGGAAAAAATGCAGGAGATGGAGGACAGGCACAGAGAAGAGCTGGAGGCCCTTCGGGAGGAGAAGAGCAGTCTACAGATGCTGGTGAGCAGACAGAGCTCAGTGATCCGGGAGCTGGAGGCTCAGCTGAGTCGCGCGACCGGTAACAGCACCGCCCTGCAGAGACAACAGCAGGACATGATGGATACCGTACGCAACCTGCTCAGCCTCTGCGCCAAGGATGGAGCCACAGCATGTAAGTACATGTAAAATCTCATTTTTTGCACAGGTTTTGGAAGGTCTCTTGAAGCATCTTGGAGATGTTACCACAGTTCTTCTGGATTGAGTCTGTCTCAGTTCGTTCTATTTCTTCTTGTGATTCCAGACAGACTGGATGATGATGAGATCAGATCTCTGTGTGGAGCACTGGCTGTTGTCAGACTCCTTTTGCAAACAAAAATCTCACTGCATATTGATATTGATATATAAACTGATATTTCCTAATAACACTCTACAGCAAAAGACAGAAATAGCTGACTTAGCTGGAGAAAATACTAGTGTTCTAATAACAATTTTGGCCACCACTGTATACAGTATATTATTTCACCTGAACCTCCAATCAGGCCAGGACCACCACTGGCATCCCTAACCCTCTAAAAAATGGTGTGTGGCATTGCTAAAGCAAATGTCACAAAGGAAGTAATATAAAACTAAAAATGTAGCAGCCAGAACAGGCCATTTTTAGATAAAAAATAGCCTGTTACACACTATGTTATCAGTGAGAAAAGCTTCTTTCTGGTAGGTGTGAAATGTGTTGTTTTCTTGTTAAACGTCACGTTTAGCCAGACAGCGCTGTGAACCTCAACGGATGCCGCTTATCACGCTTCAGCACACTGCCTGTGGTTAACAGTTGACTGAAATGTCAAACAGCCCTTGATTGAGTTACAGGCCAGGCCTAACATAGCCCCAGCGCAGTGATGTGGGATTGGCGATTTCCCGCTAAACCCTATGGTTGCCTCTACCAGCAGGAGTCAGTTTAGTGAACTCATTTCCCTTTTTCCCCCCACTGCAACCCAAGTGTGGCCTTTTGGCCCCATGTCTCTCCGACGTCTGCCCCATGTCACTGTGGTCACAGAAAATTTACCTTGAATGTCTGAGATGGGACTGCACAGGTCATGGAGTCGACTCAAGCCTTAGCTTCCGTCTTTCTGTGAGGGCATCAAAGCAACTCTACTTCCTTTTTTCTTTTGGGTTTCATTTCACATTTCACATGGCAAATCATGAAGCCATGCTGGTTCATTGGAATACAAACGTGGTTATTTATAAGATTGTATTTATGCAAGCTTCTGTTTTGCATACATTGGTAGTGAATGGTGACACATGACAAATGGACACAAGATATTCAGTGAATAATTAGTTCAATTTTAGTGTTGTCATAAAGCTGTCATATTCAGATGAAAGACTTGGGATATGGAGTTCAGACATTCTTCTAAACTTTTTCTTTAGTGTTCCATTGAAGAACGTATGATTCATATGAATTAAGAAAAGCATGAAGGAATATTTATCATGTGTCATTGACTCTACTGTTTAAAAGTTTTGGGCCATTAAGATTTTTAAATGTTTTTGAATGAAGCTCACCAAGGCTTCATTTGATTATTTGATCAACTATACAGTAATAAAAAATTGCAATAGTTTATATAGTAACAGTAATATTGTGAAATATTATTAGAATTTAAAATAAGTCTTTTCTATTTTAATATATTTTAAAATGTAATTTATTTCTGTGAGTCTAACTACACAGTTAGTGTCACATGATCCTTCAGAAATCATTTTAATATGCTGATTTGCTATTAAACACACATTCTCTAGTATTATGTTGCTGATTATGTTGATTTTTGTTTTTTTAATGTCTTTACTGTCACTATTGATAAAATTAATCTTTTTGAATTTGTTCGTCCATGCTGAATGAAAATACTTTTAGGTTTGTGTAACTATGGTTGACATCTACTGCTCTGTTCTGGTTGAACTGTTTGTTGAACATGTAGTCATTGCTTTGGAGCAATCCCAGGTCCCACACTAGCAAATTTATACTCTAAAATAAATGCTTATTTATTTTCATGATCTGTCAGTAAGAGAACACAGACAGGAAAGAATATCAGCCCATACTGGAAGACCCTGCAGCTCCTTGGATTTAGACGTTCCTATTTGTACATCAGCCAGTCACGCTAAATGAGTCCAAGTTTGATTCCAACTTGGTTCTGTTCTGTGCCTGGACTTGAAACCTAAATAAAACTTCGCAATTGGGTTCATTTAGTGGGTCAATTGAGCGTATAAAATGCAGTTTAGGTTCACTGTGGTTTGGTGTAAAGGTAAGATGGGACCCATAACATGATTTCTTGGTGATTTTAACAAGCAAGCATAATTGTGCACATTACCAAACAAATTATGATAAACGGAGATTTCAAATAGCCCTTAGTTGCATTGACAAGCTCCAGTGTGCTGTAGAGGTATTTTTCTGACCTCTGATTGAATTCGTCAAACTAAATGACTCCTGTGGGACGGCCCGTCCAAATAACTGGCAAGGAAGGCACCATAGGTGTCTTAGATTGTCTGTCTGAAATCATGACTCAACTAAACTTGCAAAACAATGTTCTAGCTCTAAAATGCTCTAAAAAATGAGAGAATGCACTGTTTATCGTGCTGCTTTTCTCATTCAGACATGATTATGACATTGTTTAATGTGCTTAACCTTCATGAACATAACAAATTTGAAGTTCACTGCAAGTTAACTGCCTCGCCACATGCGTAAAAAGAAGAGATCTGATGGTTTTAAAACATTGTACAGCATCTTTGATTGCAGTGAGTTCATAAATGCAAAGCTGTTATTTGTGAAAATATTATTTGAAGCATTATTAAGGGTTATTATGAAAAATATAATATAAGCGCAAACTCATTAGATTGCATTTTTAGATATAACTGTTCTCCCCTTTGGAAGGCTGTAATAAATCCCTATTTGCTAATTATTATTTACTCACTGGCATCAATCATATTCTGTGATTAGAAGGACAAAATATTGTTTTCTGTCTCCAAATTAAGTTCACTAGGGACAGGCCATGACGTATGAAAACACACTGTAAAAATAGGTAATATGTCAGAATATGATTTTTGGGTTTAGACACACATGAGTAAGATGGTTTATGGCTTAGGAAATGTTTTTAAAAATACTCATTATTACAGTTCTGCTCGCTCAGCTGGTGGTCATCATTCTCACAGTCTCTCAGTCCAATTGAAAGAATCAGACTTTATCGTCTCAGATGTTTATATAAAGATGCAGTGCAGTAGTTTGAGTTTTCATTTCGCCAGCGCACCGCACTGGGATTTTGAGTTCTTGCTTATTTTAAACTGTATTTTGTGTTTTCAATCGTGTGGAGAATCCTGATTTATAAAGTCACTCCACTTGGATGTTCTTTTCACATCAACTTGTTCCAAACTAAAGTCCCAACTGAACCACCAAGAATTCAAATGTAAATAAATAATGTGATTATAATTTTATGAGCCAGAACGCAAGCTGCTTAATAGCTCAATTTACCATAGTCTCGCTAAGATTTAAATGTAAAGTTGTTCCTGGGCATTCAGAGGTGGTCAGACGCCCATGTTTTGCAAAGATCCAAGTAGTTTGTGCCATTAGTTACGACCGAACTCCAGATTCAACATAAGAGAAAAATATTTCATAACTCTCTACAACGACTTAGATTAATCATGATAATTTGTTATCTGAATGTGTAATAATTTGCATAATATGCATTGTTTATTTTATTTTATTTTATCCAGAGCGACTTACATTGCATTGAAAGTACACATTTATTGTAGATTTTAGTTCTTGCTTTTATTGGAAATCTGATCAATGACCTTGGCATTGCTACCACCATGCTTTATTGTTTATTTGATTATGATATTGTTTAGTATTTTATACTATACATCTTATTTTAATCATATTGTATTACATTTTCACATATATATTTGTTTAAATGGGCAACTATAAGCAGTAGGCTTTACATTGTATTTATTTGTTGATCCATTTTTCATTATGCATTTATTTGTACAGCAATAAACAGTAAGATTTCTTTTCTTCCGCTAACGTCACGTTTTGTCTTTGTTTGGGTTGAACTTGTCCGTCCTTCACTTCTTTAAAAAAAAAAAAAAAAAAAAAAAAAAAAAAAAAAAAAAGGGGAAGTCGTGGCCTAATGGTTAGAGGGTTGGACTCCCAATCGAAGGGTTGTGGGTTCTAGTCTCGGGCCGGACGGAATTGTGGGTGGCGGTAGTGCATGTACAGTTCTCTCTCCACCTTCAATACCACGACTTAGGTGCCCTTGAGCAAGGCATCGAACCCCCAACTGCTCCCCGGGCGCCGCAGCATTAATGGCTGCCCACTGCTCCGGGTGTGTGCTCACAGTGTGTGTGTGTGTTCACTGCTCTGTGTGTGTGTGCACTTCGGATGGGTTAAATGCAGAGCACAAATTCTGAGTATGGGTCACCATACTTGGCTGAATGTCACTTCACTTCACTTCACTCTGCTCTCCAGTCCTGCCACTTTCAGCTCCTGGCTATAAGCGCTAAATTTCCGTTGTCTGACACAGCTGGGGTTTTGTTGTGTTAGACGCCGCAGTGCGAAGTTCCCCTCTGTCAACCTGTCACAGCAGGAGATCCTTGTCACAGACACTCAATCCTTTACCGAAGCGGCAGGAATAATATCCCTGAATGAAGGGTTGCCCGCCCAAGCCCTCCGTCCCGCGACGGGGATCAAAGTTCTGCCTAAACACCCCTGACACGTCTCTCTTTAGCAGTGACATCTCCTCTTCTTAAAGAGTCCCAACAGAAACAACAATAGTGTGAAAACTGAGATGCGGTCTTTAGCCGTGAAAGAAAAAAAAAAGTAGAGGGGAATCGGAAGGAATTTCCATCTATATAACTAGGACACGGTGGGTAAATATAAACCACTTGTTATAACAGGAACTTGAAATTTATAGCTTGTAGTATTTTGTCCGCAGACTCTTGCTTGGTTTCAAAATATTGGCGGCGTAATTGTCTGCAGATGGAAAGAGACCCAGCTGTTGGCTTGCAGAGGTCTGTCAGAGCCGAGCTGCTGCTCTCCAAGAGCCAGAGCTCAGCACTTTGATTAAAAGACTTTCACACTTAGAAATATGTCAGTCACTGGAAGAAGGTCATGTTGATAATGCAAGCGAACTTGGAAGTCCTCGCAGCCCTTTGTAGTCTCAAAATAATTCCAGCCAGATTCGAAATCCTGCATGAAAAGCGATACAATATTTAGAGTTCGCCCGTGACTCTGTGTATTATTTATTCCATTAACTCAGGATGTGATTTATTCCACAGCGTGCAATATTTTTCAACATTATTAGCTCTGATATTGTGCAGCAGTGTCATTTTCGACTGTGATTACATATTTTGAACTGTTCGAACGGGTTTGTAACATGAAACAGATATTAAGCGCAGACAGCTTTATACACATCTCTCCATGTAGGCCGGCTGACAGAAGCTAAAGAAATAAATACTGTATACTCATTGTCAATCACAATTATGCATTCATAAATAATCCTCTTCTATACATATGTACGTACAGGATTCCTTTTTAGGAGCTGTTTCTGGTCCAGCTCCAGAACATTCCACCTTAAACCCTCTTTTATTAAATTCAAGGAGGTTGATGTAAATTATCCGGGATTAAACTGTCGCCCAGCTCAGTGGGTCTCGAAAAATAGCTGTCACCTGCCAGGATTTGAGAGGTTTGTTAAAATATCATTAGGCTGTTTGTCTACGGTATTGCTGTCTTGTTGAAATGGAAGTCACAGAGTTGACATTTCTGTTTAGCCGAATATGAGGCTCGGTCATGCTGAGCGAGAGAGTGAGTGGAAATCGTTTTATTTGTTCAACGCATCGGGGCAGATCCACAGACGTTTGCTGATGTACCTGTACATGTACCAATATAAACAGCTCCATTTATTATTTCTCTGATCGTTTATGTTTTTGCTATTTCTAACATTGGTTTTCTTTGTGTATTTAGTGGTGCCAAACCTCACCAAGCAAGCTGACGAGGAGAGGAAGTTCCGGGACTGTGCCGACCTCTACCAAGCGGGATTCCAGAAAAATGGAGTTTACACTATCAACATTAGCCCGCAGGAGACTAAAAAGGTAGGAATTCTGTTTTCAGATGGAATAATTTAAGATCAAAATGTAAACTTAATTGCACAACTGTTAGGATCAAGACTTTACAGTGGTGGTAAAGTGGTGATCCTCTACTGTCTTTGGCACAGAAAAGAGTCAAATAAAGTCACATAAAAATCATACTGTACCTGCATAATATCAAGAAGACCACAACATTTAGGATAAGATCCCATACATCTAATGAAATCCTAATCTTTATTTTAAGATAAATCTTAATCTTATTTTTTTGGGTTAGGGTAAGGGTTAGGGTCAGTTAGGGTCGGTAACTCTGATCAGTTAGTTCTTACACTATTGTTGACTAAGAAGAAAGCTTACATATAAGCCAATTACACGTCCAGCTTTCATCCACAGATTTTTATGTAAGTTTTGAGATATTGCATTAAAAAGACCAAGTGTCAATACCAAGATGAAAAAAAAAAACCTTTACCATAAACAATTAAAGAAATCTTCATTTGATTGATATATTTTATGTATGTTTTTGTTTGTATTTTATTTATCTTTTTTTGCACTTTGAATTTGTTTTACTGCTTTATTTTAAAGTGAAAGTAATTTTAAATCATTTAGAAGTGGAGGTCATTGCAACATTAGCTGCCTTTGTTTATTTTACTGTTTTTATTTTAATTTGTTCTTAATTTTTTATTTTATAATTATTAAAATATTATTTTATAATTTTATATTATAATATTATTTCTTTAATGTAGCATTGTTTTCCTGCTATTAGAACAGACCTACAGCCCATTTTTGTTCAATTGACTGCCTAGTTGACCAATACATAATTCTTTATATCACAAGGTAGCATGTAGTTTATTGAAAGGTAAAAAAATAAAATAAATAAATAAAAAACACTTAGTTTACTCGCCCTCATATTGTCCCAAAACTGAATGACTTCATATTTTTCATGTGGTCTGTGGAATATTAAAGAGGGAAAAAAAACTGTTTGGTTTCAGGCAGGGTGTACTGTATGTGGTTTTGTCAAGTAGCCTAAAATGTGTTAGTGTACATGTGGTAACATAAATTTACTCTTTTTGTTCTGGCCAAACACATTACTTAATTTGACTGTATCTAACTGACTATTATGTGGACACTATTAAAAGTCATTTTTAAGGGTGAGGTGAGGTAGAAGTGCACATTTTCACCTTTTACAGCGTGAATGTTTGTGAAGGGCTTCATCCGTGAATGTACATATCTGTCCCTGAATATCTGGTTTTAGTGTTGCTCCAGCCCCCGATACTGGATTAATTGCAACCAGGTTGGTCTGTGTGTTCAGCTGGGTGTGTGTGAGGTGACGCCACGGCTTTCTACCCACTGTGCTAGATTACAGCCAGGTGTCCCTGAGCACCACAGCTTTGATCTCGGGCCTGCTACTTGACCTCACCGCTAATCACTGTTTGGAGAAGTCACTAAGCTAATGGGGGTATCTGTTGTTGTTGTAAGGATATACAGATCCATAAGGTCAAGATAAATGGTTTGTGGTATTTCCGTCCTTGTATATTTGTATGTGTGTGATGTGCATGTCTGTCTTTAAACAGGTGTACTGTAACATGGAGACTGCAGGCGGAGGCTGGACTGTAATCCAAAGACGTGAAGATGGTAGCATGGACTTTCAAAGAACATGGAAAGAGTATAAAATGGTACGTAGCCATCAACCAACCTCTGTTTCCTCCTCTACGTAGCCATCAACCAACCTCTGTTTCACTCGCTCTGTAACGGTGGACATGATCTTTGCCGTTCTCATCTAAGCAACGCATATGGGTGATATATCTTCTCTGTTCATCTGTTTTTGTTTTAGACTAAAAAGAGTGAAGGATAACCATGACACCCTATAGAGTAGGAAACAGATGAGTCAGATGAGATAATGGGATTCTGCCTGTGCTTAGGAATGATAGTTTTGCATTAGTCAGTGTTATTCTTCATTGGAAAAAAAATAAACAGCATAAAATACAAAAGTCATAGCGAAACTGGGACATCAGTGCTGGCAGTTTTGTTGCCGCAACAGGCTGAAACTTAACAATTGTTATGACTCAATCATACTTTCAGACATTATTTGTAGTAATGTGATGTGGTATCCCACTGAATGTTGATCTGACTAGTCAGAAGAAAGCTTACATTTAAGCCAATTACACATCCTGCTTTCTTCCAAATATTTTTATTTGAGTTTTGAGACATTGCATTAAAAAGTACAAGGAAACACCAAAAAAAAAAAAAAAAAAAAAAGGAAAAAAAAAAATATATGGAATGTAACTTTTTTTGTTTTTGTTTTTTTTTTTAATAAAAAACCAAGTTATGTGACTAAATGACCCAGCAGAGAAGAAATGTTGATCTGATTCATCATTATATTAAAATAACTTTTATCTTTATATTTACATTTTTATTTTAATTTCATTTTGTATATACATTTTGCCATTTTATTTGTATTTATTGAATTTATTTTAGTTGTAGTTTTAGTAATTTTTGTATTTCAACTCCAGCCTATTTCACCCATTTCAAATCCTTTAAATTTATCATCTAATATTCAAGTTTGTTCAGCTTTTATGAATCTAACAACAATTTGTTTGAATAGTTTTAGTTAATAATAACCCTGCTCTGGGGTGCGTTTTCCGTACAAAGACGTAACTCGGTGATTAACCACCATAGTAAGATGTAATGTTGTTGAAACAAACTAGCTAGTTACGACTGTTTCCCGAACACAGACGCATCTCCGTTGTTTGATCCACTCTAGTTAAACAACATAGGGCCATTGTTAATGATGTCACACGCATGTGGTGGAGGAATAACTTCTGCTATTTAACCTATTGGACATCTCCAAGATGCTGATATATTGATATATTATGGCACCTGATGACTAATTACTATTGTTTTTTTTCCTGTCATTTTGGTTTATTTGATGTTTGATCTATTGCCGGTTACATCTTACATCATACTTCGGGGTTCCCTTTAGCTATTTATGCACATGCGCACTCTTCAAAAACAGAGGACGCGCATAAATACATAGATTAAAATGCATTTATATTTAGATAGATTGGAATATATAGATTGTACTGCTTGTATTGTGCCCCAGATCATATTTATTTAAACCCATATCCCTTGCTAACAAGAAACTATGATTCTAACCACAGGTCGAGAACTATAGTTCCAACCATGCAAGTTTGTGTTGCTGTTTGCGAAAGTTCGTTTGAACTATGGTTTCGGGAAACCCCAAATCTCTGTACTATGTTGGTAACAACAGAACTTGCGACCAAAGTTGGCTAACAATGCTTTTGGGAAACACATTCTAAAATGCATAAGCCAAAGTCTGTAATAAAAATAATGTGCAGCACTAGGGGTTTCGATTCCCTGGGAACATATTATAGGTAAAAATTGATAGCCTGAATGCACTGTAAGTTGCTTTGGATAAAATCGTCTGCTAAATACATAAATGTAATTTTATATATGTATATATGTATATTCAATGTGATGATAATGAATGCTATGTACAGCTATGTTTTTAAAAAGCCATGTCTTTGATCGAGACTGACTCTTATGAAAGACTTGGAGCGGTTCTCGCCCATGCTTTTATTTGTAGTTTATTTGTATTTTTCTTTTCTTGTTTGGATCAAATGAAATATTGGAATAACCCCACCTCTCCTCATTTGAGTATCCGCTCCAGCCACTTACTATCATCACCATCAAGGTTTCTATTTCTCTTTTCCCAATCAGTTTCCCAAAGGGAGATGGGAGAAACTCTTCATCAGAATGGAATCAGATATTTAGACTATGGAAACAATTGTTCTTAGATTTTGGCAGTGTTAATCTGACTTTTCTCCATTCCTCTCTGCAAGAGAAAGGGGTTTGGACAGGCCACTTTGAATGGCTATTACTGGAATGATACATAGCAACTGAGTGCGTTGTTGAGACACCGATGCTGTGGTGTATAGAAAACCACACACCCAAGAGAACTCCCTGTTTTAGGGTCTAAAATAACAATTGATCTTCGTTTTTCCTCTACATTACTCACATAAGGAATGATGCGGTTTTATGGCTAGAAAGCTTCTCAGGGACGATCCCATGCACAAAGGCCAGGCTTCCAAGGGGAAACCCAATCAGAACAGAACAAGCACCCCTGACAACATAAACAGATACAGGTTATGGAAAATCAGCCATCAGGTTTCAGGCACATTACAAGGATTTTAGGAGGACAGACCCTCTTTATCCTCACAGGAGTGCTACAGGCAATACGAAATACTCATGTTTACTGCACTGTTACTCTTACTCATCAATCACCTGCTCCCATGAGCCAGCAATTAATAAGTGAGAAGAAGGTTTCAGTCAGTCTGTAATGCAATACGAGTGATATCATCATTACTTTGCCTGTAGCATGGTTAAATTTGGTTGTATATAAACTCATATAGGCATTGTTTAATTATTTAACCCTGTGATACAGTGTAGCCATATGGCAACATTATTTTCTTTCATTTCTTACTTGTTTCTCATCCAATAATATGACCTTTGTTTTTCCCTTTCAAAACTCCCTTTACAGGAGAGATCTCTGCTGAAGTTCTCCACAAATTCGTCTGTTAATAAATTTCACTTTCTTCAAATCTATGTCCAAACATAGTTTTACAAAAAATATGGATGTTTACATATGACAATGCTTTATTGTAATGGAAAAATGGCTGTTGTGCATTTAATGCTGGCATCGATTATATTACATTTATTCATTTATTTGGAAGCACTTTCCATAAAACAATTGCATTGATACATAAACCACACAATTGTGATTTGTATTTCTTCTTTTCAGACAAAAATGAATTCAGACATGTTTTATGGAAAAGGCAAGTTTTAGCTGTTCCGAATTGCAACAGTGAGAAAGTCTTTTTGGAAAGAAGAGTTTTTTAATGCTTTTAGGGAAAACGTTGAAGAACTGTTCCGTTCAGAATTTTAGTTTCAAGTACACAAATACATCCTTTAATTCATATTTAATTCAAGGACCATTTTTAACACCATTTTCCACTGTGTCAATGTTATTCATTTACTTACACATCATTTGTAATTATATACATTTCTTATTTACATACAGTACATGCAGGGTTAAAATGATACATCAAGGTATGCATATATGTTAAAATCCATCCAGCACTCGTGTTTTCCATTGCCCACATTGGAAATTTTCTCATTTGCTAGAAGCAGGGAAAGGCAAACTAATTACAGATGTTGCTCATTAAAGATTTGTATTCGCACTTGGGTATGGTTCTGTTATGCTGTAATAAAATTATTACTGTCGCTAGCACCTGCACTGCATTATGACATGATTCAGAAGCCTTTCTGCAGCTGTTTAGAGCTGAATGGATCGATTACAGACATGGACACTCATCCAAAATATCCTTTGGAAGCAAAAACATTAACACGGGTTAAATGGTTTTATTTTATTTTTTTGTCATGTGTGTTTGTGTCCATAGAAATGACACGAGACAACACACTGCTTCTCATCGAAGTCATGTCATGCACTACATGTTTAATCAGATACTATATACACAGTTCTGCATTTCTCATTGGCATTACAGAGAAAAAATAATGTATATTAGTGCTGGGAATGGCATGTCATAATGTAGTGTTTTCTCAGTCTTTCCAGATCTGATTCAGCCGTTGAACATTTAGGCTCAGAAACGGACCAGTGGTTATTGATACCTTCATGTCAAAATTGTATGAAAATCTGTAATTATTATCTCAAGAAAATGAGGAATAGTGGAATTCTGTGTTGAATCTGTAAGGCTTGAAATATCTTGGACAGGATTTTCTTTCCCACTGCTTTATCCAATGTCTCTTGTGACCCAAGTCGATACTTGAACTGACCCGGAGTCCTCTTTTCTAGGGCTTTGGGAGTGTGTCGGCCGAACACTGGCTGGGAAATGAGTTTGTGCACATTCTGACCAATCAGAAGCAGTATGCCCTCCATGTGGAGCTGACCGACTGGGACGGACACCAGGCCTTCTCTCAGTATGACAGTTTCCACATCGACAGTGAAAAACAAAATTACAGGTACTTTCTGCTTTTTTAAGTGAATGCTGCTCATTATTTTAATGCAATGTATATATTGCAATGTATATATGTATATATTTAATGCAAAATATATATTGCTCAACAGCTCATTAATCACTGATTCAAAAAAATTCAGAACGTTATAAGGGTTTATATAAAAGACCTTTTATTTTAGGATTTTATGTATTGAACAGTTCTGACATTTGGGTTCGGTACGATACTTAAATGTTTTTTGAAGAAGCCTTTTATGCTTACAAAAGCTGCATTTGTTTGATTTAAAAAAACAGCAAAAAGGTAATATTGTGAAATATTATTACAATTTAAAATAGCTGATTTTTATTTTGATATATTTAAAATACAATTTATTCTTGTGATGACAAAGCTGAATTTTCAGCAGCCATTACTCCAGTCTTTAGTTTCACATAATCTTTCATAAATAAATAATAAAAAAATGCTTAAAGGTATATGTTTATCTATGAAATGTACATGAACCATTATGTTATATTAAATTTGTGGGAGCATCACGGGTAAGATGAAAGTGTTTTTATTAAAGTCTGATGATAAGTCCCTCTGTTCATTCATAGTTTTACTCTCTCTGGGATCTTTAAATGCTTTTCATGGGTGAAGCTATGGGGAGGAATGAAGCTATTTGTTTAAATTCCATTTGGGGCTGAATTAGGGTCTTCACTTGAAATGCTTCCCCTTTATTTTAGCTCTGTTAACCACTAAGATTTCTTATTTTAAACTGTGCAAAAAAAAAAGAAAGAAAGAAAGTCAAACAGTTTTTGTTCATTGCACTTGTATCTCATGCACAAGCAGGTGAACACTTACAAGCTCTCAACTTCAAATTATTTGGATCTCAGCAGGGCTGTGGTCCGTGGTGTCCTGCACACTTGGCTGGCCCAAAGTGTCCTGTGCTGGTAAAGAGTTTCAGGAATCTAATCAGCATTCTCATCTCTAAAAATAGATTTGTTCTCTCAAACTGTTATGCTATGGTAATCACACACTGCCTCTTGAGAATACTAGCCGAAATGAACTCTTTCTCTGGCCCAACACAAAGTGTGCATGAGGTGGCCACCTCTGGCAATTCAGATTAGACCTTCAGATTCCGACCTGACAACCTTTTAGTTTGTGTATGTAAAAAGCACAAGCGGTAGATTTTGCGAGTTTTATGCTGTTCCAGTGTAGTTTGAACTCTCAAGTGCTGGTTTACTTGCCCTCGTGTCTTTCAAAACCTGTGTTCCACAAAAAGAAAGAAAATCATACAGTTCTGGAATGACATGAGGAAGAGTGAAAATGATCATATTTTTATTTTTGGATGAAATATCCCTTCCAGAAGTGTAGCAGTAACACCAGCATTTCAGAATTCAGTTATGCTTAATACATGCACACATACTGTATTGTACATATGCACACACATATAGTCAATGGCACATAAAAGCACATTAAAATTCCACAAGCGTGTGCATCAATCTACAAGGGATAGTTTAGAACTTAACATATTACGATGCATAAGCATTTCTATTTGTCAGAACCAACGTGGAGACTTTCCAGTCTGGAAATATTTGTCTGACTGCCAGCCGCTTGCATTCGCTTAAATGTAAAGCTAGTTTACAAAAGAGTTGGTATTAGAACAGTAATTGTGTATAGAAATAATGGAGCATAATCCCATAACCTAAATCATGAAAAGGACTAACTGTCAAACGTATTAAATTTTTTCATTACTAATGATTTCCAAACTACATACAGGGTAAAGGTTGAAGTGAGCAAATAGCACTTGGCTGAATGTATACCATGCCAGAACAATAAATTTCAAATAATGACCATCTCT